>NC_138782.1:92616605-93216605 GCF_965178545.1 Coloeus monedula | reverse complement strand
AGAAGATGTGGGTCTCAGTTCTGGCTTTTGGTGCTGTAATATCCATGAACATAGTGCACGCAGCTTCTAGTGCCTAAAGCGTGGCAACATGGATACCTGGCACCTTACCGTTAATTTTCAATTAGGTACTTGCAACCTTAAAGTTTGTGTAGGAGGAAGGAGGAGGATGGTAGTAAAATGTGCATCAGGGCTTTGAAGTAATATTGTTTGGTAGGTGGGTTTCATCAAGGTATCAGTGAGTCCAGGGGGTGGTCTGACAGCACGGTTCCAGTGAACAAAGGTAGACATTTCATACCTTGAGTGCTCCTTTTGGGTACAGTAGTTGCCACACAATGTGGGCAAGGGATTTTTTTTTTTTAAGCTGTCGGTGTTATTAGCTAATTGCATGCCAATTGGTGCTGTTCCCCTCTTATGATGGAAAGTTTTTGTCAGTTATTGTTACTTACTGATTCTTCTGTAATAGTGCTGAGTCAGCCTTTCCCATTTGTTTTGATATCTAAGGTGCTGGTTGTCCCAATAACTTGTTCCTTTTGTTTACTGTCCTACCAGAGTTTACTACTTGAAGAAATAAAAGTAATATGGATATTTTTAATGGAGTCTGTTACAGTTGTTATGACTAGTGCTTGCTGTTGGTCATTTGGTGTGCATAAGCACAAGGTCCAGAGACCAAGTCTTGTGTTTTGAATGTTGCAATGCATCCCACATCATCCAGTCAATAACTAGATGTACAAAAACTTTTAAAAGCACTAGACAGATTCAGCGAATTGGAAGCGATAGACACTATTCAGAAAGGTACTTCAGTGAAATGGAAGGAATTGTAGCATTTCTATGCTATCTTCAGCAGTTTCAGACTCACTTATTCGGGCAGGTCAATAAAGTAGATAGGTTATTCAACATCTGGGATTTTTTTTTTTTTTTCTTTTGTTGGGTTCCTTCAGGTTTTTGCCTTGCCTTGTTCCCAATTCAGGCAGTTCTTTTTTGGTTAAGTTTCTTTGTAGAAGTGTTTTATTTTTTTTGAAGTCCAACTGCTGAGGACTTTCATAAACCAGATTTATTTTGAAATTGACAATCGTTAAACATATAGAAGCTTCTATTTTATGTTACTAACTTTATAAGCTAAAATATGAAAGTCAAGTTTAAAAGGTAAACTGATATATTAAATTCACCCCCTGGGCAGAGAGGGAAGGAAAGAGTGTACTTACAGTGAAACCTAACATTTGCTTAGTAAAATAAATGATGTGGGAGTACTGTAAAGAGAGAACAAAATGTATGTAAAGGAAAATAAAGAAAAATAATAAAATATCAAGACAAATGTATCTAGAATATATCCAAATATGTAGATGAAAAATGAAACACTTTTGCATGCTGACGTTTAAAGGAGACTTAATTTAAAATGGCAGTCAAGAGTGTGCTCAGACTGTCCATCAGCTAAGTAACACACAGGATGCTTGGTGGTAAAGACAAATAGTAATCGCCCCTGCCTGAGGTGGATTTTAGATAAGATGGTAGAAATGTGCGGATGCAGTTGGATATTTCCACTAAATTATTATTCTCTGCTGTAATTAAGCAAATAATACAACAGGAACTGAAGTAATTCTTTGCCTCTCTCACAGACAAACTAAGCAATGAAAAAGCGTAAAGATGTACAACATCTCTTGTCCAGTTTCTAGTCTTCCTTTCATTCTAAGATTAGTTTGGAAGGATGTGCTTGTTTGAGGTCTCAGTTTCTTTTCTTAGCAAGTGATCATTCTGGTTATTTACCTTTTAATTTTAGAAAGTCATTTAGAACTGTTAAAGGTGTGATGAAAATATGATAAATGGGGAAAAGATAAAAATCTGCTGTGGCAGATCCTATAGCATATTTATTTCATACCAGATTTGTTGGGATTTGAGGCAATAAACTTAATAAATTTATAGCTTAATAAGCTAATTCAACAATGGAAAAAATTATTTTTTTAAGCTGAAAGACTCAGACTGTAAAAGAAAACAGTGTTGAGAGCATGAAATTTTATCGTAAAAATGTGGGGGAAATTCTGGAAGTCGTATTTGATTGTAGTGCTTTCTAACAGGGTTGTTTATAGTGTTGGATCACTTAATGATGACAGGTGTTGGTTGATGAGTTACTTTGTAATTGTTGCAGTGTTACTTCTGTCACTGTTGCTCCTGTTTTTGCAGTGGAGGGGCTGATAGAAGCAAATCAGTTTCAAAAGTGTAAGAGAAATATATTTAGAGAACTGAGGAGAATGCTCTCTATACTTTAAGCTTTTCTTGATGGTGAGCTCTTCTTTTACCCAGACTCCTGTATGTTGCTGTGCTGCAGTCTCAGTTCGTGCCCTGATGCTCCAGGAGCCAGTGGGTGGGAGAAGTTTCACTGAGCCTGGCTGGGACTTGCTCCTTTGCCTCATTTATGAGCCCTCCTCACTGGTTCTGCATGCATAATACTTTTCATATCCTGTTGCTTCTGATTAGCTACCTAGTGGGAGAGCACTTGTGAGTTACTGAATGATGGGAGTAGAACTGGTATGTGCGCATCTGCCAGGAGCGTTGCTGAGGCACTGGCCATTAGGGCTCAAGTGGAGGACACAGCTGTGTTCCAGTGGAGTAACACATTCTTCCTTTCAGGGGTTAGAATTGTCTTTGGAAATGACTGAGCATGAAAATCTTAACTGTGATTTTACCTGTACTTCTGGCTATTTTTCCTGATGTTCATAGTGTTTTAAATGTAAAGTAAACCATTCAAAATTTATACACTTAAGGCATTGTGCAAGGGAAGATTTTTTTTCTTGCAGCAACTGTTTCTAACAGCCAGTTGTCTAGCTAAAGAAGCGTATCTTTCATCCTCAGTCCCACAGATTCTACACTTACTTCTATGACAGTTAATCTAGTAACGTTAGAAATAATTTTCTAAAATAGCTTGGTAGTGTATGAATCATGAAAAGAATCGCACAATGTTTTTTTGAACTAGGTAAAGCAAAATTTTATTTTCATGTGTTTTGCTGGCATAAACTTTCCATTTTAAAAATGGTAGAAAGAATTCTTTTTGATTAGATTTTCTGGTAGTAGTATTTTTATGTAAACCCGCTGACTTTTTGATGCAAAATTTGGATAGAACTTACGCTTGATCATAGGCTCATGCTCCAGAAATAAAGCTTTCAATAAAAATCCTCTTGAATTTTCTCTACTAGCTACTTAGATGTCGTTGAAGGTGGCTGTGGCCACTGCATGTATGGTTGCTTTCACATTTACTTCACAGTGCTTTTAGTGTTCCGAATGGCTGCATGGTAGTCTTACAAAACTGTAGGTAGTCTTTTTTTCTTTATCACATCACTGAAGACAGAGGTTAATTTCTGTCAGGAGGGATTTTTGTAGCAAGAGAAAATGTTCTTCTCTGGTTTTGCTACTTAACATTGGTTTTAATGAAGTGGTCATCACTGCTTTGGGAACAACAATATTTGAGTAACAAATATATAAATGTTCTCAAATCCAGAAGAAAGCTTGGGGTATGTTATTGTAAATGTTTTCAAAGCCTCTGCCACTTTTTAATGTTGGATGCAAAAGGTTTCTTGCATTCTCACAATATGTAGAGCATGTTCTATTGCAGTGTCATTGACACTTGCTAATGTCAGGGTTCACCATAATTTTATCCTGTGACTCGTGTAATGCTAATATGAAAAAAACCCTGTCATTGCAGGAAGGTGCTTTAAAGTACTGTATTGGGGCATTTGTAATTATTTCCTTATTGGAGTCACTGCATCTCTTGTAGTTTCTCCTGTGTAGTATCAGATTGTTGTAACTACTTGGCATAATAATAAAAACAGATTATACAGTGCAGCATAGTACTTACTCCATTAGTTTGCTTCTTTGTTTATTGACAGATTTGGAGCTTTAGAAACAATGTTGACTGCTGTAGGTGCTAGTTAGTGTATATGTAGATGCCCTGCATTGCTTGATAAAACCGGTCAATTTTTTTGGTGAGGAAGCTTTCAAATTATGACTTGCTGCTGAAGTGTATTACCTGCTTACTAAATGCATGTGATTTGGCCAAACTTTACTTCTTGCTGTCTGGTCAGTAGGACCTTGTGTAGTGGAGTGCTTTGTTGTGGTTAGTGTGTAGAAATTGGAAAGATACCATGCTCTGCAGAGACACAGTGCCATATCTCACCATTGTTTTCTTCTGAGCTGCCATATGGGAGAAGGAAGAAAGACTGTCATGTTTGAAAATAAAACCCCAACAACCCAAAACCCCACAAACAAAAAAACCCTAAGAAACCCCACTCAAACAAAATGAAACACTGTTCGTGTCAAACCTGTAGTTTCTGTAAATTTGTGAAATGAAATGAAATAAAATAAATGGAATAAATAGGGTTGAAATTATAACAGAGCCTGTATATGTATCTGGCTAGGGTATTCCCAGTTGATTGCTAAAACAGAATTGTTCTGTTGATGTGTCTAACAAAAAAAACTCTCATGTGGGAGGAGGATGATGAAAGAAGGAGCGGGAAAGTATGTGTGTCCTTTTTCTGTTTCCAAAAGTTTTAACAGCTTTATGTGTCAAAACTGATCTTTCAGTCTATCCAGTATGCCAAATTAAGCCAGGCAGTCCAGCACTGCTCCTTTTTCCTTACCTGTAAGATCATATTTTTTATAGTTATCTCTCTCCACGTTGAGTATATGCTAAAGCAAAGTGTTTTGCTGACTTTTTTTCCGTTCTGTTGTTTAGTTATACATTCTTATTAGTTAAGTCTCTGCTGCAGTAGTTGCACTTCTGTTGCATTGGAAAGAAGATCTAGAAAATAAAGAATTCATCTTTGAATACAATTCGTTAGGTAGACTTCTAGAAGGGCACCTAAACTTCTTCAAAACTGAAGTTTCCAAAAGGGTCCAACTCAGAATTCTCATGTACTTGATTGAGATCAGATTTTCATATAAAATTTTTGTAATTTTTTTACTGTATTGATAGGTGAAAAATAATAGCAATGAAACCTTGCTGTCTAAAAATACTAGCTTGATATGAAGTACTTGGTGGTTGCTCTTTGAACAGAAATATAGTTCTTCTCAGTAGTATTGGTAGTAGTAGTATGGCAGGCTCTGGAACCTTCTCAGCTCCACTTTTGTTAGTGGAAGCTGACCTCACATTTTTACATTTAAAAAGAAGAAAGAGTCATGCTCACAGTGCAGCTATCCAGGTTCACTTGTTCTTGATATCCTCTTCCTCTGGTGTCCTACCCCCTTGGGTTGGTCAAGGTTTAAACAAATTTTAGAAAGGAGTTTAGTTACCTTTGTTATACACACTCTGTAGAAGTGTGTGTAGAAGCACTCAGGTGCTGATAGAGTAGATTATATTAATTTAGCATGGAATTTCTTTTAAAAATAATTAGGGAGTTGATTTTTAGTTATGCAGAGGGCCTTACTAAGCCACAAGCATTTTTTATTTTTTATAATTCTAAAATACCTTAAGCATTATTTATAAAGCACAACAGCCAAAAAATTTGCTGGTGTCTTAGGTGTTTTACAATTTGTAGCTTATTTTCTTATGGTATTTTTCTTGTCTTTCTATAGGGCTGAAAGACACACAGGAGTCTTCATGGATATAGTTGATACATTTAACCATTTAATTCCTACTGAACACTTAGATGATGCCCTATTTCTAGAATCCAACCTGGAGAATGAAGTCTGTGAGGATTTTAGTACAAGTCAAAATGTCTTAGAGGATTCGCTGAAGAACATGCTCAGCGATAAGGATCCTATGCTAGGATCTGCAAGTGCCCAGTTCTGTTTGCCTGTTTTGGATAGCAATGACCCCAATTTCCAGATGCCTTGTTCTACAGGTAAATCTTAAACTGTATTTTAAATTGTAATCTTAAAAAATTGTAACTTGAGTACCAACCCTTTTTCATAATGTAGAAATAATAAACTGGGATCTCTGTTGCCTTGCTGCCCTTTGTAAGCACAAGCAGGTCTTTTTAGTTTTGTAGTGTAACAGTAGAGGAAGGTTCCTTATGTGGATCAGAAATAGCTTAGGCTTTGTCTCTCAATTATTACCAGTGAAAGTCAAGATTTGTTTAGATACTGTGCTTGATCACTGAAGTCTCTGGTTGGCTTAAAAAAATACTGTATTTCTGGATTAGCAGTAGGAGCAGGAGAGTTGTACAAATTACTGCTCTGATGCCAGGGTTATTCTGTTAGTGCTAGGCCTTCTGGTACTGAGCTGATTCCGAATTCTGGGTGCTTTGCTTTGGTTGGCTTCAAGACCCTGGAATGATAATAAAATTCTTTTTTTACTGTTCGAAATACCTGATTTGAAAACAATTTAGAGCGAAGTTTTAAATATAAATAATTTCAGAAGTTTAGAAGATAAAAAAAAAGGATGATCCAATCCCTAAAATTATTAATATTTATGAATATTTGGAATAATTACACTGAATTTAATGCAAGAGACAAAAATATACTCTGTTCGTAGTAGTGTTCTTTATTTGACTGGAAGTTTAAAAAATACAATTTTTAGGCTCATTACTGAGAAATGTTGTAGATTAATGCAGTTACATGATTATATCAATGTTTAATTTTTTTTTAGTTAAGTGTTATGAACTGTTTCTGAAAATCTTGATAATTTCCTTATATAATATATATTTTACTAACAGACTAAATTCTCACCTTCACTAAATTAGGTGGTATTACATCATGGAAAACTGTAAATCAAAGATTATATTGATTAAGGCAAGGAAAAAAGCAACCTATCAAGCAAAAAAAAAAAATTTGGGTTTTTTTCCTGCTTCAGTAGATTTTGAGTGTGGGTTTGTTTCCTGCTCTTTTTCTTATTGCTGCACGGGTGTTAGTTTTTTTTGAGGGTTTTTACAGGCCTGATCCAAAATGGTTACTCATCAATATGTTTTGCTCAGCTTTAGGGTTTATACTGCACATCATTCATCGAGAACTAAGCTTTTTATTAATACTAAGCTCTTTTTATGGTGAGTTACCTGATACCTGACTGTACGTGAGGGATGCTGGTAGCAATTGATTGTATGTCCTTTAAACAGTTCAAGTGCATGCCTGTAGGAAAACACATAGATAGCCACATCCATCCAGAAAATGCAGGTTTGGTAAGTTGAATTACAACTACATGTCTTGGGGAGAATAGTAGCATAGAATCATAGAATGATGTGGTTTGCAAGGTGCCTCTAAAGGTCATCTAGTCCAGCCTCTCTCCAATAAGCAGGGACATGTTCAACTAGACCAGGTTGCTCAGAGCCCTGTCCAATCCGACCTTGAAGGCTTCCAGGGATGTGATATCTACCTCCTCTCTGGGCAACCTCTTCCAGTGTTTCACCACCCTCATAATAAAAAAGTTCTTCCTTACATCCAGTCTGATTCTAGTTTAAAACCATTGCCCTTCTCTGTGTCGCTACAGGCCATACTAAAAAGTCTATTCATGTTTTTTTTATAAGCCCCTTCTAAGTATTAAAAGGCTGCAATGAGGTGTCCCCCTATTCTCCAGGCCAAACAACCCCAACTCTCCCAGCCTTTCTTCAAGGGACGGGTGCTCCAGCCCTCCAGTCATTTTTGTGGCCTCCTGTGGACTTGCTTCACCACGTCCATGTCTTGTTCCAAGTGTCTCAGTCAGCAATACTGATATATGACAAATAGAAGGAGTATGACAATAGATGTTTGTTGCCTATCTATTGATAGGCAGAACTATATCAGTACCAATAAAGCAGTCTCATGTTTATCTCTTGGCCTGAATCCAGACTGCAGGATTTAGATGATTTCTTTAGTTAGGTGACACTGTTGGTCAAAGACCAAAGACAGAGCAGACCAAACTTGCTGAGCTTGCTCTGTAATTGCCACTGAGTAATAGAATGGGGTTAGAGTAATAGAATGGGGTTATCTTTTTAGCTTTGATTGAATAATTACATATTTAGAGAAGAGAACAAGATTCTTTGCAGGTGATCCTGGTCATGGCTTTGATCACATGTAGACGTAACTCTTTATGACTCTCACAACTCTCACAGGCTGGAAAGGGTAGAGGTCAAATTATGCTGAAATCCTTATAAAATGTGTTTGTGTAGGGTGATTGCTAAACTATAAAGATGTAGTTAGGTTGCTGGTTATGAAGCTAGACTGAGGATATTGCTGGTCTTACAACACAGTTAAGAAGTTCTGTTACCTCTCTGAATCAAGGTGCAAACTGTCCACATCTTACTCACTGCAGCTCATAGGAAGTTGGCTGTTATGGAGGGCTCTTCCTGTCCTGAAGTAGGTATTAGCAGAAAGACCTCATGTTGATAGTAGAAATTGATATAATTGCTCTCCTTGCCAGTTAAAGTACAGAATTTGACAAAATGAAACTTTGGAGAAATAAATGGAATCTAAATTCATGAAGCAATTAGAAGTGCCCCAGGTCATGTTTTAGGTGCCTCTCTGCTTCTTTTCGTCAGTTTGATCAGGTGGCTGTTCTTCCAATCTGTGCATGGCCAATGCATGTGAGTGGGTGTGGAAGCGTGCTCTTGGGGTTGTGTTGATTTTTTTTTTTACCTTATTGAACAATTCATTGATGAGAAGTGGAAACTCTGAAGTTTAGAATATGACCTAACTCAAAGAGCAACACACTTATTTCAACTTTGAATGGTACCCTAGTGATAGGTTTTCTGTTTTGTTCTGTTCTTGCTGGAAGACACGCTGGAAGCTTATCCACCTGTGAGCACAGCAGGTCATAGTGGTCACATGCCAGTGAGCTAAGCAACTTAACATTCATACTAAATTGGTACTTCTTAGCTATCACAAACTCTGTAGCTTTTCAGGATGTCATTTACTGGGGTAGTTTGATTTATTATACTTATAATACAGGGAATGGAATGATAATTGCATATCATCTGGAGACATTTCTAGATTTCATATTAAAATCAAACTTTTAACTAATTTAGTTTATGCGTATGTTTATTAAATCAGGTACTTACCATAAATGATGAAGACTGATGCTGTAAGAATATACAAATGTGTTAGGTACATGCTTTTAATTGCCCTTTTTTTCCTGTCCCTCTGGATTGCTTCTGGGTAAGTGTTTCCATCAAGTGCCATCTGCTTTTCCGGATTTTAGCCTGTGTTTTCATGAGTATTGTTAAAAGCAGCATTACCTCTGCTAAAATCATGATCACCTACTGAATCTTTGGAGCCAAACCAAGTTTTCTGACTACAAATACTCTTTTCTTTAGCTAGTGTGATGCCTGGCTGTATTAGGCATTTCAGCCTCTTTTCACTGAAGCCAAGTGTAGATGTATTTTTCTTCCTACATTTGAAGTAATTTGGAATGTAACTTTGAGATTCCAGCCCAAAATTTGGTCTTCAGTTGTTCTTACCTCTTTATTGCCTTCCTTCCTCCAAGCTGTCCATATGAACAGTGTTTTATGACCAGTAACTTTTCTGTATAAAATTTAATTTTACTGTATTGGTATTGAGAATCTGGAGAATGCTTATTTTGTGCCTTTTTCTGTTTGTAGGTGGCAAAATACCTGTGTTCCCCAGCTTAGGTCCTCCTGAAGTATTTAGTTATTTATGCCTTTGGATCAGTTTCATGGGTGGAGAGAGATTGGATCTGTACTGATTTGCAAAGCAATTTAGATTAGCTCTGTGATTTGTAAATATGTGAAGACTCCCTTCTTAATAAAAGTAATTAATTTACATTAAAGTACTTGGTTCGGTGCAGTGTTTTTACTTTGTTGTTGAAATTTGTGCTTTACTGCTCCTTATTTCCAAAGTAACAGGCTTGTGTCACTAAAGAACCACAAATCAGTAGGCTTGTGACGTAGCTCCATCTTTGTAATAAAATGGGTATGCGGTCCTCTGTCAAGATACATGCTGTATTAAGTTTATTAATCCTAGTTGATTTTCATATGTCTTTATTCTAAAGACTGTAAAATACCTCTTTACAACACAGACATTAATGGAGAAAGGGAGCAAATGTTTAGTTAATATTTCATGTTACTTACTATGATTCTTTTTTGCACTGGGGAGTCAGCTCAAGGTACTTGCAGGCCAATTCTCAGTTCATGGGGTTACAGGCAAACTTTAGTAAAACAGTTGGAATTTGATGTTTACTTATGTAAGTTATGTCATCAGTCATGCAATTTCTCTTAAAAATACATTTTTTTTTAACAAAAAGTATTTTTAATCCTGTTTCTTGAATATATGCATCACAAATGTCAATAAGGGTAAGGTTTTTCATAGAAAGTATACCATCTTCGTTTACAATCTTGAGACTTACTGACAAAATATCGCTGTATATGTTTTGTTGCTTCACTGGAGTTTATTAGCTCTTCTGAAGGCTTACCTAGGTGTGTTAGTTACTGCTTTAGAATGTAACTGTTCTTTTCATGGAAGCATAATGTTATGTCTTTATGTTGTTATTCACATATAACATAGTGGAAATTTTAAAATGTTCAACCATTTCCATATAATCTGTGATGCTTGTATGGAAATTGTTGTGGACTTGCACATCCCTTCCCTTAGTGTGATTCAGCTGGACATAGCATTTTACAGCAGTGCAAAGCAGGAACAACAATGATGTTCTGTTTGATGTGCTTACCTAAGCAAAAGAAATCCAGGGCTAACATGTACAGGAAAGAAATTTACTTCTACACTTGAGACTTACCTTGGTCAGTGTGTCAAGAAACTGAGTATTTCTTTCTTAGTTGTGGCTGAAAATAATCAAGGGAGGTCTTACATTAATAAAGATTTATAAATGTCACAGTTTTTGATGATGTATTTAGGGGTGTTTTCTTCTCCTTGCCTCCACTTTCACCAGAAAGTAAGGCTTATTTTCTTCAGTTTTACATTGCTGAAGAATTTAAAAATGGTCATGGTTTTGTTTTAGCATAGGAAAAACATTGCTTTAAATTTGCAAATAGACTGTTTTTACTGTATGTTGTTCTGTTATGGTATAACATATATAAAAATGAGTCAGTAGTACAACACAATTGTTTGGAAATATAGATACTTTATAAGTAATGGAGAAACTCAAAATAGTAAGGTGAAGGTCAGTGGTGCCTTTTCAAGTATAAATATGTTGAATGTGACTCATATTTTTCTTATTTGCAGTCTGTTCAATTGTACACTGGTGTACAATTCTTCCTTTTCAGATATGTTTTTTCTTTATTTTTCTAATTTCTATACTTATTGCTGAGATAATCTTTAGATATTTGTTACTAAGATGATCTCTTTTTGTTTAGTTCTTTCTGATTTTGCTTTTGTTGGTTTACTTTTCCTAAGGTGGTTTCTTTACCTCCACTTCTCCTTCATAATTTACTTTCCTAGTCTTCTTTGTATCTATTGCTGTTCTCTGCCACTTTCTCTCTTCCCAGCAGGGTCTGTGTGTGGAATGCTCCTCATCGGGGGCCTCATGAGGCTGTCTGTACTAGCTGAGTTGTAGCTCAGGTGGTTTGAAATTAGCAAGATTCTGTGCTTCAAATTCCTCTGTAAAATTAAAGCTACAGCACAGAGTCTTGTAAGTATGAAAATACTTTAATTCTAATATTTCAAACTGAATGTGTCCCTTCTGTTATTAATAAAGGAGAGTGTAAAAATTCATTAACTTGAGCAAGAACATTGTAAAGCCCAAGGCTCTGTCAGCCCTTAAATATACTCCAGAGTTGTTTCAGAAGCTGTCCTAGTAGTTGTTATTTTTCATGTTGTCTTCAATAGCTTAGTAGTTTAGTTCTACACAGAAGGAGCAGAAGTGGACCTGAAAGGAGTCTCTTTTGTCACAGTCTGTTCCCAAAAACCAATTTCGTGTTTTGTAGGAACACTATGAAAACACAAATACCAAAGTGCAGAGCTGCTGGGAGGATATAATCTTTGAGAACACGAGATTGGGCAGCTGGAGTTAGGGTGAGGGTCCATCTCATTCAGGTTTCCATCTTGGACCATGGCCGGTATTAGATATTTAAAGGGAAAATAATGTCTAATAGGGCAGTTACAATGTCATTTTTTTTTGCCAATGTGTCCACTATGTAGCTTATAGCAAATAAGTGATTAAGGAACACTCTTGAGTGGAGTAAGACCAACTTTATCAGCCTCATGCACCTTGTGTGTGATATCTGTATGTTTGTAAACACACACAGATGTAGAGGTGGTCCTGTGGATTGGAAAGTGGAAGTGCACGGTAATTTCCACAAACACTTTTCCTTGTAACTGATGTGTACCATGCAGTAACTAGAAATTATGGTTAGAATAGAATGAATGACCACAGATTGTTAGCTTAAGAAAGTCCAAGCTTTCAGCTCCTGGCAGCCATCTGATTACAGAGGTTCAGAATGCTGATTGCCTGGTGCCATGATCAGCCTTCCTTAAGAGGCCAATAAAAAACTTTCTAATATTTGAACTTCTTACAGCTTGCTTGGTTACTTTTATTTTTTTAATTCTTCATGGCAGGTGATTGTAGATTGATAGACTTGGTTACTGTCAGTCTTTGGCTTCAGCAGTGTTTTACAGCTTCCAATTTTTGTTATTTTAAAAGTATGCTTTTTATCGTAGTGCCTTCACAAGGGCATTGGTTTTTTTTTTTTTTAAGTTGCAGTAATATCAGACTTGAAAAGGACCAGGAATTGACAGATTTTCTGAGCTAGTCTAAAAATTCCAACAATTTTTAATTTAACTTCTTGCTTTTTTGACTTCTGTGATTGATGTATTTATTTATATCCATTATAAGTAAGCAATTCTTAGAAATTTGTAGCTATCTTATATGTGTTGTGTGAATTTTTCTTAAAAATTCTTCAGGGTAGGTGTCTTAATAGTGAAAAACAGGCATACTTGATTATTTGGAACCTCTGGTATATTTGTCAGACCTTCCTATGTGTTTTGTAAAATCACTTGGGTGTTTGGCTTGGTCTCACAAATTTTGCATCCCATGGGGACCAGGATTCACACATAGGAACTTTGGATAGGAGAGCCTACCACTGCAAGAACCTAACTTAGAGCAAGGAGAATGGCTGGTATAGTGACCTGACTGCCTCTTAGGAAACCTGTTTTCAAGAGCAGCCTCTGGGATCTTTCTCAGGTTAGTGGAGGGTAGGAATTCACCAAAGACAATGTTCCCCATCTCTCCTGGGAGGTTACTGGTTGTTGCACCTAAAGCTCTTTCTAAAAGGCATTAAAGATGCAGATATGTGGTATGGGTGGGGCTGAGAGTTTTAAAATGGTATTCTGTGAGAAAACTGTGATTTTTGAACTCTGCGTTTCTGGATCAGCTCTTTCTGCTGTTTACCTTTCTTCACTTTTTCTTAGGTGGGAAGGGACAGTGAGGGGCAGCTGATCCTCTAAGACTGGGGACCTTCCTGTGGCAAAAAATCCCAATAAAAATGTGAGTCCACAAAAAAGCTATAAGGACTATCTACAGAAGTTTTAAGCTTTGGGTGATAGCTTCTACACTGAAACTACCTCACATGGGAATTTTCTGTCCTTCATTTCTTAATTTTTTTCCCCTGTTGTTTGATTTTAGATGGCCAATTTATTTATTTTTCATTGTCTCTTCCCCCGTCTTGCTCAGCATTATATCTCCAAGGCTTTTTGACCATTTTAAGTTTTAGGCTTTTTCTTGTTTGTTTTTTTTTACAGTTATTGGTCTTGATGATACTATGGATGGAGAAGAAGTTAAAGAGAGTGGTAATGACACCATTGATGACGATGAGCTTGCTTTACCTAATAGGAATTTGAGAAACCGTGCTGAAGAAGCATCAGTCACATCACCAAGGAAATCACCACGTTTAATGGCACAAGGTGATCGTAGATTGTGTTTGCACATTTGAAGTCAATTCAATCTTTAAAATCCCACCCCCAACAAATTATAAATTTAATTTGGTTGTGTGAATTCCAATATAGACACTTCCTTTTTTATACACTGCAGCTAGCACCTGGCATTCATAGGGTATGAGTCAGTTAGAATTCCTCTTTAATAACTATTTAGTGTCTTCCTTATGGCTTATGGTCATTAAACTAATATTTCAGATTTTGATCCTTTTACCTACCAAAGATTAATAATGTGGTTCTTCAACAACAAAAGATGATAGAGTTGCAAAACAGCATTGGAATATTAGGTTAGCATGTCTATTTCCAATTAAAGTTTTGATTCTATTAATTTTTATTTGCATATTCTCTTTTTGTTTTAAATTAGGTTATAATAATTGCAGTCAGAACATCTTTAATCTAAATATCTCAATATACTTAATAAATATTTTATTAAAATATTTTCATTGTTTGTAGTAACTAATTGATTATAGTTAGGGGTTTTCTAGCTTGTGGAAGTGGAATTATTTACTGCTATGCTTTTTTCCCCCTGTAGAGCAGTTTGAGTTAGTAAGATAAAATTACTTAATATGGAGATCAGAATTTAAATAAGAGCCTGTGGTACAAAGCTGGTGATTATGCTGTTTAGAAAGGCACTGGAATGGTTGTTTGTTTAGAAAATGTAAAAGTTGTCATCAGGTGAGAATGTGACTGGATCTCAGATTCGTAGACTGTTCTCTAAAACACTTTTAAACTTCAGTTATACTTCTAATCACAAAATAGCTTGTGCAATTTTTGTTTGAGGTAGAAAAGTAGAGTTGGTTTGATTGTCTTTCTATCATCACTTGCATTTTGTTCATACTATTTAGAAATTCCATAACCTTTAGAATAATGAGATTTTACATCCAAACTATGTCAGTTTGAAATTTGAAATGAAAGTAATTTAGTTTTGGGGAGGTTTTTAAGTAAGTTTTAAGTTCTCTTTGTAGCCAGTAAGCTAAATTGGGGTAAGTCAGTTTTATTCTAGGTAAATCTTGTATTTGCAAAGAGAAGGAAGCAGAATAGCTAAGAGACTTTCTTTTTTCCTTCGTAGAACCAGTACGGAGTCTGCGGCAGAGCACGCTAGCCAAGCGTTCGAATGTTGCTCCTCCTGTTAATACCAAGAAATCTTCTGTAAAAAGTGGATCTGCTCCAAAAAATGGACAGAAACAAGACAGAAGTCCAGTTAAAGAGACAGATGTTGCTGCACGCTTGAAAACGGAGCAGCCTAGGGAGGTTAGGCGTAGTACAAGACTGTCAGGACAGGTAGAAGGAACAGCAGCAGCAGTAACAGCATCTCAGAGTAAGACAAAATGTCTGCCTGGTCCTGAAGATGTGAAAGAAATAAAGTCTGAAACCCCTGAGCAGGCAAAAGTTGAAGAAACATCCCAAGAGTTAAGTTGTGCTAATTTAACAGGACCCTGTTCTCCTTCTCCTGGGGAAGCAAAGGAAATAGCAGAGGTTGCCACAAAGACTGGTTCTGGGAGTGCTGAGTCTGTTTGTTCAGTATCTGCAGATACTGAAATGATTCCAGTTAAAAATGAAACAAGTGATGTGATTGATTCAATGGGCTTGGAAAATTCTTCAGAAGAAAAGACTTGTAATAAAGCAGAGGAATCAGAGAAGAAAACAGAAGAGCATAATAAAATTGAAGTAACTGGAAAAGATAATGGTTCATCTAGTGCTTGCATGAATACAGATGAAATTTGTGAGACCTTTTCAACTTCTTCCAGCTCTGTGAAAGAGGGGGTTGATTGCAGTTTAGGTTCTCACAATGTGGAAGTTCCTGATGAAAATACATTGTCAGTAAAGGAATTTGTAACAGAGGCTGGAGGTGATGACAAGGGAGTGGAGAAAACTGAAGCTCCATCAGAGAAACTATTGGACAGTACAGACTGTGATAATAAAGACTTGAAAAGCAAAGAATTTACTACTTCTGACCCTGGAAATAGCATTTTAGAAAGCACTGTTGTTGACCAGTCAAGCCAAAATGTGCAGCAGCAGATCAGCAGTGCTAAAGTAAAAGGCCCAGAGGCATCAAAATTTCAGGATGATGAGAAACAAATTGGTATTTCAACAAAATGTGGAAAGAATGTTGGGCCCCGGCATAGTAAATCTGTAGTACAGAATAAACAAAACCTGACTGCAGGTACTCGGCAGAAGTCGGGTACAGTGCAACAAGAAATGGTGCGGTCAAGAACGAGAGCTGGTGTTGCTGTTTCAGGCCTTCACGGTCCCTCTTCTGCAAATCTGAAGCGAAATGCGGATGAGCAAGAGAGTCATCAGCATCCAAATAATCCAGTTAAAATTAGGAAGAAACAATCTGATCTGGGTTTGAAAGCAAAGAGTAGCATTTCTGGGGTGACTGTAAAAAAGCAGACCAACACAAAGCTGAAGAAAATACCCCGAGTCCAGGCTTCTGGGCAAGCCCAGAGGTCATCAGTTCAAAAAGCAAGTGAGAAATCTCCTACTCATCAAAGCAGTTCTAAAGATACCCACCACTTTGTGCATTCATTGTCAGGCCATGTTTCACATCCTGGTCAGAAGCAAGCCAGCAAACACCAGCTTGCAACTGGGCTAAAAGCAAATAGCTCCACAAAGGAAGAGGGAGAGACTAAAGATCCCCCTGTTGTAGAACATCTGAAGGAGGATGATAAAGAAAAAAACAAGCCAAAAAGAAATGATAAGAATCTCCAACCTCGCCAGAGAAGAAGTAGCAAGAGTCTTTCACTTGATGAACCCCCCTTGTTCATTCCAGATAACATTTCAACTGTTAAAAGGGAAGGCTTGGAACATACCTCTGCTAGTGAAAGCAAACATATTTGGGTGCCCAGCAAGCAGTGTGGCTTTTGCAAAAAGCCACATGGCAACAGGTGTGTGTGGCAGTGTGTCTTAGGAATTTATTACTGGTCTTGGAAGATAATTTTTTTCCTTTCACCAAATGTTTCATGCTGCTCATGCCAAAACAGAAAGTCATAGTTTTGCAATAGAAGTCTGTATGTCATACAGTCAGTTAATTTCCTTTGCACTCATACACTTTTTTTTGGTCATTTAAATAGAGCATTAGAAACTAGTTTGGCCCAAAAGTTTGAATAGAAATGTTTTATTATATAAATACATATTTTGATAAATGTATAATTCTTCTATGCTGTTCAATTATGCGCTTTAAACTTGACTTTTTTTCGTAGAAAAGAAATTAGATATCTGTGTTCCAGGTTGTCATTTCCTTCTTTCCAGAGACCTCTTACGTGGAAGGATCACCATCAACCAAAAAAATGAAATAGTTGCTTACATATGACTTTTATCTGGTACAGGTGCAATTCTAATACTAGAGATACAGAGGGTTTTTTCACTTTGTGTAATCACTGCAGTGAGGTTTCATGTAACAGTAATTAAGTAGTTGACAGGGAGGGGAGAAAGAAGAACATGAAAAAGCCCCATTAAACTTCCATGTGGGCATATCTGAAATTGCCTTTAAACTTAATAACGAGATTGTGTCTGAAGTTGATAATATCCCTCTGTGACAAAAGATACTCTACACTGTAAATGAGCTGAAAAAGACGGTAGGGTTTCACTCATGATCTATCAGTCCAAGAATAAGAATGCCTTTATTACCCTTACTGTGTTTTAATATTGAAGTATTTTTTTTATTGCTGTTCTACCTGCTAACCTACCTTTTGTTTTTTTAATATCAAATTGAAGATATTTGTGATTAGTCCTTTGCTTATGTGAGAGAAAGTTTTAATAGTAATTTTTAGACACTGTGCTTTAGAACTCCATACATCAGAGTGAAATATAGAACAATTACCTTTGGCACCTGGGATTTTTTTGGCATTTGTTTGTATCTAAAAAGCCCTTCCGAGCTTTATTGACTCATTGTATCATGTTTGAAAAACAAATACATGAAAATTAATTTACTGTGCAGCTATAATAACTGCATCATTGTGGCCTACCAAAAGAATTAACAGTAGCTTTGCTCTTCCTGGTTGCTGAGGACTGCCTGATTGAAGGGGTGCTCAAATTTAGTTCCATGTGGTTTTATTTAAAAAAAAAAAAAAGAATTCCTTTTATTTTTAAGACTCCCACGTGTGTCTTTGTAAGAGTGTTTAATTTTAAACAGATTGCGTTTCCTTAGCTTTTGTCATCTTGGGCGTTACTACGACAGCAGAATGGTGTGGGTAGCCTGTATTTCAGTGAATTGTTTACATCTCAAAAGGCTGCTTTCTGGATACAAAAATGCTTCTTTGAATATTTTTAAAGCAAAATATGATATTTAGAATTTAAACTACTTGATAGCTGTTAAAAAATGCAGCTTTGAGTTGAACTAGTCCTATATTCTTTCTGTTTTTGCTAATGTTTTGAAGCATTCTATGGGTTTTCTTTTTTCAATGTCTTGTTAGAGTTCAGATTTTTTTATTACTAAATGGATCTAACCAGTATGGGAAGATGTGGCAGTGACTCAACTAAATCTGCTTATTTTAGTTTATAACATCAAAGTAGCATTACAGGAGATACAGGGATACACAACAGTATAGGATTAAGTTCAACAAACCCAGTTTTGCATTGCCAGTTCTTACTGCTGCCAGAAGAATAATATAGTGTATGAATCACTAGCTGAGGTTGGATTGAGACAGCCCATGAGTTGCCACAGATGGTGATTAAGGGTATCCTCAGGTTTGTAATGTCAGTCTTAAGTGGTTTAGGGTTTTTGTTTTGGAATTGTGTTAATTTATATGTTTGCATTGCGAAGCTGTTGATACAACCTGCCCTTTCAGCAGAAGATAATCAGGTTTGCTAAATGTAGAAAGATTCTTAGCACATAATCACAGAATTTTTGTATATAGAATGTGACTGAGACACAATAGTGGTATAAGGAAGCTTGCAGTATTGAGCCTCATGCCTAATAGCAGAAAATTTAAGACTGTCAGTGCATCACTTTTTATCATCACTAGTCTAAGTAATAAAGTTCTCATTTGTTCAAATTACTTTGTAGTTGTATGCTACAAATAACTTAAACCTTGCAGATTCACTTGCTATCATTAAGATACAAGAGGGAGCAAAAGTTGTATCTCAAATGCTTTGGCATTTTGTCCTTGTTTAATTATTAGTGCAAGAAAAAGAAAACACTTTTAGTACAATGCAAAAGAGAAGAAGTGCAAGATGATTAATTTGAGTTCTGTCTCTTGGAAACCGATCAAAACCGTCAACATTTATGGTAATGGAAAGGGGGTTTTAATTTGCTGTTTGGACTAATTTTCAAGGAATTTTTGTTTCCCTTTTGAAACCAGCTAGATGGTCACTCTTACCCTTTTTTCTCTGTCCATTGTATTGGAGAAAATTAGAAAGTGTAAGACACAAATGCTATCAAATTACTGTTCAAGAAATATCAAAGGCAGAACTAAGATCTGAAACAACATTTGTATTTATATCTTGCTCTATAGTTATTTCAACTTTGGAAATTTTTGTCAATGCTGTGGTACAAATTGCTTATAGGAAAAGAAGTTAAACTGAAGTTGCAGCCCCAAACAGGGGAAATAATTTGCCAAGAGCTTTGCAGGATGTCATGTTAAAGTAACGTATTTAAAATTCAGGATGCAGAGTAGTAGTCACTTGAACCTTTTGTATTCCCTGTAACAAATGCAAAGCCACTAACTTGTTGTTATTGTAATACCAAGCTTGGAGAATTGATTCAGGTTGAAGATAATGTGTGGAAATCGTGTAGTCAGCTTTCTTTGTGTACAGAATTCCCAAAGGGCGATGCTTACATAGGCCTTACACAGACCCAGGGTAATTCTACTCTGCCTGCTAGAACAATAGTAGAAGGATGGTACTTCAGTGTTGTTTTATTTCAGATCAGCATGTGACAAATGGAGTCAATTTATATCTTGAGGAATACATGCAGTGATTTGCTGGCCACATGGAAAGTCAAAGTATGCTTACCTTGTACTGCAGATATAGTGGGTTTGTCTGGGAAAGGGGGAATCCTGTTTTATAAACATGAGATTTGCATGATCAAAAAAGTTTACAAGTTATACAACATCTTTCTTTGTAAGAGGCAATGCTTGCTTGCTTTCTGTTAATAGGTCATCATTTGGCACCTGAGCTTTGAACAATGACTTCATGCTCTCTTTTCCATTTGTCTTGAAGTTTATAAGCTGTAACCATCATAGCTGTTTTATATATATTTTTTTCATTACTCACAGAATGGGTTGTCAGTGTTTCGCTTTAGGACTGTCTCAGCCTGTTTGCTTGATGTATTGTGATGTACCTTTGCTACATAACTAAAAAAATAGCTCTTTCATATGAAAACTAAACCTTGTGTTTCTGCACAAGTCAGGTAATGACAATTTAACTTTCTGTAATTTTCAACACATCTGAAAGGGTATTTTTTCAGTGCAGGGTTTGAATTGTTGTTACTCATAGTATTGTTTTCAACATGTTTGACTTTGCCAGTGTTTTCCCATATTACTGTCACATGTTTTCTAATCAGCTAATAACAGAAATCATATGCAGAAATTTTCATTCATCTGTCTGCAGATGAAACATGTATGTGTATGGATACACATATCACATCAAAAAATGTTAGGCTGAAGTTACTACTCAAATTCCTAATGAATCCAAGCAGTGTTGAAAATACTAAGCTTTGTCACAAACAATAGTTACTTTTCCAGAAGACAGATTAAAGGTCTTTAAAGATAGTTGAATTTTAAAAATAATATTTAATTTCTTGGCATAGTGCTAGGTGAAGATGGTAGCTCTGCAGACATTGAGAAATATAAGATTTCTTGTAACATCCGTCTGATGTAAGGGCTCATGTTGTAAATTTCTCTGGTTTTCACCATAGATGTTCAAATTCTCTGCAGGCTGGAGGGCTGAACTGGTTCCTTGCTTGTACAAATAGACAAAACTTAACAGATATTTTTCAGATTGTCTGCCTTGTCAGCAGTCTGTCTTCTTTAACAAGAAGTTCGATCAATTTTGGATGAATAATTCGTAAAAGACATCTTGAGATACTCTGTTTCTAAGCAAATGTTCTAGAAAGCATTATCACAAAGGAAGTTTATAACTTTAATGTATTACTGGTGACTTCCTCTTGATTTCAACAGTTCCAAGTAAGATTTTTTTAATAGGCTGTGGGAGTTTGAGGATTCTCTTCTGCTGTTGTTTTGTGGGGGCTTTTTTCTGGTTTTGTTTTGTCATTGCTTTGGATTCGATAATCCAGTTTGAGTGGTCAGACACAAACTGACCTCAGGCTTCACAGAAAAATTAAGTGATACAGGACTAGATTTTACTTAGGGTATTCCTTTCTCCCCACATTTCAACTATGCTTTAATATAGAGGAAAAGTTAGTAATGTTGTAGAAGGTAATTAGGAAGTGCTGGAGTTGATTTAGCAAAGGTATTCCTGGTCTCTTGCTTACACATCATTCTTACAAAGTTTCTTCGCAACTGTAGTACAGAAGAGTACTTCGGTTGATTGATGCAAACTGTTTTTACGTGTAGTAAAGATTATTATTAGCTCATTTGTATTTTGAAAAAAGTGTTAATTGTCAGTAAATTATATTGGATCTGGGTTATCATACAGTTTGCACAGCCAATACAGAAGAGAGTGGTTCAGAAAGGAGCTTAAGGCTCCAAACTTGTAGCCATCCTTAAATTACAAACACGTATTTTTTTTTTTTTTTTAGGGTGGTGGTGCCTGGCATCAGTGGATAGTATACAGCAAACAATTTGTTGTGAGAACATTCTTCACAAGGAGCTGTAATTAGAATAATGATGGTGCCTTAGTTCTAGTAAATGTTCATTAAATAGTATGACTATGCTCAACTATAGATGATGCAAGATATCATCAATTTACAGTAACGGATGATGCTTTTAAATTTTCTGCCTCTGTTGCTGCTTTCCTCCACTTTGAAAAGCCTTGCAACATTAAAAACTGTCATGCTTGTCCACCCACAGCTGTGGAAAAACAGAATGACATTATAAACAAAACAACATTGTAATGTATAATTAACAAATAGAAGGACTCCACTGTGATTTTTATTTACAGTTACATAATTGTATTAGTAGGTTTTATATGGATTATATTACTATGCTGCAGTATTGGTAGGATTATTATTAATACCAGTAGCATTAGGGAATCAAGCAAATGGATACCATAAGTTGTCTAAAATAGTTATAAAAAATGAACATAAATACAAACTGCTTATAAATGCAGTTTATAAAGCATATGATGCTTATCCTGCAACATGCAATGTGTGTAGAATCAACTGGTAATGGAGCTTCCCTTAATGATTTTATATATATATAAAATTTTTAGTGCAGATTTGTAATTAATGTTAGGAAATGTACTCATTTTTTTCAGGGTTTTGGGGAAGTTCAGTGGTTTTGGCTTGGCTGTCTGGCATATTTAATAAATTCGTCTTTAGTTCAAAAAGCATAGGGTTGTTTGTCTTCCTGCTGCTTCGTTTTTGGAGAGTTTCCTGTAATATGAAAAGCAAAGAAAATTATGCTTTTAAGAAAGAGAAGAAACATATATGGGATAAAATATGGGTTATTGAAATTTAGTACTTGGGCAATAAGTTTGCAGTGTCTCTTTTGTATGCTGCAAATTCCATGTAAAGAGATCTGCTGATAGTGAGTGAGATAGGTTTGTGGGGTTTTTTCTAGAGGATCAGAACTTGAAAAATCATGTCACTTGTGTTAGACTTTGTCAAAAAGCAAACAAGTGGAACTGCTCATGTCTCTGTGCTCTGACAAGGTAGTGCAGATTTTTTTTGGACATACACACATTTCAATTGAGTTTTATATCAAGCCATGCTACTTCACTGATGTGGAACATACACTCTGCTAAAGCTGCCATGCCATGAGTATCTTGTCCCTGTTTCAATGTTGGCCGGACTGTAGCATCAGTGCAGCAGAGAAACAGTTGTAATGTTAATGCAAGTGTACAACAGATCTGTAGAAGATTGGTGAACAGTGCTATTAAGGGACAGAAATGGAGATGGGGGACTTGCTTTAAATACTGAAGTCTTAAAAAATGAACAGTGAGTTTACTCCTCTTAGATGAGTTTGGGGCTAGGGTGTTGTTTTGAATAGTTTGGTTTGGGATTTTTGTTTGGGGTTTTTTTGGGTAAGGTTTGAGTCCTGTTGTGGTATTTTTTCCAATTACTATGTACTGCAAACATGAAGGATTCAAGAGAAGCAATTGCTTCCAAAATAAATTATTTTTCTGTGGCAATGCAACTTACATTATTAATTAATTTAAAAATGCTGATTACTGGCCTGCGCTGAACTACTCTTGACAGCTCCTGATTTTTTTGTCTTTAGTTTTACTCATGTATAGCTTTACAGTGAAAAACTGTGTTATGAGTAAGGTGGTTTCTGCTCATTTTACAGTAATGAATTTCTCTGTAAGCTTGCTGCTGTTACATAACTTGAATGTATGTAAGTTAATTTTAAAACATGGCCCATATATTTAGAAAATTAATTGTCCAAGCCTGAGTTTTTCATCTAACAAATGAATGTAGTTTAGTACAAATAACACACCAAAGAAACTCTTCCGATCATAAGAGAGATGGTGGCAGGATTGTGTTGATTATTTTGTCTATTTTTATGTTTCATCTATTACTTTCTGATTTCAAGGTGTCTCTTTTCATGCTGAGATGTGGACTACCAAGGGGATTCTTTAAAGGAATGACACAGTAGCATACTCTATGCAAAAGTCCCAATGAGCTATAGTACTGTCTGCTGTCACCTGTCAGTTATTTTTAAATTTTTCTTCAAAAAAAAATTTTATATTAAATTCCAGTGAAAGCAAGTCTTTTATTGAATGTGGCATGATTTAATATTTTAAAACATATTTTTCTTTCTCTTTCAGCTTTGCATCTTTCAGTCCAGCCTTACAACATGGGTAAAAGTCCTGCACTTCAAATTTGAAGCTATCTGCAGTCAGAAACTTTGATGTTTTACTAGTCCAAGATATCAGAACCTCTTCAGTCAAAAATAACAACTGTACAAGAGGACATCCTTGATCCTTCAAATCAGGCTTCAGTTTTTCTTGACACCACTATTTAGTCTGAACCTTGCCCATTACCCAATTATACTTGTTACAAATTGTAGTTGTTTTGTGTGCAGATGAGCGAAACAGACAAAGATATAAAAGTGGCCTTATGGTAAAAAGGATTATTTATATTGCTGGTATCAAAATCAGTATGTTCTCTCCCAGCCTCAAAAGCTGCAGCCTTGCAGTTGACTAGTATGAAAAAAAAACCCCAATTAGTAGAAATAGTGAATTTTTTTAAGCAGTCAGCACTAGTATTTTTATTACTATTTTGTATAACTAGGTTTAAACAAAGCATTGTAAACAATACATTCTGTTTTATACTACAGGCATCATGGACATTTCCTGATTCTTTTTGTAGTCTTGGTTTCTGAATCTTGATTTCTGAAGTTTTGTTGTGTGTGTTAAAATATAGTGTAATTGAAACCTTGTTGTGAAGACTGGAATGAAGCCAAATGAATCTTCCATCTTCAATAGTTTGCTTGAATGACGTCTCTCTTGGTGGTAGTTTTAGTGAAGAATGATCTCTTCTGAGCCGAATTCATTGTAGGTTTTTTGACTTTTAAAATTTTTATTATTTATTTGATAGACCTGAAAATAAAGATCTAAGACTGGATACCTATCCTAGTGCCTTACTTATACACCATCTCTATTACCCCCTTAATATGTGTGAGCTAAGGTTAAAAATTCCATGTGCTGTCGGTTTAAAGTTGAGGATGTGCAGCATCTTGTGTATTTTAGTTTCATCTCTTCAACAAGTATCTCTTTTCTAAATATGAATCAAAAGTTTATTTTGGTTACTAAATGCTGCAGTCCATCTTCCTCATTTAACAAATTGGTCTCTGATGCCTGAATTTACAAACTGAGGAGAAAAATATATATATTTTTAATAAAAATTCAATTAATGGAAGTTGTGGCTTCATGATGGTGTATTCTTGGTTTCCTTTTGTTTTTGAACAACAGGCATTAGTTCCTTAGGACACCAAAACACCTTTTAAGCATGATGCTATACTGTATGCGTTGACCTTATTTCAGCTTTTGCAGAAAATCTTACACGGGGAATTTTTGTAACCAGTTTCAGTGTTCCCAGAGCTTTACTAGTATTTTATTGCAGTGCTACAAGATGTGTCCTATGTAAAGCACCCGCTGTGTGGACCCTTGCAGTTGTGAAATAAACACTCATATTTCCTGCCTTTGCATGTTTGGCTCTAGGCTCTTGGAAAGGAGCAGTCAGCTTTGTGTAGAAGTCCTATCGCTTCTTTCTTGTTTTTCTGTTGTGTTTATAAATGCTATGGTATTACTCTGCTGAGACCATCAGAAGTAATTGCCCCCTAACAATACCTTTCTTGTTTTGCACTTTGCTGGAACATGAACCTGAAAAGACTGAGATACTGACAAAATGTGAAGGAACCTCTGCCTTCCTAATTAAAATTATGAAGTAGATGGACAGTTATTGTTTGGTAGTGACAAGTAATACTATTAATGTACTTGCAGCTCAGAAAAAGAAAATTAAAAATGAGAAAATACTTTTCTTCCCAAACTAGTTTAAAAACCAGTTTCTTCAAATCTGTCAAACATCATCTTAGGCTTTTTCTTCATCTGATGGACCTTTAAAACTTCTCAGATTCATTTTGCATCAAAACAATATTTTCTTCAGCAGAATGTAATATTTTGAGTAGGGAAGGACAGAACATAAAGACAGATTTTTCTTCTGTTCTCTTGTCTCAAATGTCTGCTGTTAATAAGGATTTTCATCTCTTTGAGATACCAGTAGTTTTTGAATACAATACCTGCATCAAGCCACCTGGAACATTCATTTACAGTTCTGGAGAATGAGGGTTGTTCTAAGCACATCCTGTAATTATATGGTTTTCCAAAGTAGGTAAGTCAGCAGATAGCAGATCCTAGCCTGAGTAGGGGCATACATATGTTAGGAATCATTTGCTTAGAATCATCTTATGGAAGAGATCTATAAGGTATTAGATTAAAGAAATAGGGTTTGCAGGTCACTGTATTTAGCTTGTTAAATGTATTGCTGAAACAACCAGGTTTTCCTGAATTACTTTTTAAGTCAGGTTTGTCTTCTGTGAAATTTCAAAACCTAGCAATTCAGTAAATAATTTTTCAGTATTAACAAAGAACTTGCACTTTCCTTAATACACTTGCAGTCTTTCTGGATTTTCATCATCCAGACTATATGTAAAAGTACATATCTTGAACATAGTTTATGTAAGTATAAAACAAAATGAAAAGAAAGAAATAAAAATTAAACAAAAAACCCAACAAGCAAAAAAAATGCACACACAAACCAACAACAACCAGCCCCAGCCTCAGCCCCCCCCCCTTCCAAAGTATAAAAGGGGAAAGAGAATGTAAGTGGATATTGCAAGAGATCTTCCTACATCATTTGAAAGCTGTTCCTTGTTGCCAGGTTCAGTATTTGAAAAAAATAATTCCTACCATGTAAGTCTCCTGAAGCAGACTTTTTTAGCCTGTGGAACTTTAAAATTCCACTTTGCTAAATACTTGGACTAAAAATTGTACCTATCGGTGCAATTTGGTATTCATAATACCTGATGAAGTTTTCAAAATGCTTCCACTAAATGGTCAGAAATTATGCTTTTAGATTAGACCAGGTGATCTTTACAATGCTTTGAAAATACTGTCTGTACCTAAAGTTGATTCCATTTTTAAAATAATGCAGTTAAGTGACTTGTGAGTTGAAGGGTATCCTTTAAAAGATAGTCATTTTGGTGTTTGAAACATTCCTTAAATAACTGTTAGCTCTGGATAAAATAGGTGAGTAGCGCAAAAGTGTGTACCTTGTTTAAAAGAAAACAGTCACTGCAAGCTGGACAGGTGGTTTTGGAAGCCAAACTCCTGGCCCTGTATTCACCAGTAAAGAGAATGAAAAACAACTTTCTAGAAATAATTTAGTAATAGTGGTCTGAGGAATGAGGTGTAAAGTAGCAACTAATTTAGACTAGGTTGATACGCCTGTACCCATTGTGTTTGTCAAAACGTTTAAAGACCTCATACTGCTGTGGAAGATTGCAGCTGCTGCTGTGTTTGTGATGAAAGATGACTCATTTGTAGGAAAGTGAAGGTAATATTTTGCAAGAAAATTCTCAGGTCTTTTCAAACAAGTTGACTGTTTCTGAGAGTTTTGGTTTTCTTTTTTAACATTCATAAGAACATTAATAGTAGTCTGAAAAGAAAGTTGGTAGGATTTGGAAGCAAATTAGACAAACAGTGAGGTTTTGATCGTCTCTTGGACTACTGTAAAAAACAAAAAGGCCAAAAAAATACCTCTCGGGAAGATCATACCATGTCGTAAGGCTGGAGATGGATGTAAAGCACCAAAGAAAATCGCTTGCTAGGTAAGAACAGATTGTTGAGATGCACAAATCAAAACAAGTATGGTATATCCTGCTGAAGGTGCTGTATCTTTCATAGTCCTCTTTCACAGTTTTCACTGACTTACATCTTATTTTGCTTTCAGGTTTATGGTAGGTTGTGGTAGATGTGATGATTGGTTTCATGGTGATTGTGTTGGATTGAGCCTTTCTCAAGCACAGCAGATGGGTGAAGAAGATAAAGAGTATGTCTGTGTGAAGTGCTGTGCTGAAGAAGACAAAAAAATGGAGTGTTTTGATCAAAATGTACCAGATACACAAGTGAAACTTGAGCATAAAGAAGAAAAAGCAATTGAGTGTGAAAAACTGGGGGTATCGAAGCAAACAGCTACTTGTAATCAAAATACGACTGAAAAAACAAAGCAAACGGAGGACATTGGGAAGCACAAAGTCAAAATCTTCAGACGGGTGAGTCTTAATGTTTTAAGTTCTCTTAATTACTGGGGTTAGAAGGTTTCTGCCTGTCCCACTGCCAGTTAATAGACCATGTTTCAGATGTCTTTGTGAATCTAATATAAAACTTAAATTATTTGCAAAGTTACTTCATTTTCTAACTGGCTTGACTCTTTCAAGATGGTATGGCTAAACTCTTCTTACATTGAGCAGGGATATGTGCATGTGACGTGGTTATAGAACATCCCGAGTTGGAAGGGACACATAAGGATCATTGAAGTCCTACTCCTGAGTGTGTATCTAAACCTATACATACAGGTGTATGTAGAAATGGTGAAGAACCTAACGCATTTTTCTTCCAGATTTCTAAATGCATTATAGGACATCTGCCAATTTGTTGTATGTTATAAGCTGCAGATTTAAAGTATCTGTAAAACAATATGATAACAGTATTTTTAGTTAAACCTGTTTTTATTTCAGGTTGTATGTAGAAAAAAATGCCTAGTGCTTTGATTGGGGCCTTTCTACTTTTTATGTTTAATTTTACTAACCAAAGGATAATTTACAAAGATTATTGAGACAGTTCTTTAGTGTGTTAGTGTATAATGTCATATTCATGATAACAATCATCAGTAATCCTATCTTATTTCTGAGTAGTAGTATTGAAATTCTGGAATGTAAGCTGTTATTTTTAATTTTGGTTTACATATGCTTTCTAAACATCAGTGACCTCTGTGGCTAAAACAGGTTAAGGGATGTTCATTGGTATCCCTGACTTTTTTAGAATAACTGTGAATTTAGTGGTTTTCCAACACAGAGCTTAAATGCAAATTGCCTGTGCTGTATCTTGAGCCAATATTTAAGAGAGATTGTTAAGCAATGCTTGGCAGTAATTTGGGATATTTTTCAGTAACTCTTTAGAAAATTATATGGTGGTACATACATCCAGGGTATACATTGTACAGTGTAAAAAGGAAAAAATGGGAAAAATGTGGTAATTACGTAGAGGTTGATTGTAGCATTCAGTAGCATGCTTACATATGTAAATGTTTATTTCAGGAATCTGGGGATGGGAAGAACTTACCGGAGTCCAGAGACTCAGATACTAAAAAAGGGCAGCATGTTCCTGCTCGGAAAGGATCACAAACTGCTGTAATTCCTCGGCGGTCCCCTGAAGATAAAAATGAAAAAATAAGTAAAGAATCCATTAGTACAGTGGAAAGGTCCACAAAATCAGGTACCAATGTTTGGGGATGTCCTCCATGCTGCAATTCACATCTGTGTAACAGTAAAGGATGATAACTTTGTTTATAGCATCAGTTTTTCAAATCACATGCCATAGTGGAAGTGATGATGATCTGAAGAGCTGTTTGTTCCCATAACATTTATGATCTTTTTTTCTCATTTCTTTTTAAGTTTTTTTTAGTAGGTAAATGTGTCCTAGGTAGATGTGTGTTTGCTGTTTCAATAGTGGAGGATGCTCACATAATCAAAAGTGGGAGAAAAAGTACATCGATCTCTCTGTACTAAGCTTTATTTTACATTGCATGAGACTTTGAAATACTCTTTCATAAAATTCTATGAAATGCTTTGTATATATAAAACTGATTTCAGTGCTGTATAATTTATATTTTGACTTACTGATGTCTTTTGCACAAATTGACAAATAATTTTATCAACTCATTTCAAAGGGGAACATTATATTGCTTGCTGAGTCATCAGATTTTCATCTAAACGTCATTCAAAAGTTGAAGGGACATATTTTCCCTCACAGCAACCTCCATCCTCTCCCCAGCTCCCTTCCAGGAAGGATTTTTCTTCTCAGATCGTTGTAATGTGAAGTTTTTGTCATTTGGGACAGAAATCTCAGCAGCAAAGCTAGTGAGATTTTGTGTGAGAACTGTCTTTACTCTGAAACTCAAGCTTTGAATTTTTGTCTAAAAATAAATATAATTTAGCTCTTCTGGTCTTTGGCCAATGCTGATGCATTCTAGAAATCTTTATCAGTCTTCAATTTGTTCCTTTTTTTCTGAGTATAAAGTGAAAAAATTGGTATTATTTATTTCCCATGCTTTCCTAAATAGAAGGGTACTGCTGGAAATTAGTGACGTGTTCACATGCTGACACAACTGAGCTTTCAGTTGACCCTCTGAAAATTAGTAATTTGGCTTTAATGATTTTAGTTTGATTAGAGTTATCCATTATTTTTATTATGTATGACACAAAACTTAAAATGACCTTGAGTGTTACCTGAATCAGAAGATGAGATAATTGAAATAATTTTGATGGCTAACAGATGCAGAAATGCTACGTTTAATGTAAAATGGTATTTTAAAGTAAAGCTTATTATGCTTATATGTGCTTCATAGTATATTATTTCTCAGTTTATTCATTGAAAAATTAACCTATGCTGTTACAAAAATTCAGAGTCAAAAAATCATCCTTAAGATCAAGCTAATAAGCACTGGTCATCTTGGTTTAGTGTAGAAGAAAATACCATAGGTCAAAGGGCAAACCCCCTGTTTCTGCTAAGGAAGTTTTTATTCTGTATTAATCTAAGTAACATAAAATCCAAACCAAAGAAGAGAAAAACCCCAACCAAACACAAACCATCCATCCTGGGGTCCACTCCTTGATGGTCAATTCTTAGCAGTTTAGAAGTAAAACTTCGTGAAAGTAATTCCATCAGCGGCAAAAGTTTATAAATAAAGTTACTTCAGTATTTTACAATTTTTAACTGTGTGTTTTGATAGGTGTGCATGAGAAACAAGAAGTTAAGAAAAAGAAAAATGAGAAAGGATCCGTTAGTGCAACACACCTGCCAACTGTGCCAGCTTCCAAACCTTCTGCTGATCAGATAAGACAAAGTGTTAAGCAATCTCTTAAGGAAATTCTGATGAAAAGGTAAAGATATATTAAGAAATTAAATTACTAATTTGTGTTTATGAATATTTTCATTTGGAAGGCAGAGGAAAAGCTGTTAATTATTTGGATGTATTTTGTAATTTTTGCCATTGTGTTCTCTTACAGATTGACAGACTCCAGTTTAAAGATTCCTGAGGAGAGAGCAGCAAAAGTTGCCACAAGGATTGAAAGAGAGCTGTTTTCTTTTTTTCGTGACACTGACGCCAAGTATAAGAACAAGTACAGAAGTTTAATGTTCAATCTGAAAGATCCTAAAAATAATGTATGTGTGATTTGTCTGTTGTCCTTTGCAGAAATCATTGATTTGCTGTAGATTAAAGGAACAGTCTTCAATATAGAAACATTATAAATCCTCCTGCAATTTAACCTGTTCAGGGAGTTTTTTTAGGTTTCCTTGTTTTTATAATTTTGTTTGCTCTTTGGGCACTCAGTGTCCTCTGTGTTCTTCCGCATTATTAATTCTCCAACTCCTTGCTCCCAGTGTACCTTTTTTTGTTTGGTTTTAAAGTGTAGTAGATACAGCCTGCCTCGTTTGTGTTTGTCTTTACTACTGATCTGTTATTTAGATATTCCTGTTCCCCCCATAGTTCTTTGATGTTTACTGCACTTACTGTTTTTCTGTCCAGGATCTTCTCACTGTGCTTTTTCACACCCAGATTTCTCAAGCTTGGTCTTCACTCTCTATTCTGCTTTCTATGAACCCCTTGTTCAAAATCATACCTCCTCAGCTTCTGTCTTTTGTCCTTTATCAGTTATTCTGATCAAGTTGCTTTGTTTATAGTATTTTGCCCTTACAGGTAGCCAACTGTAAATTGTAAGAACTTCTATGTTAACTTTTATCTAACAGCTAACTTGTTTTCTCTTTGCTCATACTGCTAAATTAGTTCGTTGTCTTTTTTTTACCCTAGGACTTCATTTAGTTAAGAAGCACAGATATCCTCTTTGGTACTTTCTTCTCTTTCTTGTATGATGCAGAGGATTTGCACCTTTTCAAAAAAAACAACAAAATGTCTGAGTTACTGCTGCAGTGGGCATAAACTCTCTTTCTCTTTTGAAATGGTAGTTAATTATACATTGGATCATTAAGGGTATATGTAGATACATTGTTATGTAGAATAAATGGAGCTCTGGAATGAAGCTTTTTATGTTATAAAATCTAGTACTGCTTCCTGCAGTGGAGATAATTACAAACCCACACACTCCATTTAACTATACAGAGCATGTTGCATGTTACTTCTCTGATTTATTTCCTGCTTCAAGCTGTTCTTGTCTTGATAGAAACAGTTACTTTTCTTCTTTCTTCTAGATATTATTTAAGAAAGTACTGAAAGGGGAGGTTACTCCTGACCATCTAATAAAAATGAGCCCAGAAGAACTGGCTTCGAAAGAACTGGCTGCTTGGAGACAGAGAGAAAACAGACATGTGAGATTTGTCAACTTATGTAGTTTATTTTATAACCTAAGCATGTTTAACTTCTGTTTGCAGGTTAAGTGTATGCAGAAAGAACAAAATGGATGTTGCACAAAGCAGCTCTGACCAAGCAGGAGGATGTCTATAATTAATTTAGTATTGAAAACCCAAAGATGTTGTTAGGACAGAAGTGAAAGTGTAGTCAAGAGTTTGAAAGGAGGAAACCATGAACTTTCCGTTGCCTTGCAACTTTGTTGCTGCTTGCTCTTTCTTTTTTCTGTCTCAAGAGTGAAGGCTTCTTTGTCCTTATTTTCTGCAAGATTTTAAAGCAGTTGCTGAACTTTATAAACACCAGTTTCTTAAAGAGGGAGAGAGATCTTTTTGGACAACCCAACCAAAGCAGACTGATGTTGTTTCTAACTTACTGCTGAAGCGTTACAAATCAGCCCCCAAGAAGTAAATCCAGAGCTGAAAACCTGATCTGCCAGTCGAAAAAGCAGCCTAAAGGGACAACAAAGAAACAAAAAAACCCAAGAAAGTGTAGGAAGTTTACTAGGTTAATTTAAGCATGACTTCTTGAAACAGAAAGTCACTCTCTAAAACTGTGCTGAGAGTTTAGAAGGAGAAACAGGAATAAGAGGACCTGTATTATTTTTATAGAAAATTCCTTTTTGCTAGACATTGCCCCATTTATTGTGCATTTAGTCTGACTATAACTGCAGCTGCTTGGAAATGGCCATTTAAAATTTTGTAGTTTACAAAATGTGGATTTATGTTGACAGAATCTTTGGTATTTATATTCCACATCATAGAACCTAAAAGCACGATATTTGGGTAGTGTAAATTCATCTGTGTGCTCAGAATGAATGTTTGGTAATAACTGATAAGGTAGAGTGGGATGCTGTTTCAGAGACTGCAGTGTGCATTGCAGTAGTAACTATTCCTGTGTTTTTTCCTTGTCATTGCACATTGTGGCTAGACCTGTTTATGAATCATGATAACTTTTGGTACTTTCTATGCAAAAACAGTTGTTGATTATCTTCAAGTTGTTTCAAAGACCTATAAAGAATGAAAAGTTTGTTTATTCTGTATCTATCCAAAGCCCATTTTTTGTAGTGAATCGTTTTTACATTTATTTTTATAAAAATCAGGGAAATTCTGAAAACAGACCATGCAAAGTGCTATTCCACTGCTATGAGAAATGTCTTCCAAACAAAAGTGTATGCTGCTCAAAAGATTGCTGAAGGGTCCCAATTATTTCAGAGAAATGCTTCAAAATTACTATAAGCTTGTAAAATAAATAGGAATGTATCATCTGATGGTATTTTTCATGTTACTATTTAAGCAAGGCATTGAGACTGCTACTCACTATTTTTTTTTTTTTTCCCCCCCAGGATGTTTAAAAGTATGTTGGTATTTTTCGGGCAGATAAAACAATCATAGGATCCTTGTTTCCTTAGTAAATCAGGCTTAAGATATTTGGGACAGCCAGCACAACCCCTTCCTGGTGTAAGAAATGGAAATGTGCTTTAAGAGGCAATGTTAGAAATAATGCTTTATATATTTTATTTTATTGCAAGAAAGCAAAGCAGCAGTGCTGATCAGAATTAACATCTCCATTATTTTTAAGAGTACCTTTAGATTGTTTTTTGAGGTGAAGCATTAGATTTATGTACTAAAAAGAAGCTCTTGAAAAATGATACAAATCTGCATATATTTATGTCTTACCTTGTCCCTATTATTACGGGGAAAGAATGGATGTATTTTTTCTTTCTTATTTAGTTCTTGGGAAATCAGAATTGCCAGTACTTTAATTTAGGGTTGAAGGTTTGTTTTATAACTTATTTAAATGCATGCCTGGTAAGTACTTGCTTCTACACTGTAGGAGAAGTTGGACAGGCTGCTTGCATGTTTCCTTTATGAAGCTACTTGACACTTGCAAAATAAGAATGTATTCCTTTTCTTCCTGGAGGGTTTCCTAATTGCAATACTATTAGCTCTTATATTTCTGGATTTCCAAATTTTACTGTATGGGAATAATTACACATAACTTCTTGTTTTCACAGACAATTGAAATGATTGAAAAAGAACAGAGGGAGGTTGAAAGAAGACCTATCACAAAAATTACTCACAAAGGAGAAATAGAAATAGAAAGTGAGACACCAATGAAAGAACAAGAGGAAGTAATGGAAATTCAGGTAGAAAAGAAAGCATGGCACTATAGTGTATTTAGTTCATAGACAACATGGTTATAAAGTGTTTCGTTTATGATTTTGTTGTTCAGGTCTATAATTACCTGTTAGGTCTGGTTTGAGTTTAATTTTTCTTTTCTCTTCTTGGCCTGGTGATTTTGTTGATTCCTTTCCTTCTATGTTGTGTCTGTGACTGTATGATGAAGTAGTAGAAAACAGAAAGTAGAAATTAGAAAATATTCTAAATGTTACCTAAAGTTTAAAAAAAAAAAAAAAATCTTCACTGAAGTAGTCATTGGACACTGGAATTATCTGCCCAGGGAGGTGGTGGAGTCACTGTCCCTGGATGTGTTTAAAAAAAGACTGTACGTGGCAGTCAGTGCCATGGTTTAGTTGATGAGGAGGTGTTAGGTCATAGGTTGGACTTGATCTTACAGGTCTTTTCCAACCTAGTTCATTCTGTGATATTTGAGAATACTGATTAGTTATTGTAATGCATTTGTAGATTTTGTGATAGAACTTTACAGATGAAGAAAGTTTATGTCTGAAGGGAGGATAACACCATAAAAATTTTAAGGAATATTAGGAATATTAGAAGAGGGATAAAAAAAAGGCTAACTGAAATGTGTTTACTTTTCTTAGGAACCTAATATGAAGTTATTTGAGAAGTCAGAGGAAGCTGAAAAGGATAAAGAAATAAATGAATCTGCATCTCCGGACACCACAAGTCAACATAAAAATCATCTCTTTGATCTAAACTGCAAAATCTGCATAGGTAATTTGGGAAAGCACATGAAAATAAATAGATCATGCTTCTATAATTTTCAGTCATAAATATCAATATACCTCAAGAATTAAAATAAATGTGAATTTTTACTTAGTTTGCTGACAAAGTTATGGAAGGAGTGTTTTACTTCATAATTTACAGAAGAGACTATTAAAAGGATAGTCTATTGGCATAAACTTGTCTTCTTTTTTAAAAAAATGAGCTTCAGAGAGCGAAATCCCTATAGTGGATGTACATACTACTGTTCATTCCTCATTTCTTTATCCTATGCCATTGCAGTGGCAAATTTATGTTTAATACTGTATAAACATATACAATGTATTAATTTATACATTATATAAATATATGTAAAGTATGTGAGTTTCTTATCCTATCGCACTTCAATGGCAAAACTTCTGGTGTGTCTTCCTTGTGTTCAGAGGAAGTCCTCTTTTTGTTTCTTTAATAAAAAATGAAAGCCATTGCACTTGCTTTTGTGCAGGCCGAATGGCACCACCTACTGATGACCTCTCTGCGAAGAAGGTGAAGGTGTCTGTTGGGGTTGCACGGAAGCAGTCAGACAATGAAGCAGAGAGCATTGCGGACGCACTCTCCTCCACATCAAGTATTTTAGCTTCAGAATTACTGGAAGATGATAAGCAAGACTCATCAAAATCATTCACACCTCTCCCAAAGTAATAAAAGCTGTAGAAACAGTATTTTTAAATGAAAGACATTATTAATCTTGTTAAGCTATTATGTCTAAAGCTGCTTTTTTAATGGCATTTCATTAATCCATTTGGGTACTCGAAGTTGTACACATTTTAAGAACAGAGTTCTCTGCTGGAGTAAATGATGTGCATTTATATACATAATGCTACATACATTGTTGTCATTGCAAACTTCTAATTACCACATAGTTTACTTTCCCCAAGAAAACAACGTTTTCTGGTGCAACAAGGTTTAAAAAGAGTTCATATTACAAAAAAATCAGTATATGGATTTCATATTGCCTTTTGCTGTTAAGGCATGTAGTATGTATAATGCTTCATTTAAATAAGTGTGCCTTTGTATATGTGTATATATAAATTCAGGGAATTTGAGATTGCTCTAAACAGAGCATTTGCACTGATAAATCAGGCTAGTTTCAAATTCCAAAGTAGTGCTTTTCTAGAAATGACGGGTAACAGCAGCTTGTTTGATGTTTTGCTATATTTGCTGTCAGCTCTCTCTTCATTTTCTTCCACACACTGCTACTCGCTAAAAAGGAAATTGCAGTTTATGAGACTTTCTTTCTGGTTTGAGGAAGGCTTTTTTAGAAAAACATCAACTCCCAATTATTTAGAATTGACCAGAGTTCATGCTGAAATTTTGCCTTAATCAGGGCAGTGTGATCTTTTACTAAGGACAGTGAACTTTGGTTTTTGAATAGCTTACAGCAAATTCAAGGTAATTTCCAGTGTAGACAGAAATAAACATAGGTTACCCTGTTACTGTAACAGCACAATATCTGGTACTACTGAGCAACTTAAAACTGCTAATAGCATGCCTAGTATATTTTGATAGCAACATGTTGGGAAATGTTGAAATGTGTAATCTTTTTCATAAGGAAACACTCAGGTTGAGAAACACTCTCCTGTGAAATTATTTAAGTCATCCCATTAATTTTTTCAGCTGCTTTGTTGACAAAACTGAGGCTTTTTTTCGAAGGGAGGAAAAATGGTTTTCTATAGGTGGAATTGGGAGGAGGCACTTACAGGAGGTGTGGAAATGATGCATAGGTGAGAAGACATGAGGAGCCAGTTTGTGGGACGAGAGAGTAGGGTGACATAGGCGTTCAGGTGGTGGACTGACAGTGGTGGCACAAAATGTAGGGGATAGAAAAGCAGGATAGGCCAGCAGGCAGTGTGTTGTCGTCTTGTCCCTAGCAGGGGAAGATACTGCTGTCTCTGCAGCACCTGTGCGTGTTTGTGTCCTCTTCAATAGCATTTGATAATTCTTGAACTAAACAACTCCTCTGTTTTTAAAAGGTAGATTAGTGAACTAATGTGCTGCTTATCTGACTGTCCTTCCTGTACCACAGAGGTACTCCACTGGAAGATGAGAAACGTGGTTGACTGCTGGTCTCTTTTTGTTGACCCTCAAATATGCTTAACTGAAAAAGAAAATTCTTGATAATACTGCATTTCTGTGATAAAGAAAAATGATGATTTACACTGTCTTGCATGATATATCATGTTGTAAACCAAGTGGGTTTTTGTTCGTCTTTTTTTTAGGTCAGAAACACCTGGTACTGTGGAATGTGAAAGTCTGTTTCTGGCACGCCTGAATTTCATCTGGAAGGGCTTTATCAATATGCCTTCAGTAGCAAAGTTTGTTATTAAGGCTTATCCAGTTTCTGGCTCCTTTGAATATTTAACAGAGGTATTTATATTTATTGCAAAGAATGAACAATTCATTTATTAATTTTGCCAACTTGTTTACCTTATACCCTAATAATAGTATAATGATGGAAGACAGTGACACATGATCGTTTTACTGAATAAAGTATTTGTGGGAGGACATAGGTTAAGGTCTATGTTTGTAAGTCAAGCATTCATTACGTGAACCTCTGGTTCATCTTCCCATCTATAACAAAAACCTGCGTAATGGGGTTTATTTTTTTTGCCTATCTGGTGGCAGTTCTTGTCCTAACCTTGCATTGTGACTAAATTGTCTCTAAAAAAAAAGTTTATGTAACATTCTCTTCTGTGTCTGAGAGACAATAAAAGCATGCAACTGCTTATAATAGTTGTCTTCATGTCACAAAATATGGATCAGAGAGCTTATAAGGCTCCATTTTTCTTCTTGACAGCTACACAGGATGCATCACCTTTCTGATTAAAGGGGCTTAGGTCTTCTATTAGTAAGATTGTCTTTACTTTGCTGTAGATCTTCAGGGAAGTGCAGGCCATGCAGTAATCCTTAATACTAAAGGATTGTTATATGAGTATGATGCACTTTTCAAAACTCTTCTGATTTATTTCAAAAAATTATTTTTGTGAAAGTCTGTTTCTTTTTCTTGGGAACAGTGAACTCAGTAGTATCCATGAAGAATTTACATCTGTATATACATGCACATGTAGGTTATGTTTTCTCCTCATAATGAAGATGTTGAAAGTTTATTATATACATGGGTTGGAGCTCTCATTGTGGTGTGATCTTACGGATAGTTTGAGTGTTCCAGAGCACAGTACAGTTACGTTTGCAGTTAATGTTACCAGAAGGAATAGTTTTGGCAAGGTATAGATGAACAGTATTGAACAATAACTAATTTAGTACATATCATTGACTTTGCACTGATATCTTAAAGGTCCAGAGTTTAAATTTTTTTTCCTGTTGTAACTTCTACTGATATTTTTAAATTATAATTTAAGAAACAAAAGAACTAAGTATGTTTTGAATTTATGAAACAGATACTGGATGAAGGACTTACCACAATATTTATGTTGGATTCATATTTCTGTTGTCCTTTCTCATAGGATTTACCTGATAGCATTCAAGTAGGTGGCAGGATATCTCCCCACACTGTCTGGGATTATGTAGAAAAAATCAAAGCTTCAGGGACCAAGGTAAGAATTTTACATAGTAGACTTGCTGTTTAATATGCATCTTAGTCGTTGTAAAGACTTGGTTTTTTTCTCTCTGAAACATTTGCAAAATAGGTGAACTTTAGGAATATCTCATGGTTATGTTGAATGGGATGGGTGGCAACTGCTGGCAGTTACTTTCTTCCTACCTAACCTTAAACTGTCATTTGCTGTGTGAGAATACTTGTCTTCCTTTGACACAGTAACTTGCTATGAATGACTGGATACAACTTCACATCTCAAGTGTTACCCTTTCATTTTCAGTAGAGTTACATTGTGCAAAAAAATCCAGCTTTTTGCTGGACTTGTCCCAGTGTGTGCCAGTTGTCCTTGTGCTGGGAAACCTAAAACTAGGAAGTCTTTTCCAGATGCTGTTTCACAAGTGCTGGATAGACAGGAATAGCCATTTCCCTTGGTCTGCTGGCTACTTTGATTCTGACACCAGATTGCAGTTGGCCTTCTTGGCATGGATACATCACCCGTTCATACTCAGCTTGTCCACCAGGACCCCCACATCATTTCATGCCAAGCCGTTTTCCAGCCAGTCAGTCCCCCAGCCAGTCCTGGTGCATACGGTTACTCCAGCTCAAGTGCAAGATTTTGCATTTTGCCTTTGCTGACATTGACAAAGGTCAGCCTTTTTTTTCAGCCTCCTGAGGTCCCTCTGAATGGCCACCAGTCCTTCAGCATGTGCACCACTGCCCCTGCTTAGGTGCCATCTCAGTTTTGCAGAGGGTCTTATGTCCAGACTTCCAGGCTGTTCATTAAGCCATTAAACAGCATCAGCATCATCAACTCCTGAGCTGGGCTTTGGGTGTAATTCTGGGATCTGAAGACTGGTCTTACACTATTATGAGTGGATATCTTGGGCACAACAGACTACAAAACGCAACTTTCTAGTAATGTTTAGGGTAGGGAGTAGAATACTTCATTGGAAGCTGGCAAGCTTCCCTAAAACTTGTTATTTAGCTGGCTGTTAAAATATTGTCTCTTTTGTCACGCACTTCAATTAATTTTTTCATCCTAAATGCTTTCTATTTGTTTTATCTAGTTCTGAACTAATTTTGGCCATGTTTCTGCTCCTTCTGTCTCCTCTGTTCTCTGCTTTTTTGGCATAGCTTTTTCTCCTCAGCAGTGCTCTTTTAAATAAAGAGCAGTCAGTAAAAAAAATAACATTTCACAGAAAAATATGCTTGACCATCTTTTTCTCTCTCTTCTTGTAACCAGGAAATCTGTGTGGTTCGCTTTACCCCAGTAACTGAAGAGGATCAGATCTCCTATGCATTATTGTTCGCCTATTTCAGCAGTAGAAAACGTTACGGCGTAGCAGCCAATAACATGAAGCAAGTGAAAGATTTGTACCTCATCCCTTTAGGTTCCTCAGATAAAGTCCCTCATCATCTTGTGCCTTTTGATGGGCCTGGTAAGTACAGCTTGGAAATTGGACCTTTATTATTGTAACGCTACTTAAAGAAGTTGGCAACAGAAATATAAGAATAAATAAAATTTTAAAATGCAAGCTATTTTGTTCAAATATGTGATGAGTTTTCCATAGTATTATTATATTAGTTTCCTTGAAAAGACATTAATTACCCCTTACTAGATTATTCTGATATTTCAAAGACTAAAAGATTAGTGTGTACAACCTTGTTTTATGTCTGCTACCCTCTTTCTCTAATACAGGTGGCTTTGTAGGTTTCAATGTCAGTAAACTCAGTCACACAAGTGGACTATGGTAGAAGTCATGAGTTCCAAATTGATACTCTCAATTTAAAATAGTATTTTTCATTATTTGAAACATACTAACCTTTTTTTCTAAAGTATTCCAAAGTTCCTTACAAAAAATTCATTGAAAGTTTAAAATGTAGATGGGCAAGAAAGAAAAGGTCTGGAAATGGCTCTCAGTTGTTCTGCTTACACCTGAGTTATTTTGCATCAGTTTATCTTGGTTATAAAAACTTGTAGATGATCTCTCTTTTTGAGATAGGCAGAGCCAAAATGAAGAGAGAATGAGCTACAACTCAATTTTTTTGCAATTATAAGAACAAAATAGATAGTGAAGAGATAGGTAATAGTGTGCCTTGAAGCACGGTGCCTTTCCTGGAATGAGGGAAACGTTTCTGAAATTTGCTCTTGGTAAATCTTTGAAGAAGTATGTCTAACACAAATTGATGAGGAGGCTTTGAGTTTGCAAGTGTTCTGTTTACTTTTTTTTCCTATTATACCTTGCTACCGCTGTTAGCATGTTGTAGCTATGTTAGACTAACACAATGTTTAACTTCTGTGCTGTTTCTGATGAGATTAGATGCCCTATATAACTCTTGTATTTTCTATTTGGAAGTTACAGTGTATGAAACAGTTTTAATTGGCAGTGCTTGAAGTCATAATTTCAATATTGGAAATACATATTTTTATTATTTTAAGTATTGTTAATGTTTAACATGACAAGCAGAACAATTTCAAATACCATAAGATTATTACTTTCAATAGTACACTGTACGTGTATGGGGGTTATTTTTGTTGAATTTATTACCTTAACCACAATACAAAGAGATGATAAATTGCTGTTACAATTTTGTGCAGGGATTGAAATACATCGACCAAATTTATTACTGGGATTGATAATTCGCCAGAAAATGAAGAGGCAGATTACTGCTGTTTCAAGTGTTACCAGTAGTTTTGCAGATGAAGCTGCTGAAAGTACCTTGAGTAGCTTGCCACCAGAGAAGAAAAGCAAGCCAAGCAAACCTGAAGTCTCTCATCATGATTTGGCACTAGAAGAAGAAGAGGAAAATAATTTTTTTAATTCCTTTACAACTGTGCTACACAAGCAGAGAAATAAACCACAGCAGTCTAATACAGATGATGCTCCAGCAGTTATTGAACCGTTGGTGGAAAGTACCAAACATGAACCACCAAAGCCTCTCAGGTTTCTTCCTGGAGTCCTGGTTGGATGGGAAAACCAGCCTTCTACTCTGGAGCTGGCAAATAAACCGTTGCCAGTGGATGATATTCTTCAAAGCCTGTTGGGTACGACAGGGCAGGTTTATGAGCACAGCAAGTCAGAAGTAGGTCCTAGTGAAGACATACCATTATTAAATGAACAGGCAACCTTGAAAGAAGAAACCATGGATGTTGCTGATGTAACTGCTGAAGTTAGTGAAGCAAAGACTAGTTTGGATGATCCTCAAGAATCCACTAATGCTGCTGTAACTGTGGATGCAGCAGTTGTAGGGACCTCAGGTTCTTCAAGAAGTGCTGGTTCTTTGATGGGGCTGAGTCTTAAGGGAAAACCTCCAGATGTCTCCACAGAAGCATTTTTAGCAAATTTGTCTGCTCAGTCACAGAATAAAGAAACTGAAGAAAGTAAAGAAAATGACCCAAAGCGACAGTTACTGGAAAAGGATAGTGTTGCACAGGAAGTTAGAAGGAGCACAAATTCCAGCTTTTCTTCTTCATCAAATTCAGGAAAAAAACCCAATGAGAACAGTGTTAATGTAGGCTCTGCTGAAGGTACCACTGCTAATACTTCTAAATCACCACCATTTATTAATCTTAAAAGAGACCCACGACAGGCAGCTGGACGAAGCCAGCAGACTATTATTTCAGAAAGCAAGGATGGAGATATTAGCAGAAATGAAGACCGACAAAATGCTTCAGGAAATGATCAAGGAGAGTCAGAGAATAAACAGCCTTCTGGAGAAGGGGGCTTAAACATGTATCAAAGTGATGCACAAACCAATGAAACACAGTTCAGTTCAGCTGCAGCTAAGGCAGATAACACAGTTGCATCACAAGCAGAAGATACCAAACACTCACAGGAAGATGCACTGATGCAAAACATTGAAACAGTGAACTCATTTAGAAGAGGACCAGCCGCAACTTCATCTCATTTTGAAACTGAAAACTCTTCTCGTTCTGAATTTATTTCCAAAGTCCCAAACCCTATTGCAAGTGGCAGCTTCTCATCTGTTGGACCTCCGCAGCAGAATTTTCAGCATCCTAAATCTAATCCACCTGGATTTCAGTTTCAGGCTCCTGCACCTCATAACTTCCCTCCACAAAACAACCCTATGTTTGGATTTCCTCCTCATTTACCACCTCCGCTTCTTCCTCCTCCTGGCTTTGGTTTTCCTCAAAATCCAATGATGCCATGGCCACCAGTAGCTCATTTATCAGGTCAGCCACCACAGTATGCCGGACCCATTGCACAAGGGCTACCAGTGGCTCACAAACAATCAAGATTTTTGGGACCAGAAAATTTTTTTCAGAGTAAAGACAGTAGGAGGCCAGAAAGACGCCACAGTGATCCGTGGGGCAGAGAAGAACAGCATTTGGAGAGAGGGTTCAGCAGAGGCAAAAATGATCGACAAAGACTTTACAGTGAAACCCATCCCCAAAAAAAGGACAGACATGAAAAAGAGTGGAGCAACGAAAAATACTGGGAACAAGATTCTGAAAGAAACAGGCGCAGAGACAGAAACCAGGAAAAAGAGAGAGAGCGGAAGAGTAGAGAGGAAGGACAGAGAGACAAAGAAAGAGTGCGATCTCCACACAGTGATAGAGCTGCTGATGGAAAAAGCCCCCGAGAGACTAGAAACCCAGAAAAAAAGACAGAGAAGCCTAAAAGTGATGAACAGGCTCATGAAAAAGATAAGGAGAGGGAGAAAAGCAAAGACAAGCATAGAGAACGAGAAAGTGAAAAGAACAGAGAGAGACATAGGGACCACAGTGACAGAACTAAAAGCAAAAGGTAAAAAGATGCAGGCAGTCTTTTAAAATTATTTCAATAAACTGTTAGAATAACATTGTAAAACTTTGTATGACAAAAAAAAAAAAAAAAAAGAGCCTGCTAGGATTGTGCCATCTTTTTTATTCCGTGTTGGTGTTTTGCAGAAACAAGTCTGTGTTTTGGTACCACTCAATGTACCAATACTCATCCTTTTTTTCATTATACCAACTATCGCTAGAAGTAGGAGTTTAATATTTTTAAGAATTTTACATTGCTGTATATTCAAAATTTTAAAGATTTCTTTTATTAATATGCAATAAAGGCTTAGGAATTTTCTTAGCTGAGGAAGTTGGCATTAGTAAAGTCTGCAATATAGTTGCTGCCTTTGGTAATTTGTGCTCTCTTCTGTTTTAAGATGCTCTGATAATTTTAAAGGTGGTTTTCATACAATAACCTTCTTTTTAAATTGCACTGTTTTTAAAGACTGCAGCAAAGCCTCAGAATCCACACATTACAACAAAACATAATATGCTCGGTGGTGTGAAGAGTTTGGGTTTTTTTTTAAATTATTCAGTAGTACAACAAAAAACTCAAATGTATTTCATTATATTATATTTCAAGTATTTCCTAAGCATCTGAAGCAGTTTGTGACCAGAAATTGGAAGGCTGAGCTGCTCAAATGTTACTGCTTTAAACTGCACTTGTTTTAATAAGAAAGCATTTCTAACCTAAATTCTTGAAAATTATTTGTAGTAGTAAATTCATTTCTCCCACCATTTTCCATGCTTCAAAAACTTGAATACCTAAGCTTGTACATTACTTTGTGTTTTGCTATCCTTTTTACTGTAAAATGTAAATATTTTAAGGGATATTTTGATTCTAAAATGATAAAACTTTCTCACATACTGTGTGTGTTTGATTTCATAGCTGTGAAACTGTAGGCTAAATGAATATAGAAGGCTGAGTCACAGAATGCCACATTTGTTGTACACTTCATGGCTCGGTTTGTTTTGAGTTCTGGAGAACAAAGAGGGGGGAGAAGGTCAGAAGTGTTTGTACCCTTGGAACTTCTGGTAACTTCGTATTTTGTGGACTACCATTCACCAATGCCAAACAACATGCAAACATGAAAACAAATCACCTACTCTTATACTTAAGAGTATACTTATTAAAATACACTGGGCATCTCTTTGAGTCTATCAGAAACAACAAAAATATTCCACTGTATAAAGAAAAACTGAGGTTTATTGTTCCAGTTTTCAGCATTTTGTTTTTCCAGTCTGAGTACACAACCTTACTATGCTGCTGACAGAGCATTTTGCACTTTGCTGTAGAAAAGCCTCTTCTTTCCAGAAAGGTCTTCCCAGTTTAACAACACCTTAATTGTTGGTTTTAATTATGAATATATTTTAAGGTAAATTTTTACTTGTATACCTTTCAAGAAACCTCACAGTCAAATTGGCTAAAAATCTTGCACTGAATGAAGGAGGTGGTAGACTTTTATTAAGTGATGTTTCTTAGGCTCACAGTTGAGAAGACTAATTTTAAAAAATCCTCAGTAACTAAAAGAAATATTCAAACATCTTTAAAATAAAATTAGTCTTTTCCAAATTAATTCCATGGTCTGTGTAGCAGTAGTGCCATTGACTATATCTGGTAGTATTATACATGTGTTTTGTTGTTTAAGTATTTACACCAGAGTTTTGTAGGCACAGAAGTGCACCAAAGCATTGTTCTCATTTTTGGAGTAAGCTTTAAACTGACAGTTCTGCATGTGAAGATTTTCTTTCAATCCATTGAAAAGTAGTCTACTCCAAGTCCACTGGTGATCTGCCTCTCACATGTGCATCCATCTCTGCTTTGAAAATAAACTGGAAGCAGTGAAAATTGCAACTGCCTGTATGGAAGGGATGGGAATGCTTTCTGCCAGAACTACCAGAAATAATTTGTTTAAAAGAATATGTAAACATTTTTCAAGTTTGCTGAGTGCTTTGCTACCTGCCTTGTGTATGTAAAACCTGAAGAGAGCCACAGTAAAACAGCTCTTGAGGGAGAGTTTTGTTAAGTGTTTAAATTAACAAACAGCAACAGTCTCCAGGATTTGTTCCTAGGATGTGAGTTAGTGTAATGGGAATAAATCCTGCTACTACAGGAATAAAGGATTTTACTTCTCCATGGCCTTCAGTCACTGTCCTTCCAACATTTGTGTTAGCTGGAAGTACTCAGATTGCTTGTTCCTTGTTTTACACTGAATCACTGCTCAGATCACAAAAGGCAATGTGAACTGCTTAGAAACTGGCAGTACACCAGAAGCCCCAGAGAGAACAGGATAAACCTTAAATATGCTCCCTTCTCCAGCATCACATGGTCATAAAAGGCCCTACTTAGAGAAACTGGAAGAGAAGAATGTGGGGACAGCTCAAATGCCAGGTGGGCTTCATGAGCTGCCTTTTGGGAAAAGGTGCAGAAACTGTTGCATCAGGCTGATCACTTGAGGGCTCAGAGCAGCTGAAGAAGATAGAATGAACCTCACAAAGATGTTTGCAGATGCTTAGTAAAACATCTGTGGGTAGCTCCCATGCACTTTAGTTATCCTTAAGTCACCTGTAACTGACTTGACAGTGCTTTCATTGCTACACACTAAGTATGGTGATGTGGAAGCAAACGTATGTCACCTAGTTCTAGATGCTTATGGCCTTTGCTCCATAATGCACAACCCATCCTCACCTCCCTCTCCACCCCAAAATAGTTACTTGTTTCTGACAGGTACATGCTGATGACTTGCTTTCAGAGAATTTCCATGCAAGGAGGTGATGGTTTATTATGTGCTTTTGAGCAATAGTAAAGTGAAAAAGGAAAAGATAGGAAACAATCACTATTATTTTTATTTAATAATTTTACTTATATACTAAGCCAGCAATCAAATGAGAAATGTAGATGCCATCATACATCATGGGTGTAAGCACATTAAAATAGAACTTGAATTTTTTTTTATTGCTTCCTAAAGTAGAATATAACACAGCTTTTTGAGAAGGAATGGAATTTTTGTATTTATGTATGAACAGCTCTATTTACTTTTGAGATTAAAAATTAATGAAAAATATATTCATAGAAATTTGGTTTACTATGACCAAAACCTCTGTCTCTTAACAGACTCAGAAAGGAGGGAGAACAACTTCATTACCTAATTACTCTTTGTGGGCTTAACAAGTAATTACAGCTGTTAAGATTTTAAAAATTCTCTGCAGTTAATGTGCTTTTTCGCTCAAGTACACCTTTTCTTCCCTCACCAATTTCATTTTTTACACTTGACCATAATATTATAGAACTATAAAAGAAACATTCTAGTAAAATTTAAGCGTTGGAGAAATAGGTAACAGTTGTCTGTTCTCATAAAGCAACAAACAACACTTGAATGATGGTTGGCTTTATAAGCTTCACTACCTCTTTGTTTACAAAACTATTTCCAGCACAATAAAGAAAAAAAACCTGCAGACTTTCCCATTATTTTAAAGTAAATGCTAAAGAGTATGTATAAATAATTCTAGGAGTAAAACAGTTGATCATATTTTATATGCTATTAATACTCCACATAAATTTGTCCCTTATTACTTTTTAAGTGCTTTCTTACATTGGTTGCTGAGTCATACACTGCCAGCTAACACAATAAACAGAAGGAAAAGGAATTTTATAATTTTTTAAAAGTGTCTTGGACAGTTTTTTCAATTAATTTCCAGAATTTCCATCATAAATGTTGTACCCTTCTGCTTTCATTAGCTGAATCTTTTTAGAATCTTGGAAGAGCACAACATCTTTAATTTTACCAATGAATTCCTTCTGAAAAAGCCCTGTAGTGACTGTATTGACTTTCCTGCCAATTTCAAACCCACCAAAGTAGCAAATGCCACCGTAGTTTAAAGCAGTGTATTTCTTTTGTGGGTCAATATCTTCAAAAAGGATTAGTTCCTCATCAAGATAAACCTTAATACAAGTTTGGTTTTGGACTACAGTAATGAAATGCCATCTTCCAACAGAACAGGTAAAGTATTTGCTGTGCATTAGAGGAACAGAGATTCTTTCTCCAAGATTAATCACAACTTTTAAAGTTCCATTGGCAAGACCAATGGCAAGGAAGTCATTATCTTCATTTTCACTTTTTCCCATCCATGCTATTAAGCCTTCAGTTTGATTGGTAGTAAAATTTAAAGAAAGGCGGCTGTACTGGAGATCTCTTTTTCCATAAAAAGGATCTGTGTATTTAATGTAGGAGTTACCAACAAACTTTGCTATATAAAATTTGATTTTGTTATCGCAGTACTTACCTGTCCAGCCTAGTGCACATACACAGGTATATGAAAATGAAGAAGGTTGAGGAATACAGAGCGCGTGAGACCCACACATATTTTGTGAACAGTGAATAGATTGTTCACACGTGGTCCCTGTCCACTCTCTTGGGCAGGAACAAGAAAAGCCTGAGTTTTCAACTAGACACGTTCCATTATTTTTGCACACAGTGTAACCACAATCTGTTCCGTCACAGTCACCAATGTTGGCTCCACCTTTGGGGTCAGTCACAGTAAGCTTCAGTTCCCTGTTGTTTATAACAATTTCTCGAATACAACCAGTGAAACCTGTGGGTTCATTTTCTATTGCCATTGGATTAACAAGGTTTAAGGAGGACACCCCTCCAACAAAAAAATCTGTGTGTGTGTCTAGTGCATTCATTCCAGGACTAGCTTTTTGAGTAACGTTTATGCCATCCAGGTCCAGGTAGCCTTCATTACCAACTCTTCCTGCACTGAGTGAGTGCCATGTATTTCCATTTGCATGGACCTTCTGAAGGGTCTGTAGGATGACAGTTTTGTCTCCAAGGTTGTAGCGTAACTGTGTAAATCCATTTGCTAATGATATACATAGAAAGTCACCTGTAAAAGACAGTATAAAATAGTTTTAATTTTTGGAGGGGTTGCGCTGAAGAACAACATATTCATAATTCTGATGCTTTTGTGCCTGCATTTCCTTGGACCATCCTCATACCTAAATCACAAAAAGGGAAATGTTCCCTGATGAGCTGCTCTTGGCCTTTTTTTTCTTTCCATTATTGGAAACTGAGCTCATATTTGCCTCAAAGTAAAAAGCCCAACCTTCTGAAAAGCTCTGTTTTTGTGCAGAGACTAGGTAAGTGAGGTAGGAGGAAACAGGATCACTTTGGCATCCAGGAAATATGAATCGGTGTTCCTGATTCCACTCTCCCAGTGGAAAAGAATAAAGTTTTGGCCCAAGTTACAAAGGCAGAAATACTCTCAATATGCTGAATAAAGGCTTGATAGATTTGTCAGTTTAATGAGCAGGTTTGTCTGCACCAGACATACTCTGCTTTCCCTGAAAGCTCCTTTTCACAACAGGGATGTTTTGGGGTTAATAATCTGACATCTGGAAAAGCAGATACGCTTTTTATTGCATTGTTCTTCTGGAGGCCTTCATGACCTTAGAAGGGAGTTATCTCTTCTTGTACTACCAGTGTTTCTGGCCTTACAGGCAGTGCAAAAGGGAGAGAGAGTACCACTTCAAACTGTACTTTCAAGCATGAAGAAGGAAAGCTGGGAAAGGTTAGGAAATGAGAGCTGGAAAAGTTTGTAAGAGCAGCAACAGAGCCTAATAGGGGAGGTGGCAGGGAAGCAGAAGAGGACAGCAAAAAAGTCTGCAAATTAAAGTTATATTCTCAAATTTTTTGAGGTCTGCCTGTGCAATTTAACTTTTATTTATTACTTTTGGAAATAATAGACATCAGGTTGTTATCAATTAAACTGGTATATATGTTTGTTAAATTTGAATGCAAGCTTTCCTAATAGCTACCAGTCCAGTTTTCTTAAAGATTCAACATTCCTAAGGGTGGACCTGTCAGTAGAATGATGAAGTTTGCTCACATGTGTGTTTAATTTCTGAGTATTTCTAATCCTTGAATTACATTGCCTGTAGTGAAATTGAATGGCCTAATTTACTGGAGGCTTGTGAAAGTTGCTAAAATTATACCTCCCTAATCAAGAGATGTTCAGGTTGCCATTTAGGCCGGGTGGGGCTGTTTCAGTTGTATTAGTGGCTGTAGAGCACGTTGCTTCATGCCTCACCTTCCCTGCTCCAGATACCCGTGAAAAGAACAAGAAAAAAGCTCTTCCTTCTTTCAACTCTGATGATGGCAGAGCACTTCCTTGTAGCTTGCTAGTTCCAGTTGTGATGATCTGGCTCACTTCCCTGTATGTGGTGCTCTTTTCAAGGACCTTGCTTGGTTGGTTTTTTTTCCAAAAAATTAATATAATTTCCTTCACTTGTGTTTTCTCCTGCTTAGTGATGTGGCTTTAAGTGTGCTTGATTTTTAAGTGCATAACTTGAATGCACTCGTTTTATTTCAGCAATGTACATAACCTGCTTGTCTATTTCTTTTATCAGGCCCTCAATCCTAGGGTAAGAAAGGAACATGAGGAAAAGTTTCTGAACTACCTCTTTGGCAGCCTTCAATCCTCTCTCCTACCCAGACATGCAGACTTGCATAAGGACACAAGTATGCATATTTTGCTGTCTAGGAAGAAGGAAAACATCTGACCAGGGTTGCTGTTGCATCTGGCCTGTAATCAAGACCCAAAGAAGCTGGCAGTTTTCCAAGACTTCTGGCCCGCAGGGAAGGGTTTTGGTAGCTTTGCACATTTGATGATGATCTGTCTGTTTTAGAATCTTTAATCTTATCTCAAGAGCAAATCTGTGTTACTGAATCTGCTACCTACAGTGTAAAGAGGTTATCGCTGAGGACTCTGTTCTGGCACAAATTTGAAGCCTCACTTCGAATTGGAGTAACTTCTGCTCCTTGTGAACAAAACAATTACTTTCCAGTTTCAACTCTCCCTGAGGCTCTTGATGTACTTTCTTACTCCTCTGGTTAGACCCTCTCTTTTCACAGGTGGCTTGCCATTTTAGTCTTTGGCAAGAACAACAGAGTGATGAGATAAATTTTAGGATCTGAAAGTTGATCCTAGGGTGCACTCAGTATTTCTCCATGAAGTTTATCATATCATAGGTAATACTAGGGACAACTGGCTGAAAACATCTTACAACTGTGATGTATGTTCAGTGTCCAAGAAACTTCCTCCTAAAGTGAAGGATGAGCTTATCTTTGATCCTTTTCATTTTAGCAGCCAGTAGCATTTTCAGCAAGGGATCTCCATCTTCCCTGTCTCTGAGGGCCAGGTTGCACAGCTGGAGCCTGTGCAGGCCAATGTCATCATAAGAATTGTATCACCAGTTTAAACAGATGTCATTCTTGCCACTGATTTTCTCTTCTTGGCGGTCTCGGTGTAGGAGACAATGAAGCAGGGTGGTTTTTCACTATTTCAGTTTGATCATTGCTCAGACCTGTGTCATATAACCTGTGGCCAGAGACCTTTCTGAGGAAGTTTACTTTTGTTAAGCATGAAGGAGATGACATGCTTAGTTTTTCCAGCACTAAACTGTATAGCTGGTCCCCCCTTTCTTGAAAATACGACCTACACACAGGACACACAACTTTGCTTCTGGCTTTTCAGATTAGCATCTCATCTAATATGTGCTATTCATCAGTGGTGTCACAGAAAAAGCAGAGACTCCCGAGGTAGGCACTCACAGTTAGTCTTTTGTTGTGCATGCAAGTCTTTCCCCAACCTGTTGGATGCAAGGAACTGTAAGGCAATCTGTGGCAGTAAGGTTGAATCTCCTTTAGAAGTAGACTGTTGTAGCTTAGCTGGGCCTTGAAACTGCAACATGTCAAGACTCTGGGTGTTGAACAAAATTATTACTAGCATTCAGTTCTGTTCTGATGCACCTTCCTTCCCCTGTCATATTCCCTGTTTCAGTAAAACAAAAAGTGTTTTTTTATAGCCCAAATGCTAAAAGATTGTTTTCTTCTCAAGGAAAGGGAATTTTGTAGCAGGTATTGCCTTAAGGAAAGACCTGTTCTGAAGATAAAACAGCACTTCTACCTGCAAATCGTAGTTCAGGGTTTTCACCAAGTGACAGAACGTCAAAGTTGCTCTGCCTCAGAGTGGATTGTCTCTATTCCATATTAGCAGCCAGAACTCCAAAGCAGGTGTGAATTTTTCTTTGTAACCTTATTTTCATGGTTTTATTATGTGCACAAGTCGCACCAGCTGCCATATCGGATGTCAGAATTCCCAGAAGCCTAGTCAGCCCTGTGTCTTGAGCAGTCAGTTCCTAAAAGTGGCAGTTAATGAAAAGTCTCCTGTAAGTACATCCAACTGCTACTGTGAGATCTGGATTATCTGTGATAGTGTCTTCTTATGATGAATTCTGAGTGCATCACAAAATTTTTCAGCTTGCTACTACTATGAAAAAGTATGTAAGTCTCTTCAACAAATTGGTTAGTCACACTGTCAAATTTTAAATTCTTCCAAATGGTGACAATGCCCTTCCATATTCAGTCTTTATCTGGACATGCAGGTGTGTCTGTATACCCCCATCCAAAGAGGGAATCATGCTCAAGCAGTATCAACTCTCCATATTTCTATGTTACCTTAGGAAACTCATGTACATCATAATTTGTCAAAACTTGGTACAGTTGGAAATGCATTCTAGGAGTATTGCACTCTACTTGGAGGTGTCATATTCAGGCCAGAAGCATCACCAGAGTAAAAAATGTGATAATATTCAATTTACACAGCTGTGTTGGGCAAAGATCTCTGCATTTACTGCCTATACTACCAAATATGCCTAATACGGATGTATTTCCTAGGAGGGCTGAATACAATGTCAGAGGGTCTCAGGCTGACACACTGTGAGCTGGGATGGCATCCTGGATGGTATTTTTAACATTTCTGTTTCAAGGTCTCTTCTCTTCTTTAGTGACTTAAGTCTACCCTTGTGCTCTGGTGTGTGTGTGTGTGTAAGGCAAGGCCTTTATTACCTATTAAAAGAGTACCTGAGGTTTTTCCTACACTCCACTGCAAATTAAGATGGATTTCCCACTAGCTTGTATGGCCAAAGGAGCTTCCGGAACATACTTTTAAATAACTTTTGAAGTAGTGGATGCAGTCTTGTAGTCAGTTCACTTTTTTGCTGCTTTTATCATGGTCCCAGTGATAAGAGAGATGCAAGTGTCCCTGAAGGCTCCCTGTGTGCTCAAAACTCACATTAGTTCCTGGGACTGCTGAAGGTCTAGATTCCTTTAAGCCACATGTTGCTTGTCTTTTGTCTCATCCTGTGTTACTGAGCAGAAGCCTCTATGCTAAGCTGGGGACAGAGGCTTTGATGAGCTCAGTGCCTCAGCAGCTTCTGCAGCTTAAGTGTGTCCCAGGAGTGTCACTGTGGTTTCCTGGTTACTGAATATCTACAGTCTTGGTTCCTTTAGTTGTTTCGGAGCCCTGAGACAGCATCTTTGGATGTATGTTTGCAGTCTCTGCCTTCTCTTGGTTTTACCTCACCCTTCTGCCCTCTGGCTCAAGCCCAGAATGCCAGTTTCTATTACTGTGGTATTGAGTAGCATTTCCTCCGCTCTCCTTCCACCTTTTTTTCAGAAGTTGTTATTGATCATTGGCGCCATCTTGGTGGCAGAGCAAACATTTGAACCTTTCATTCTCATAAGCAGTAACATTCATGGGAATCATTCCCAGTTAATGAAACCTTTTACTCAGCAGAACTGTAGGTTCTGCTACGTGCTCATCTTCACTCTAAACTGACCTTGTTAAACCACCATAGTGCAATGCCTGTGTCTTGAGCAGTATTATTGCCTCGTGTTGGCATGATGCATCCTATAACCATCACAGCTCCAAGAGGTATCTGCTCACTGCTCCTTCCTGCCTTGCTGAGCTGAGGTCGCATTGCTTTCATTCTTTTTTTTCATCATTCTGTTCTTCACGTTTTCCTCTCATCCTGCTCTCCTGTAGGATTTTACATGGACCTGAACCACATCCTCTTACCCTGTCACCCCTTACATATTCTTCCAGGAGCAGAAGTTTTCTTATCTAGAAGGGGTTGAAATAGCCCTATCAGCCTCCAACTGAATGGCTACAATCTGTGGCCAAGGAAGATGATGCACTGTGGTGTCCACCTGAGAGGAAACCTAACTGACCAGTAGTTGTCCTTGACATGCCTCCTGAGCATTTCCAGTAGCCAGTCACCCCAAGACACCAGAATAAGGCCCAAGGCCAAGGAGAGAAAACAGGGAAAAAGAGGAAGAGCTATAAATGGATAGAATGAGGGAACGAAGAACAGAGAAGAGATGAGCCTTATTCTCACCCTTCTGCAACTTCTGCTGTTAATTGCTAGCTGGTAATATGTCAGCATGGTTGAAACTGCCTTCCTTTAAGTATTTTAACCTTAACCTTGTCTTTGCCCTTCTCTGAGTGTGTGCGTGCAGTTAGGTATCAGCTGGCTGACAACGTGAAGGAGCTTGTTGCAGCTGTTGTAGCTTGATCTTTTACCTCGGGATGACCATAGCCAGTACCCCTAATGCACACTTAGAGGAGCTACCCATGGATATGCTTTCATGGATGATTATAATTTATTCTGCTCCATGTATGGAGTTCCATCTCACAGCTCATGCAAGGCTGAAAACTGGTGTCAAGCCAAGCCTGTATATTTTCAAACCATGTAAGTGTGTCAATAGGTAGAGTCCAGCTTCAGTTTGGAGCACCATCCTATAGCAGGAAGGGCATAGCTGGGATCCAGAGCAACCCTACAGACCGTGATGCCCATGCAGCTGCAAGGCGTGGGCAGTTATCTATTTGTAGGTCAGAATATTCAGCATCACCTTTCCAAAATGTGTTTCTTCTTTGTGAAGAAATTTTCTGTGCTTCCTTTAGTCACCGCTGTCAACCTGGCACATTTTGGCAGCTGGAAGAGCCACCTTCCTTGAGCAGCCTCAATTTGCCAAACTTTTTTGTTTTGCTTGCCAGTGGCAAATGGGTAACAATAACATTTCATATGAAACAGATTTCAAGACAGTGGGGATATCTGTTCTGTCACACAGCTGGCTGGCAGTTCTGCTTCCTACACTGCTGATTTAGTCCATACAAATAATTCCAAAACTAGTAACAAAGCAGAAATGATGTCCCTGTCAGCTAAGGAAATATGGCTGCAAAGAGAAAAGACTCTAACCATTGAACTTCTTGTTTTAAAAGTGGGTGAATAATCAGTTTCTTTCTGATTAGGGAAACAACACTCCTGCCTTTTGGGTATTCTAGAAATTCTGAATATTTCCAAAAGATTTTAGTCCAGTTCCATGATTCAGTTTTCATCATGAGCAATGTTTTAGAAAATCATACAGACATCACACACTTGTACTGGCATTCTCTTATTTTCATGTTATAGATTTATAAACTGAAATGCCTTAAATATCAGGAGTTAAAGTTTTTAGGTTTTTCAAACCAGGTAGGTAACATCATCTGGCTAAAGAGAGACAGAGAACTGCTGTGGCAAATGTGAGTGTTAAATTTAGCATGAGTCATCCCACTCTGTTTATTAACCTGACTTCATTCTTAGTCACCTAGCATGGCTGTTCTTTCTCATCTCTTTGCGGAGCAAACCTTTCCATCACCCTGGCCTGAACTCTGGAATAATGCAGGCAGTCTACGGCACATTCCACTTTTGTTAACAAAGGTAAAGCTTCAGTAATGCTATGACTCAACAAAAAAGCAAGGCTCCTTCTAAACTGCCTTTTACACAGAGTGCCAAGGCCTCCAAGTATATAGAGGGGTTGCTGTGTAAATGGACTGAATTATATACATTCTTCAAGCACTTGGTGGGCATCCAGCAAGCCCTGTCTGAATTAAAGGCTGTTTAATCATTAGGGGTCTCATGCTTTCATTGGTAAAAATAGGATACATTGCCCTTGAGAAAATGTGAAGTGAGCTGGCCTTCTACAGACAGTATGCTGGACTCCACATGAGTTTCGTCATGTTTGCAGAGACCTTGCCCAGAAGCAGTGCATAGAGCAAGTAGTCAGAGGGGGAAAAAAGTCCCCTTGTAATTCTATCTTCAGGTTTCTGAACTCAGCTCACTTGTTGGGTTGGGTTATATCCCCAGCTTATTACTAATATTACTAGCCACATAAATTTTGCCAGCTTTTGGAAATTATATTCTTAGGGCCTGCAGAAATCGGTAGTACCAGACTTAAAGTCATGAGGCAAATTCGGAAGGAGTTGACAAAGCAACAAAATGGATGACTGGCAATTAGAGGAAATTATGCTAACGGATTCACAGGATGTTTTCCATTTCATGCCAGTTTGTGAGGTGTTTAAATGTGTGTACCGGAGTAGTGATATTTTTAGAGGAATAGAAGCTGAAACTGGCAGATCAACTTTAAAGTAAGGAGACTTACCCTTTCTAGAAAGTTCTGTAATGTTCTTTGGAAAGAACAAAGCTGGAAGAAAATGTTTCAGCAGAAGTCTCATGTTTTTTTCTTCACCTTCTTTTTTCATCTTACTAAAGATCTGATTTTATTTTTAATGATGGGAGGATTATTTGATGGGACATGCCCCTGAAGGAAAAGTCCCAGTGTAGTGTTTACATGGGTGACTAACCAAGCTGATATATAACTGTGCTACTCAGTATCATTGCTAAATTAGCTTCATAGTCAGCTCATTTCTTTTAAGAAAACAGCACTGGCTAGTGAGGAAAAAAAATTTCTAATTATTTCCTATTAAAAAGGAGTTTTAGAAACAAAATCCTGTGATTTCAGCAATTAATTTATTAAATTTTACATAACTGTGTAGAAGAAGCTTTATTTAAAATGCTTCCTAAACTAATCCTCAACAGAAAGCTCTATCTCATCTGCTGGCTGCTAAGAATACTTCTGAGTCTTTCATCAATCTAATTCTGCCTGGATTTGACAGGATTATATGAAGGCAAATATAAAAAGCCAGACAATTAGCTTTTTCTAAATTTTTCAAAACTTGAGGACAGTGAAAGTGGAAGTGAGAAATTTGTAAATAAATTACTCTATATAAGATGAATTTTATTTTGAATGGAATTGCTATGATTCTAGAAAGAGATTGAAAGAAAGTATTCCTTCTGGTGCAAATGAAACACTCAGGAATGGCAATAGAATGAGGGCATGCTTGAACTAAACCACTCCTGGCCCAAGTTAAACATACTTAGCACTCTCTTTGATGCTTCCGAAGAGATACTTAATTTCATTATATGCTAGCTGCTTCCATGACCTCTGACTATACTTTTTGAGAGAGATCCTTCTTTTCTCTCTTCTATTTTTCATGGCCCATGTAATGCTTTAGTTTGTGCAGGAGAGAACTATTCACCAAGAATCTCAGAACTTGGCCTGTAAGGGATAGAATTATAAAAGATTGATTGTAGAAGAAAGAGCCCTTTGCTAATACATGTATTTTTATTACAGATGCTCCATATATTTTTCTTTGGAGCTTCTTCTCTGTATGTGGTTGCAATTAGAGTAAGGCAAACTGGAGGTGCCAGCAGTGTATGATGCATTGTCAATCTGTTGAAACATCTGTGTACACGATAAGGTGTTGGTACATTGGGCATGTGTGTGATAATATTAATTTGTGCCTGAGTATGTTTATTGAAATATCTCAGAGCTTTAGACTTTGCACAAAGGAATGTAAAAATACATGATCAATAGTTAATTTGTTTTTTGTCTAAGATGATGTTATGGATGACACATAATGCTTCTGTTTGAAAATGTGCAAGTCATCATGTAAATGCAATTGAGTATGGTAATAAAGTAATTACAAAAAATGTACACCTTAAAGACTAAATTTTAGGATGTACTTACACTATCAAAGTATGTTTTCTTGACATGAAGTTTTAGGAATGTTAACTTAGTAAAGTTTAAAATAATTCTATGAATATTTTATTTAGATCTATTTGTCACTCTGCATATCTGGGAAATGCAGAACTTGGATGTTTTACATGCTGCACCAGCACACTTTTCAACATTATATAATAAAAAGCTACACTTCTGAGAAGCCTCATTCGCTCTGTTTACTTTCACTTAACTTGTTTGATCAGTTTTTATATTGCTTTGGTTTTGGTCATTTAAAACATTGGGCCAGCCCCCCAAACTGAAAATCTTAGTGTAGCTTATAAGAAGCTGTCCCTGGTCACTTTTCAGGGAGAAGTGCTTTCCTGAACCATTAAATAAGTTCATTATGTACTTGCTGGCTTTAGACTAATCTAAAACTTTGATTTTGCATGTTCTTTTCTTATGAACCTAATTATTCACAGTTCAAAACAACTGTACAATACAGTTCTGGTGTCCCCAGCATAAGAAGATATGAAATTATTGGAGCAAGTCCAGAGGAAGGCCTGGTAAGAGAACGGGAGAACCTCCCCTACAAAGACAGGCTGAGAAAGTTGGGACTGCTGAGCCTGAAGAAGAGAAGGCTGTATGGAGACCTTACAGGATCTGGAGTGGGCTACAAGGAAGTCAGAGAGGGGCTTTGTCAGGAACTACAGGACGAGTAATGGGTACAAACTGAAAGAGAGGAAATTTAGGTTAGATATTAGGAGGACAGTTTTCACTGTGAGTGTGGTTAGACACTGGAACAGGTTGCCCAGGGAGGCTTGATGCCCCATGCCTGGCAGTGTTCAAGACCAGGCTGGATAAGGCCTTGAGCAGCCTGGTCTAGTGGGAGGTGTCCCTGCCCATGGCAGGGGACTTGGGACTAGATGATCTTTGAGGTCCCTTCCAATCTCCTAACATTCTATGATTCCATGATAAAACCCAGCCAGCATGAGCCGTGAGTTACAGACACTGCATGCCTGAATGACTTCAGTGTACTGCCTTTTTCACAGAAGTACCTGGCTGTATGATAGCAGCAAGCTGGAATCCCCTTACCTGACTGAGTCCCCAAACGCTGTGCAGTGTAGAACAGGATACCATCTGGAGAGAGAGGCTGGAACTGCAATTTAATATGGGTCTTATGCCGGATATAAAAGGGTGCAAATGACATCCATGATGAGTCATTATTTCTGAAGGATGGATCACTAATGGAAATATCTGAAAAATACAAGAGGAAATGTCTTCTGAAAGATATTTTGGGAGGACTGCATTATTATGGACCAGTTATTTTGTACAGTACTTAAATGCTGTACATAATACTTCCAATTCTTCCCTTTCCACAGAATAAAAATAACCTAGATACAGAACAAAACTTAGATAATAGCAAATAAATGCCATTGTCTTCTGGATGCCTTATTTTCCTCAACAATCAAGGCTGCAGTTCTAATGCAAAATAAATGTGATTTTGTTAGCATTCATTTTCAAATAAATATAAGTGTAAATTTCACATTGTTTAAAAATTGAAATGCAAGATAGTGTTGCAAGAGTCAAAATAAACATTTATTTCGTCACCATACAGAGGAAAATCCTAGTATTTGTAATGAGGTGCTTTGTGTGTCCTAAGAATGTACTTTTTAAGTGGGAAGTGTTCATTAATTGTTGCTGAAATTTGTTTTTAGGATAATAATACTGAGATGTTTGATAATTCAGATCATCCTATCTTATTGTGAAAGAGAACACACAGAATTACAGGGAAGATACAATGTACTTTTGAGCTATACACAATCATTATGTCTTGCCTCTTCTTTCAGTGCTGATTGTTCATATACCCCTACAAAATCAGTCTGGTTCAACTGCCTTCAGCCAACTGATAAATTATTATACTTTTCTATACTGTTTATGTGACTTGAAACCAGTTCCAGTTTTTCCCCCTGTAACAACATTTCATATTGGAGATATAATTATCACAGAATCAAAGAACCACAGAATGGGTTGGCTTTCAAGGTGCCTTAAAGATCGTCTAGATCCAGCTCCTGTGCTATGGCCGGGGACACCTTCCACTCCAACCTGGTCTTGAGCACTTTCAGGGATGGGGCATCCACAACTTCTCTGGGCAATCAGTTCCAGTGCCTCACCAGTCTCAAAAGATTTTTTTCCTAATATCTAATCTCAACCTATTCTGTTTCAGCTTGAAGCTATTCCCCCTTGTCCTGTAACTACATGCTCTTGTAAATAATCTCTTTAATCATGTTAGTTATTAGCTAATTCATTATCATGTAGTTGTTAGTTTACTGTATTTTTGGGTTCACTGGAATAAATCAAGCTACTTAGATGTGCAGGGTGTATTTAGACCTGTGTGTGATTTTTTATGATTTAGTTAAACAGCAGTATTAAATGCCTGAGTTGTAAGTGTTCCCTCCTCACTTCTCAGTTTCCCAGCTGAAGCTGTGCTGTTTCCCTTCTAAGAGGTCAGCATCTTTCCTTGTTTTGGCGCTCCCAATTTCATAGTTTTATAGTAACTTGCTCTCAGTCAAATATACCTTCAGGATGTCCTTGAAGTGCATTCCGAGATACCTTTTGCTATCTTTCCACACTCAAGTTTTCTGAACAGCATCTGCTGGTGAACCCACTCACCACTCAGCAGCAACTTGCACTGCCTATCACAGATGGGCCTCAGTTATTAGGCTGGAATACAGCCAGCATGCTGCAAGCTCTTGTGATTTGTCTATTTGTCACACCACCTCCCTCAGAATAGGGTTCAATGTGTTCCTGGTGGACTGTGTCCAGCAGTCAGGTGCATCATTATACAGGATCCAGATCTCTCACCTGTTATCAGCACAACCTGACCATGCCTCTTGGATGGGCAGTGACTGCGCAGCTGACCTTTTTATTAATTCCCCAGTAGATTACAGATAATACTTCTGAGGAAGGTACATGGATTTGATGGCACAAAATCTCAGTAACTCTAAAAGTAAGTTTTAATCATTGGAATATCAATTATAATGGATTATTAAATGCTTGAATGATCAGAATCAGGCTTTTGATGAGCTGTTATTCAATCTATATATATATTCTCAAATAACTCCCATCCTGAGTATCATAATAGCTGTTACACATCCTATCAAGGCTAGGCAGTGTCTGTAGGAATATATTACATAATGTCAAAGGTATGAAGTTCCTGGCATCTATACTCAAAATTTGACAGAAATAAAAGTAGTTTTGAGAATAGCAATTACCCTGGAAGATAAATAGTAATAAAACTTGCTAAACAGATTTGGTGATGTACTTTACATCACTAGAACTTATAAACACTATCAGGGACAAAAGACAGAGTAATACTTATTATTCCATATGGATTCCTTTTCAGTAGATAAGGCCGTCCATTAGTAGTTAAAGATAAAATCTTTACTTTACTGATATCTTCATATTTAAAAATCAATCAGTAATAAGAATTCATTTTGTACATAGACATTTTTTCTTCATGCATCATTTGTAAGTCAGTCTCCTCTTACCAGATTTTTGTACAGTGAGACTTGCATGTGGAGGAACTGTGCCACAGTGGTCAATCTTACATGAAAATATGCTGCTGCTTAAAAGGCTGCCTTAGGCAAAGTGTATAATGAGGTATCCGAAAGTCTCTATGGCAGATTCAGTTTACTTTGTCAATGTAGTTAATTTTTTGCTGCTTATGGAGGAAGCCTGGACAATGACTAGTGTGAGAGCAAAATCAGCAGGATTGAAATGCTACACTGCTTGTCACTGGAAGAAAGGAAGATTGCTTTGATAAAAAGCCTTGAAGCAGAGAAAGAGAACAAGGCTAAAAGGTGATTTTATAGTATCACTCAGAGAAAGAATTGAATCCATGGTTTCTTATTACAGATAGAGTATTAAAAAATAAGACCCACAGCTTCAGCAACAGATGTCAGAATTCTTTACTAAGGAGGTATTATCCTGATTTATAGATATCAAATACAATACTCTATTTAATATACTTCATTCTGAAACTTCTAAGATGCAAATATTTTATTTTCATTATCCTTAAAAAGTAGGCTTATTTCCAGTAAATATATCTTACAAGTGTCAGAAAGTAACATATTTTGCCACAATGCAGCAGGAGTAACTATAGGAAGTACAAGAATGATTTACAATTTTCTTGTAAATGATCTGTAGGTCTTGCAAGTACTGATGATATGCATGGAAAAAAATCTGACTTGACAGGTGCATGGAACCCATATGTGCACCCATATCCCAAACCAGAATGCATTCACTCAGCCACAGTGCACAGAGGTGAGCAGTATGAAATTTCATTTTTGCAAAATTGTTTCTATAGACAGACAAACTTTTAAGGTGAAGAATATGACAATTTAAGCTTTTCAATTTGCTTTCATGGCAGGCATATACAAAGCTAACACATCAGAGGCTGAGGTACTCTAACGCTGTTTTCTAGGCAGCAAACTTTTTTTTCACCTAAGATAAGAAAACAAGTTGTTCAGCTAAACTTGCACAAGACAACACCTGTGTTACATATGCTTACTCCCAAGAAACTCTGCTAAAACAAATGAGGTAAATGGATGCCTGTGCTGATCCTATAAGCTAAATTGGTAGGACCTGTGCTGTGTAACTGCTGCGTTACTCACTAGAACACCCAGCACCGCGGGATGCCTTGTAAGTACAACAGGCATTTAAACAAATCCTTCTGTTCTGTATCCGATTAATGGCTCGGTTTTCTAAGCTGAATACTAGTATCTGATGATGCTACACAGCACAGTTGGAAGAGACCACAGTGGATCACCTGGTCCAACCTCTCTGCTCAATCAGGGTCATCCTAGAGCACATTGTACAGAATCGTGTCCAGACACTTCTTGAATATCTCCAGTGACAGAGACTCTGCAGCCTCTCTGAGCAATCTGTTCCAGCTTCCAACAAGAATGGGAAAGGAAATGTGAGTCACTGCTCAAAGGAGTGAGGACCTAATAACAAAAGACATAGAAAAATCCATGTCTGGCTCATTTTTCACTTGGTAAAGCCTGATCAAGCCTCCCAAGTCCCCACACCTGCTAGCTGAGCTTGAGCAAGTGAAACATCAGTTCCACAGTGATGAGGCAGGTGTTAAGGTCAAGCCTGCAAATTAGTCTGTGAGTCAGGGTCCAGATCAAGTGGATATTGATGCTGCTGCAGTGAATTTCAGCACAGGATCAAGGGGTACTTGAAGTTCCTCCTCAAGCAATGTAGGAGGAAACTCCTGCTGGGGCTCCTCTGCAAAGCTGTCTTTGAGACCAGACACCAGCCCCATCCCTCCGTGCTGAGAAATGCTCTCATATCTTTAGGCTCATAATAGGAACTTATATACTGAACTCACATTTAGACGCTTAAATCTAGTTGCTTTGCCTTTAAAACCAGTTCCCACCATTAGCTAACTAACTACCTACCTGACTAACTCTGAAAACCTTCACAAAGTATGGTGGCAAGCACATTTCCAGCAAATCATTCATGCTCATAGAGGAAGTCTAAGTAATTTCAGAGTCATCCTGCTAAGTGCTAGTTAGCTGGCTGTATCTTGTTCTTAGTCAGTTGGGTGACTGGAGGGAATAGTAAGTAGATGATTGAATTTTTATTGGAACATCACATTCCATGATGACATGGCTGACTTGGTGTGAGGGTATTATCATCTCCTTCATTTTATTATACATGACTCCTGCTTGCATTTATACATGATGTATTTAAGTAGGTAACTCACTTTATTCTACTTGGTGTTTTAAATTATACAGATAAATATTACAAATGCATGTTCCCTTGTGTTTGCCATGAATACTAAGTTTACTGGACTGTTAATGATAAAGCTGAAAGCTTAGATTGCTTTTCAGGTAAACTTTAGACAACACTTTTTATCCTTATAGGACATGAATGCTGTAGTTACTATTCAAAGATTTTCTCATGTTGCCACAAGTTTTCAAAAAATATCAATGGAAACAAAGCTTGATGGGATTGGCATTGCTTAAATGACTAAAAGACAATAGTGACAATAGTCACTGTGACTCAATAATAAATTGTCATTATGGTTAAACATAGAAACAAAAATTTCCAAATGATAGCTATGAAATAGACTATGCAAGTCTAACTGCATTGTCAGGTAAACCCAACATATGTGTACATGTATGTGTGCTTGACTGTGTATATAAGGTATCTTTTCCTGTAAAAGTTGAGCTAAATCATACTGTGAATTAATTTGTGTTACAATAGTAGTCAAAATATGTCAAGTAACATTCTATACTACGTAGAAAGTAAAAAATATTTATAGTAAAAATTATTTCAAAAGTCAGGGTTTTTTTCCTGTCAGTTTATCAGGTATTTTCAAAAATTTTCCATACTTTTATATCAAAATAATGGAATTTGACATCAAAATAATATCTAGAAAATTTACTTGAGCTGAATAAACATGGCTCAAGGAAGTTGCTTGCCCTTTGTTCTTCAGGGAAATGGCTTTATTGCTTGACAAGTATCACATTAAACCAAGCACGGAACAATGAAAACTCTTTACATTTCTTTCAGTTCTTCAAGAACTGTACATTGACAGGCAGTATTTGTAGCTATGGAATTCAGAGGCTAATATACAGTTGAAGAAATCTATTTATTAAATTGTTTCTTTGTGAAAAAGGCAGTAGCATTCTGTTATCATGCCTTGAAGTCAAGAAAAAATATCATAATGGATTTTATGAACGTATGTGACACAAACTATTCCTGAGAAAGAAGACTACTGAATAATTTCAAATTCGTAGAAATACTGTGATGAAAACCCTGTTTACTTTCACCACTGGCAAATGTTCTCCAATAGTGCCATCTATAGAATCTTTCAAATATTACATTGCTGTCCCCTGAAATAAGAACATTATCAGTCTCTATTATCTCACAATTAACTTAATCTGGAGTTGTAGGTCTTCTTCATTCCTCTACTAAATTATCTGGGAAATAAATACACTTAGTACCTATAGAAACTCTATCTTACGTGTAAATATATCTCAATGTGTAATGGAATGTCAGACGAACTTTACTGACTTAAAATTTATTTTTGTTTAAGTTTTTAATTGCCTTTAGTGATACTCTTTATGCCAAGATTAGAGACTTGATTTAATCCATTAAGATAAATGGCAAGAAAAAAACCCAAACGGTAAGCCATAAATGTTTAGATATTAAAAGAGTGCTTCAGGGAGATGTTGGATATAGTTGCTGTGTTAATTTTTTCTCTAAACCTCCATTATTGGCCACTGCTGGAGACAGGATTACTGGCCTCACACAGAGACGTGGTTCTTATGAGAGGAATAAGTTGCTAAAATAGAATTTAGTAGAGATTAGAATATAATTGCAGATGGTATTTATGGATAATGTCTGTAATTTTAATGTTCACATCTCTTAATAATTGCTAGTTATGTAAAAGATATTGTGTGTTCACGTATGTAACAGTGTCCTGTATAATCAAACTACCTGCAGCAAAAGGGTGTTCCTTCTTTCTCAGGAAGAATCATCCTCAACATTTGGTCTTGGCCACTGCTTCTCACAGTAATAATCACAGTGAAACCAACAGGTCTACTATATACTTGCAGGGAAACTGAAAAAAACAGGTGCTTAGAGACTTCTCCCTCTTCAGAAACCCTTTGAGACATCTAATTACAAAGGTATTCATTGGCACAAGTGGAATAAACTGGAATGTGGCATACAAAGCCATGCAGGAGACTACCCAGACAAACTACTGGAAACTCTTGTTTGTTTTGAATATTGTGTGTTATTGAAATAACTAAATTATATGCTGCTCCAGGCTGAAGCTTCACTTCTTAATCAGAAGGCAAATTAGAATTGTCTGGTACTTCAGTTGCAAACTTTTAAGTCAAATGACCAAAAGATTTTATTAGCATCATGTTTTGGTGTTGTGGAAAACATAGCTACTTTTAAAGAAACCCTAGATAAACTACTCTCCCATATTCCTCATCCTTGTGGTTATGGGAGTGCTAACTAAGAATTGACACTGTGCCAGATCATGGCAATGTTTGGTTGCCATTTGTGCACTTCAGGAGCTGGGCTGGCTTTGCTGTGTTACTGTCACAGCTGTGACCTTTTCAAACCAGTGGAACAGCATTATTTGGTGCTTCATGTGTCACGAACAGTCTTGGAAGTGGTTTGAGTCCAAATGGCAATGTTAACACCAAGCGAAAAAGACTCCTGCATAAATCCTCCACTTCCCTCCCATTTCATTACAATCACTCTTGTTTCTTGGCTCTGACATCTAAAGCTTAACCATAATGTACCCTATGTCTGTGCTGACAGTCACTGCATCCTTGGTGGCTTGAGTTGATGCTCTAAGCCGGACACATCACAGTTAAAAACAGCATTGTCCTCATCTGCTCATATGCCTTCATCTCTCATCTCTCAGGTACATAGTTAATAAAGAACCTCAAACATTTTTAGTGTTTGCCAGACAAGTTAGTGCTTGATTATTGCCAGTTTATGCCTGAGTACCCTTAATAATTGTGTTCAGAATACTCTTGTTCTACCCCTATTGCCCCATTTATTCACTTCACCTGTGCTGTTCCTCTGCAAACCATACCGTTGTACTGTCTTTACCAGTTGCTATTATCTGGTAAATCCCTATTTGTTCTTACCCTTTGTTATTCTATTCTGTGCTTTTTTTGCCTCATAAATCTCTTCTCACACTTTTTTCCTTCTTTCTTGTACATTCATTAGTCTTCATCCTTTAATTATCCTTTGTTTTCTCCCAGTCCCTTGGGCTGTTCTTTGCTCTCTGTCTCTTTTTCTTTTGGCTCCAATAACCACCATTAATCTAGAGATGAGATATTCAATCTTGATAAGCAGCTGTTTTTTAGCAATTTGCCACCCTCTAAAAGTGCAAACTGCTCTTTGAAAAATCTCATGATAATTCATTACTCTGCCACAGAGTAAGGTGAAATACAGGGCAAAAGGTTTGGTCAGGATCCATAGTACCTATTCATAAATGGAAAGCTTTTAAATAAAACAGAGAGGAATCCTCTAATGTGTTTACCAGGTGAAGAATTACTAAAAGGAAGACAATCTGTAAGAAATACAATTTTCTCTTGCTCCAATATAAGTCTTGTACTGGTAATGTGGCCATCATAAGAAGATCCAAATGTATTCTGAAACCTAAACACAGGAGTGTTTACCTGATTAATTACCTGCTTTATATATAGCACTTGTCCTGATGATCAGTATCCTGAATCCAGATGGTATTGCTTTTGAGAACCTCACTTGAAATGAGAATTCAAAATTGAAAGTTCATATAAAGAGCCTTGAACAGTTGTTGCAGCAGAAGCAATAAAGCAAGCACATTCTTACATGGAATAAGGAATTCAACAGTAACTTTCCAGAAGCTATATTCTTTTTCATTTGAGCCTACCAATTCCACGTGTAATGGGATTTTAAAACTATCCATCTATAGGGTGAGGACTGCAAATCAGGTCAAATGCAGTTCAGCTTGTCAGTTTCGTGCTTCAAACTCACACAACAAGAGAGGCTGGATCTTGACAGGCAGTTTGGAAAGGCAGCTATTTAACAGTAACTGGAGTTCTCCAAAAGTTGTACAGAAAGCTTCCTAACAGGAAGACATAAATTTGTACAAAATTAACATGAATCTAAGAGCTGTGGACCAGAGGGCGTGGACTGCTCAACACTTCCTTACACACAGAGGCACTTTGGGCAGTTGCAGGAAAAGTCTCTGAGCTTGTAGCACCTGTGTATCCACATTGTTGAATATTCATTTGTGCAATCTCTCAGAGAAGAAAATAAAGGATTCCTTTACATGAGGGTAAGAAATGCAAAACCTGCAAACTGAGGACATATTTTGAGGGTGACATGTTGAAAGAAAGCTGGGGAGAATAATCACTTGCAGATTTTTACAGTGATGTTTGCATCTTTTATCACCGTTATCAGTGCATCCCTACCCAGTAGCCTGTGAAGTCAACAGGAACCTCTTCATCAGGATCAGTAGAAATTGGATAAGGTCCCAGATGCTTCCCTCCTCTGCACCACTACTGAAATCTCAAGTGTATTTCCCATCATACTTCATTATGGTGAGCTTGGGAATTGATATAACATTGCTCTGCAATGCTTCCTGTCCCCTTGGTGTCTGACAAATCATGCTTGTGAACTTGGTTGAATGATTTGAAAAAACGGAAGGAAAAAATGGTGTTTAAAATAAGCAGAGTAAGGAAAAAATATCTAACAATTCATAGCTTTAAATTACTTTTTCTAACAGAAAGGTGCATGACTTTCTTAAATCTATTTTGTACTTTGTGTCTCTATGCCACATTTAATTGATATATTGCAAAATGCTATGGTTTTACATCACGTAATTGTGTGTACAATGTACTGTGCATTTGACATACCTTGTTCACAGTAGGTACCAGTTGTTCCAAGAGGACAGTGACATGTGTAGCCATTAGGCAGTGGCACACAGGTACTGCCTTGCTGGCACAGATGCGGAGGATCATGCTCAGGTTCACACACTGACACAGTTTCTGTGCAAAATGCACCTTTCCATCCAGTGAGGCAGTCACAGCTACACAGGGCAAGTGAAACGAAAGAATGCAACAGTATTATCAAAAGAAATCAACATGTCAGTAGCAATCTAATCAAGACTTTCAAGTTTGGATACCTATATTTAATAACGTGATCCAAAATGGTTAACAAAAAAGAGTATTAACGAAGTTTGGCACTGATTGTGCCATAATCAAACCTCTCCTGATGGGAGAGAGTTTTTAAAGTCCTTGCCAGGAGTTCCAGAGACAAATGGGACTCTCAGCCTTCGCTGCTTCTTGATAGTTGTTTATTAAGTCTTATCAGAGAAACAGAGTCACTAGAGTGATCCAGACATAGCACAAAGCAGAGAATGCAGGAGAAAGCCAAACTATCAAGATTACACTGCCTTTTTAAAGGTAAATCAACCAATGGTTATTAAAAATGTACATTATTTTTACTTTTCTACCAATTATTTAGTAACACAGCCAGGAACTGCGGAATTCTTCATCTAATCATCCCAAACTACTTTTACTGCAGAATATGGAGTAGTAGAAGAAGAAGAAGAAGGTTTGGAGAACAACAACAATCCTCCATTTTGATATTTTTTGCTCTATTTACTACATTAACAAACCCAAACCCTCTATATTTTTCACCCAGTGACAATCTTACATAGTAGTCTATCACCTAATTTACACTAGTGTAGTTTCTAGTTCTTTTCTAAGAGTAGGCAGTTTTTTCCACGGACAGAGGTCAAAAGCTGTGTTGTTCAGGGGGGTGAAACCCCTCAAAACAGGCAGAGAAATATTCTCTGCACTCTGGGTTCCCACACAAGTCCTTAATTTAACTTTTTGGTATTTTCATTTTATTATAAAAGAAAAATATACTTAATAGGAAACATTTTATTTTAAATATTAACATTACAATATTTACATCTGTAAAGAAAAAAAAAAAAGAGGCTTGCAGCTTTTGTGTGTGTGTTTTGCTCTACAAATAACTCCAAAAGGTTGGCTTTATAAAGTAGGAGTTAAAGCAGACATTAAAAGGGAAAGGTAAGCAGCAAAAAATAGTCATAAAAATAAAACCAGCATAAAGGAATTGCTAACAATTTGAAATTTTAGCTACTAACAGGAGCCTGTCAGCAACTGCTTATCACCTAGTCATTATTAATTTTCTAAATTCTTATAACTGGCATATCAGGTGTAGGCTTGTTGAAGCACTTGATGGAAAAGAGGATAGTGGATCTGACCATGAAAGGGGTAGAAATCTGGGTTTCATGTATCTATGACTGTAAATCTATACCATAAGTAAATTTTCTAAACTGACTGAATCTTTGGACTTGTTAATGTCTGACACTCTTTATGCCTTTCTTTCCTCTAGGCTGGGGAACAAATGTAAAAAATTCACACTAACTTTTAAATTTAAAATTAGTATGAATTCTATAGAAATTTTTAAATATAAAATACACTTGGTATTTATGTTTAAAATACCCTCCTTACTAAATAGTTAAAATTAAATATACTAGACCTATTTTTATGCTAGCATTTAGTATCACTTTATGATTAAAAATTTTTCCTCCTGAATAAAAACACTTACGGATTTTTCCCTGGAAGCTTTTTTTCCCAAGGCTAAGAATGAAAACTCATATATTTTGATTGGGTTTTGATTGGTTCATATTTTTTTTGTTTTTTGTTTTGTGGCAACTCTTGAATTTTTCTTTGCACTGACTGAACTACATATCCTCCATTAATCTGCCCACTGTTTCTGGGTAAAACATAATGAGAAGCCAGTGAAACCACTGTTTCACTAAACCTTCAGATCAGACAACATGTAAACAAAGCACAGCCAACAAACCCTTCAGAGTGATAAACAGCTATTTGGAATGAAGGGGAAAAGAGGACAGGACCTTGCAAAAGCAAAAGCACCTCAATTCATCAAAGTCAGCACGAGAATGCCTTCTGTCCCAGCTATAAATGTTATGCTTTGATGCATGAAAGATACTGAGAAGGGGAAATGATTTAACTCCCTGAGTGCAAACAGCAGTGCCCCTTCCTTGTGCCACGAGGGAGGCTGCTGGAGCTGATGCTGCTGCTCTTGGGCATCACACGAGGGTTCGTCCCCTTTCCCTGGCTTGTGTCTGCATATATCCATTTACATTTCTTTTAATTCTTGTCTTTTATGACCTAAGAGAAGTCAGGTTTTTAAATTAACTGAAAATCATTTGCACAGAGCTGACCATGTTTTCTGGCCATTACAGTGGCAATGGTCTATCAACAAATGAAGCCTATTTAACACACCTAAACAAGTTCGACTGGTGTTGAGAAGCTTAGATCCAAAATTTCCTAATCTTTAAAGAGATAAAGGAAAAGGCAATGTTTCAAATCTTTTCCATCATGCAGCCTGCCATGCTGGTCTAGTTTTCTCTATATCTTCTTGATTTTGGTTGCTTGTTTTTCCAGACCAGGAGAGCCCAATAGCTTGCACTAGTGACTTGACTCTCAGGGATTTAAAGACTCACTCAGAATCACAAAATACATCCAGGTGGAAGGGACTCATAGGGATCTTTGAGCCCAACTCCCTGCTCCTTGCAGAACTACCTAAAAGTAAATTGTATGACTAACAGCATAATCCAGATGCTTCTTATATTTCTTTAGGTATAAGAGGTGAGATTCATTCTGAGATCAAGACAGTTAATTTTATGTTACATCAGGTGCCCAGCTGGCTTCCAGTTGCCCTAGAGGTATATGAGAGAGGCAGCTTTTGGCCAGGGAGACAAGTTTCTGACAGAGACCACTGAATGCTCAAGTTTAGGCAGTGGGAGCCTTGAGTAACTGCCTGAGCTCATATGCTAATCAGTGATGAACCAGTATGGAGAGGCAGTGGGGAAGTCGAGCAGAAAGTACCACAGGTGTGGATATCTTGACCTTAGTGGGCTAGAAGTCATGGGAACGGCAGGCAAGTAATTGAAGGATTGAGTAGAAGGAACATTATGTATTACATTGTGCTTTGCTTAAGAGAAATCATGAAAGATGGTAGTTAATCAATGTTGCTAGGAAACATGAATGTTGCTGTTTTTTACTAAGGTAGTGGAAAGTTTTCTCTGAAGTCTGTAAGAGTATATAAGCCATGTTGTAGAAACAATAAACGGCTTTTGCTTGCATCAAGCTACGTCCTGTCTCTCAATCACCGACAAGCCAGTGGAAAGAGTCTCAGGAACTGGAGCACTATCCATCCCACAAACCAGCACATGCATGACCCTAATGATAAAGCCCTGCATTCAATTGCCTCAACACAGACTAATGGTATTTGCCTCCTGATCCATGGTGTGTCTGAGAGACGTGTGAGCCAGCAGATAAGACAGAAGAACTGTGGAAGACTTGTGCTCCTCTGGAGTCCTCCTTTTCTGCTCTCCTATGAAGACCAGAAGGGTATCCCAGAACCTGTGCCATTAGAATGCCAGTGTTTAGACAACTGGAAAGGCCTGGATCTCCACTGACTGTGATAGGATCCTACACATTTATCTTGCCTGGAGAAGGTTTATGTGTCTTAGAAGATAATGACACTGCAAGACAATTTCCTATTTTCAGGCATTTTGAAGAACATGGATCAAATGAATTCTTCTATACTTGAGATATCACTATCTCAGGAACAACCACCAAACTGTCTTTTTTTTTTTTTTAAAGCATATTTTTAGGTGGGAAAGGATAAAAAGGCTTTCAAATACAACTTTGATAGTGTGTCTGAAAACTAGCTGTATAATCTTGAATCTCCTAGTTTTGCAAAGGACTCTTAATAGGATGCACTCCAGAGTATGTACAGGGCAAATTCAGCCAGCTCAGGATGCAAAAGAAACTCACATTCAATTCTGGAAATTCAAAAACCACTTCAAGTTCTGACATATTAGTATTTAGGAAGATCAAGGATGGTTTAATTTAATGGCTTTTTCTTGTTTGCTTCTTGTCAAATGCTTAACAGTGTCATGCAGTATTCATAGAATGGTTTTTCAGGTTTGAAGTCCCTCACCAAAGCCAAAATTAGCTCTCAAACAAATAACACAGTTTCTACATAACCAAGGACAACAAGTGTGTGTCACTGTTGGTTATGAACCAAAACCCAAAATTTTTTACAAAAATTCAGGCAACATTAAAAAAATTCATGAAGAGTAATCTTACACATAAATTATGTAAGAAATGTGTCTGTTTGTTCCTACACAAATCCTGATCAAACTAGAAGCATTTCTTGAACTTTGTAAGGAAATAACTAAAGGTCCTAAAGGATTTGCGAAGAATTGGAAAGTTTACTTAGATCCTAAACTAAACAAAACCCATTCTTCTACTAAATATAGAAAATATATTGTTTAAAATGTCATTTCAATGCTAACAAATATGGAATTTCCCACAGTTATGCAAATGTGGTGTCAAATCAAACAAGTATCTTATAGCAGAAAAGGAGGTGTTCAGGTCTGCCCATTCTGACACCTGAATTTGGGATTCTATATGTAAGATGGGCATATACTCAATGGAGATCAGAGGCTTAATTCGTTTATCTAATTAGTTAGACCAACTGAGATTAGGCAGATGTTTAGTGACATCTGAAACTTCTTAGGGTATCTTGTCGACCGCCAACCACTTTTCCAGCAGGAACTGAAACATTTTTCAACATCATATAAGAATCTCAGATAGTGCAGGACATGTCAAATTCATATTGGCATGTATTGGCTCCATCAGGCTGCCCAGTCCACTGGAGATTTCTGGATATAGTTCTTGAATTTGTTTTGTAGTGGAACTGAGAGATGCTGAGGAAAGGAGGAGATCCCTAAATAAGAGTGGTTTTAAATTCACGCTGTAGAAAAACAGAGCATTAACAAAACACAGTCTATCTTCAGGCTAGGAGGTAAAAATGGAGCCTGAAGAAAATGAGATTGGAAGACAATCAACTGTGTCTAAACAAAGAGAATAATGGAATGCTGCAAAAGTGTCCTATTAAATAAGGCAAACGGGATAAAAATTTTAGATAGCAAATTCACCCCCAAAACAGAAACTTGTATTGTTTTAAACCAAAACAATTAAACAGGTAAATGTCTTTTCCCTCATAGAGTATGAAAGTATGTCCTTGTGTTACAGACTGATTTTGTCCTTGCACTGCAAACTTACTTTAATTGAATCTAGCCCAATAACGAGACTACAGCAGCTCCTTTTATGGGGCACCCCACACATATGGGGTATGATTTAATTTCTGAAATCTGAGTGGCTATTGCTCTTTGAAAGCTATAGACTACTGAGAAATCCACATGAAGCTTGGAGATATGACAGAAAATTCAAGTCCCAAGCTCTTCTGAAGCAGCAGCTGATGGCCAAACGTCTACCCAGGAGTGTCTAAAGTGACACTACGTGCTTATATTTAGCAGACTGAATCCTCTCCATTTTGTCTGATGTTCTGTTCAAACAGCACACAAGACACACTTTTTTCTTACTTCACCAATAAGAAGTAGCCATAACACCTCACAGACAATCTTGTTATATGCAATTTTCTATTTTCTATGATTTTGTCCCATAAATAAAAGAGTAGGGAACATTATAGTCCCTTGAAAATGATATTCTTTATTTTATTATTCAAGTACTTCCCCTTTGTTTTGTTAAAACACAGCAGTTGTGCTCTGTTGCTGGCCAGAATGTAAAGATTAATGCAGCATATTTCTGTTTCTATTTAAATCAAAGCATTATCCCTATAGCAACTGAGTCTACAGCTTAACAGCACTGCACACTTTCTGGCAGGGTGGTGAAAGCAAGACATAAAAATAGCTCAAAACAGCAACCAAAACCTCTGGAGAGATCTCATTTCAGCAGAGAAAATATTTGAACACAAATCCAGTTCCCTCAAGGATTCTGCTCTTCAAAGGAACACAGATGATTTGAAAATAGAAAGAAGTTCCCTCTGAGAAAATATATTGAGAAAGTATTGACAGCTACTGTACTTTGACAGAAATTATTTGTAAGCTACATCTGTGTCTCTTTGGCAATGCTTCACTTTTTCTGTGAGAGGAAAAAGTGACCATTACTGGTCCATGCATGCACATATACACAGTGTGAAGACCTAGCTGTCCTGAAATATGGGGACAGGAATAGAATTCAGTAGTAGGTCACTATAAATCAAATGCAAACAAGCAAACAAACCCCAGAAAAACCAAATCACACCACCACCCTTCTCCCCCCCAATGCCCCCAAATTTTAGAATAATCCCTAAACTAATCTGGAATACGAATTGTAATGATGAAAAAGAACATTGCCTATAATACCAAGCTCACAATGTTTTTCTGTCACCAGCTGCCATTCTAGCCTGCCACCTGCTTTCCAAATGTGCTCTCGATGCTGCTGGTGGTGGTTCACCTTACAGATATGAAGGTGACTTAGCACAGCTGAGTAAGTTGCTGAAGAAAGGATTTAGGTGGGTGGATGGGAGTGGGATGCTTCAGCCCACATTTATGAATTTTGTCTTGCAATTTTGGTTTTGTATCTCCTCTAATATGGTCATAAGGGGAAAGAGGGCCATTATCCTTTCTTGTTCCTCAGAAAGATCAAATGCCAAGGGTTTAACAGCTCTGGGAGGATCCTGCAAAGTGCAAGAGTTTGGGACATACAGCAGTGCAACAATCAGAAAGCAATCCCAAATCATGGTTTTTTTTAAATGATTCCTTCATTACTGTATTTAAGAGAATATAAATACACTCATAGGGGAAATGGGGATCAATCTGTGTGCTAATCTTGGGGTCAATTTTCCAAATTTCAGTACAGCTTACTAGCTTTAGAAGCAGGTTTTTTTTGTACCAGTTTTCTTACAGGTGAAGATTTGTGTCACTGGCAGCACAACCAATTACCATATAATTCTCTCTCCAATACAGAGTTAGCAGATTGTTTTTAGATTGACAGATATGCAAATGTTTTTCTTTGTAGCACGACAGTTTTTTGTTGTTTTAAGAAGCATCATACACAAAGGCTTCATAGTGCAAAGCCTGTTTTCTTATTCTAATCTGTCTTGATGTCTGCAATGTTTTCAGCCAGTATCTTAACAAGTTTTAAATCAGCACTTTTCTCTTTTTAAAAAATTATGCAAATATGTGGAAATAAGTGAATATATGTGAAAGCACATAAGAGGAAGTGAGTATAATTAATCTTGGCAGATACTTTTAAAATAAAAAATGCTCATCAGCAAAGGTTTTACATCTGTGTTACAAAGTGTTTGAAAACAAGATTTATTACAATGGAAGTGTTGACACTCAATAGCAACTTGGAACTGCAAATCTACTTCCTTCTTCTGTGCTTTACAGCCTGGGCACTCAGCTCCATCTACACTGAGAGACAAGGCATGAAAGACCAGGGACTCATCTTCTGGGCAACCTCTCATGGCTGCCCCCTCTTATGCCATGGATCAGCCAGGCGAGCAGCTAATAGATGCACTGACAAACTTCAAACAATGTTTGGACCTCCTACAGATTTAAACTGGCTCCAAACTTTGTGATGTTGGATAGTCAGTGGTTTACCCCACAAGGGTTTTTTTAATGGAAAATAATAATTTCCAGGAAAAAAAAAAGTTATCTATTTTTGCCCCATCAACCACATTTGGACATTAACACAGTCAAGCTCTCCTCTTCACTACTTCTTCTCTGCTATCCCAGCTGCTCACTTAGTTTTAAAAAAATGTCACACATCTAATTCTTCCTATGAATTTCCTAGTAAGTTTGGATGCCTGTGACACCAGTGGAGCAGAACCAGCCCATGGAATTTCTGAAAAAAATTCCCCAGAAATGGTCCTAACATAACGTTAATATTTTAATATTTTAAAGTGCTTGTCTAACTGAATGAACTTTTATCAGCTTTCTTTCCTTCTTATAGCCTCCTTCTGTTATGAACACACTAAAATAACCATAGTTATTAGTCTAGAGACAGTCTATGCTGTGTCTAAATATATACATATATATATACACTTACTAAACAGTAGACCCAGTTTCTATGCACTTCCCACCATTTCTGCATTTTATTAAACTGCATGGGGAATCTTCACATTGTCCAACACTGCGACCAGAATTGGGGTGTCCTTCTGGAGTTCCTGGTGATTTAAACCCTTGATTGAGGCTGGTGCGAACTTGAACATCAAAAATGCAACCTCAAAAATAGAAAGAAAGAAAGAAATTAGCTTTAAAACAGATAGCAAAAGTCAAACCAAACCTAACAACAGAACAGTGTCAACCCTCAGTGAATGGGTTCCACCAAAATATCTTCAGTGAACGGGCAACCACACCATCTACAGGAGAAAAAGGTAGGCCAGCTGCTTTCTGTTCAGGCAAATCAGTGGATGATCAGAAGTCCTTCATTTAATGGTGGGTAAAACAAAATAAATAATTTCTCAAGGAATAGACAGAATATAAAGTCAGTGACTAGGTGCAATTTTGTGTTTACACACTCATGCTTTTACAGGAATGCATCTACATCAGGTAAAAGAAGTCACAAATCCCAAAAACACATAAACACCAGAAAAAAAAGAGAAAAAAAACAAACCAGGAAAAAAGAGATGAATATACAGCAAGATCTGCTTAATATAAAATATAATACATGAATTTCTGTAGGCTGAAAAGGACCCCTTCAGGTAATGACTCAAACTCTTCCCTTCTCAAGTCCCTGGTACATGCAGATCATGTCACACATGACATTTTAAGGTCGATGTAGGCTGCTCCTTCAGGCCCTTAATCTCAAAAAATAATTTAAAAATGTAACATATACTAGTAAAGTGAACACTTCTGGGGCTGTAATAAAATTGTTATCAAACTTTTATTACTTTCCGGAACAGTACAGCTGCATGCAGACTACCACTGGGAAATGGTCCAAAGATTATTCTAAGCCCCTATATACATCAAAGAATTGTTTAGGAAACCAATAATTGTCACAGACCAAATGTTTGTCAGGGAATATTGTAATAATTTATTTGTAAAGATGGTTGAGTGCAAGTCCCTGGATCTATGCTCTGATTTTCTTTTAATTTCATAATACCTTGGTATCCTGAGCAAAAAGAGGAGCTAAAGCTTCAGAGTGAAAAAGAGGTATTCCCTGCTTGCTACTTCCTAGCAGCTCCTGCTTAGCCTGTGAGCTTTCCATGGACTGCCCCTTTGCAGAGTCTTTGTCACAGGTGGTCAGCCTTATGGGTCCAGCTGATGTCATCAGTATTTCTGAATCATGTTTATGGATCCATGTGCTTATTTCTACACTGAAAAACTGAAAATGATGCCACAGAGTATATATATTTGGATCAAATCCTAAGTGACTTTTCAAAATATGCCTCAGCATCCAAGTGATGTATAGTCACATCTAAAGGTAGCCTTAAGCAATTTTGAAATGTCATCCAGATTTATACATAAATATATATATATAGCTTCAAACTAAAAATCAGGTTTTAAACTACTTTAGTTATACTAGTACATAAATGTATTTGAAAATGCTCATACCTTTCTAAACCTGATTTATAGAATTTAGCCGAGACATAGTGAATTCCCACAGTGACTGAAATCACAAGAAGAGCTGATATTGAGCAGTGCATGCCAGAGGCTCTCTGCTTAATATTACAAGCAGGGAAAGGATACGATATGGAGATTGTAAGTAATCATTACACTGATTTTAAAAACATCACTTAATATGAGTTTTTGCACGATTCACTGAAATCACATAAGGAAAAGGCTTGCATCTGAAAAACCCAATGAATGTACAATGAGATTTTTTTATAGCCAAATAATTTGTTTGGAACAGAATATAAGTAATATCTATAGCAAGATAACTATTTAACTACAGTTTCATGTAGTTGAAAGTAGCTTTCTTCAGCTATTTCTGTATTTCACACATTTTGTAGCTCTGTCTGTATTGATATATAACTGTTAATTCAGAAACTCATAATAAGCAATTTAAAAATAACCTACTTTGATGATTATTTGCAATCTTTGTGTTATTGCTTTTTTGCTTTTTACAGGGTTGTTTTTTAGGCCACCTTATGCTTGGTAAATCCTAACTAATGTTTCATCTCTTTTTCAGTAGCAGATGAAGCATGTTCTGTTCTCCTGGATCTTACTGGAGTGCTAAGAAAAAGCAGCCCAGAGCTCTGCATAAACAATGGAAAGCACAGCGAGTCCCGAAGGACTTAAAGGTCATCATGGAAAATAAGCTGGCTTTTGTGTTGATGATTAGTTTAACTGTACCAACCACAGTTTAACTGTGCCATCTAGGTTAGAAACACTTTTTGAGTGCTGGTAAACAAACCATGTAACAGGTACAAGAGTGTTTTGGCCCAGCTTTCTAAGTTCAACTGAATCTTTTATTTAATGAATCACAGCAGCAATTTGAGCCTGTTGTGGCAAGCGCTATAAAACCTTCTGCAGAAGGATCAGCTGATGAATGTGCCTTCTTTCTGACCTGAATTCCCTTTGCTCCACCAGTTCTGGGCCCCTTTTTAATGAGAGACTGCCAACTATTCTGAATAATGGAGAGGTTTTCTGACACAGCCAAGTTTGCAAGAGGAACTCAAAGTTCCCAATTTTGTGAGTTAAACTTGGCATGAGTCTGAACATCAGAGTTTTATGCAAGTAAACTGAAATCAGACACCAAGACTGTACACCCACAGATGGTATACTACCTTTTTGTTTGCAATCTTTTGAATTGTGACTCCTTAGACCACACCTAGGCCTTTCTATTATTGACCTCTTTTATCATCAATTTCTTTTATAGCTTTCACCCTAGTCTAGCAGAGCTCATAAACCACTAAAGAGCCACGAACAATGGATTATGTAAACTTGATGGATTATCATATAATATATTACTTCACTACTATGCTTTACTTTTTCTTTATTTCTTCTGATATATCCTTATCACACAAAGACTTTTTTCCATAAATTCTTGCTAGAATCCCTTACTCGCTTGTAAGCACTTGGTGCTAATTTGACTAAAAAGTACACAAAGCAGGCATTTTCAAGATGTACTAAAAATGCAGCAAGAACACTGACAGAAATAGACACATTGATAAAATATTTTCTATCTGAATGCAGTACTGAATTTACAGATTTCTTAAATCCTACCTATCCTAAAATGCTTTGCTTTTCCCCTGTTTTTCTTTGCTGTTTGTGAGTAGTGGGCTGTTGGTCTAAAAGACGGCCCCCACAGTGACTCCTCAGGGCTTCTCAAAGCTGTGACCCAAACACCCAGAGGGCCTGTGTGGATCATACAGCACTGACTAAAAGCTAGTTCAGAACTCACTTTCCTTCTGTGACATCTGTGGTGCAGGAACATAAAGATAAGTAGTCTTTAACCCTGACAGGCTTGCAATGTATTCTAACTTATTATGAACTTAAACTTTGACTGAAAGGCTATATTTGTATCTTTTTGGAACTCAACTGTGTTCTGGGTTTACTCCATGTTTAAAAAGTGACTGCAGTACCTGGAATTTTATTTACTTTGCAAAATCATTTATGTGAAGAGGTGGCTCTTTCAGCATGGAAGAGGTTCTTCAACATTTCAGATTTGTGGTAAGAGTTTCTTTAGCCTATTTACTCCTCCTTTTAATAGTATTTGCTGTCAAATATCAGATTACTTCTATAGCCATGCTTCATCCTGCTTATAAACAGGATCACAGGAACAATCAGTTGCTCCTCTTTCTTTGCTCCTCACTTATTTCTAGATGAAAGCCTTGTCTCTCCATCAATTGCATCTATGGCTAGAGACTGCATCCTGCAGTCATGTTAGCACCAACCATGAAACCTCAGAACTCTCCCTCTTGTTTTGTCCCTGACACCAGATTTCTCTCTGCCTCTCTCAGAGATGGAAGGGTTGGAAATTCAGCTGTATCTTCCAGCTTTTTCCAAATAATTCTCTGTCTCATTTTGTGTAGGTGAGTCATAGTGCTGAGTTGTACATGAACATGAGTCAGTTGGCTTTATACTCCCATTTCAGATTGTCCCTTAATGACCAGCCTGAGTCTCTTTGGCCACAAGACTTTCAGCTACCTACTCCCCACATTTTACTTTTTAGATCATCTGCAGTGTGATCAGAAAACTCACAACATACCTTAATTACACTGTTACAGGAAATGATAAAAAGCTAAACAGTTAAGTAAACCCTCCCATTTACAAAAGGTTCCTGTAACCCCCCAAGGAGCCTCAAATTCAGATGAAGCACAAAGGACCACAAAGTCCACATGAACTTGGCTGCTTCATCTGACCTCTACCTTTACCAGTTGCTTCACCTTCTCATAGGCACTCAAAGAAATTTTGCAAATTGCTTACAGTACCATCAAACATCCTTCAGCCTTTCAAAAGGATCTCTAGATGCTGATTCACACCTCCTAAATTAAAAATTCCACAACTTTTGATTATTAAATGACAATTTATTAAATACATTTATCTTCAGTTTACTCCTCCTCTATGGAAATTACTTGAAAAAATGCTAAAGGCATGCAGGTCAGGGAGGAAATGGTCTGAAACTGTACTTGTACAGAGTAAAAATTGTAAATTATTGCACACTGACACTGGGGACATTTAGTCTGCAGCAGTATGGCTGGCCTCAATGTTTCTTCATCCAGTAGTGATTTCTTACAAAAGGAGAGGTACACTCTGGTATTAGAAGCAAAATGGTTTTAATAAATCATGTCTTTAAAAGCAGCCAACAGCAGGTTTCCAAAAGTCTGAGTGGTTTAATCAACTATGTGCTAGATAAATTTATCTTGGCTGTCACTTCCAGGGTTTCTTTGAGTTCCCTACAGCTGTAGATTGGCTGAAGTAAAATAGTTCACAATTTTCCTCTCTGTCAGTGGTATTGCAGTTCCCACTCTGGAGAAAGTCTACAGAGGTTTATTTCTGAACTTGAAGATCCTGAGAGCTGAAATTTGGGAGATTTCTGAGCTAGAAGAACAAATGAGATGCTGACTACTTAAGAAAACATCGTAAGAAATTGGTCATAGGGAAGTGCAGATTCCTTGAAAGTCAGTGTGCTGACAGAGACAAGCTACTGCTGGGAACTGGAGCATGGAATGAATTAGCAAATGTAGTAGACTTAATACTGTAAATGATAGGGACAAAGAGAAAACTGTTTATGTGCTACATTTGCCAAAATTTTACAGTAAATACAAGAAATAGTATGGTAACTAACAGTACACGGGCTTTCTGTTTTTTTAAAGATTATTCATACTGAATTTGTAGAAATTTAGTCATTAGAACGTATTTGGAACATGAGGAACCTGGAAAATTCACGTTTGTTGTTAAAGTGAAGCACCAGAGATTCCTATTGGTCACCCCTAACATTAGCATGTTTATAACACTCAAAAGTACTTCACATATTAAAGTATGAGTATTAAAATACTCACATAGACAGTATGTTTTATGATATGCCAATTTGCAACCTGCTAAGAGGCTATGAAAGGTATAACTACACAATCCATACTTCCTGAAAAGACAGAGATGGATGAAATGTTAATTCATGTGATATTCTGAGTGAAAAGTTGACTATAGGATATGAAATTGATCTTGAGGAAATTTCAGTGTAAGAAGAAAAAGTAATAGCTGGAAATTAAGTGGTTACATGGTCTTAATGGAAATGCAGAGTTTTAGTGTACCAAAGTGAGTTTTATTGCTATGCTTGCCTTTCATAATGTACCCTCACTTTCATAATTGAGAACTCAAACTCTGTTTTACTATTGCAAAATGTTTTCTTTTCAATCAAAAGGCTTTCCAGTGCTCAAAATGAATTAAAATTTTACCTTGCAAATATCAAGCACATTGTTTCTTTGGAAGCAAAGAACAAAAATAAATTTTTATGAACAAGTCCTTTGCTTCATTGCTGATCTGGTAGGAGCTGAAAACAGATTAACAAAGCTTCAAATATCACTTTTGAGGTAAGAATTATTATCTGCTAGATAAATATTTGCAAGAGGAATTAGCTAAGTCCTGTCTAGGGACCTAGATCATAATGCCAGGAAAAAAAAAAGATTTCTTTCAGAAAGAAATTTTCAGCATGAAAGATATTACCCAAACTAGCACTGCCAGCCACAATGGGAGAAGAATCTAAACTACTACAGAGAAAGGAAGCCCTTTTGAAGTGATGCTGTAGAACAGGGACACATGAGAAGAGATTACATGGCAAACATTACAATGGCAAACTTCCATTTTAGCAGAAACAGAAAGTATTAAAATTATTTAGCAAAGCCTCTTTTTGCATCATGTTTCTTAGTTATCATAGTGAAATAATGAAAAAGCCAGAGGAAATTCAGCCAAGGAGGTTCTAGTTTGTTTCCTGATAAGACAGAGATTGTTTTGGTTGCCTATGAAAGGAAGATCTACAATCTGATGCATGTATTAAAAGGAATTGAAAATGGTGTAATCTTTACCTTGAAAGCCATTCTTAAATCTGGGTCCCTTTGGTAGGAGTTCTGGAGTATACTCATGATAGCCTCCTAAATAAAACTGACTGAAGACATTGAGTCCAACCAGTCTCCCAGGAGAAGTGACAGTTTTATTCTTCTGATCATCCACCTTTCAATGAAACATTAATATTTGTTACAACAAAGGAATTTGCCTTTTTTTTAGGAACTCCTAGTGAAGACAATCCTCCCAGCTTTACAGGGAAGCAGAAAAAAGAAATTAAATTTTCTATATAAAATGTGAAAAAACACAGAGAACACTTTCATCTAAAAGCTATCCTTCTATCCTTCTAAAGGAATTGCTTTTTTACCTTCAGCCAGCCTTTCTGGAGATTTCTGCCAAGATGGATGACATGAATATTGAGTGTCAGATCAAGTGGTTTGCTAATGATTGTTGCTGTGCCAGAACCTAGATTGTAGCTATACACCATTCTCCCATTACGGAGGCCTAACTCCAAGAAATCATCTCCATTCAGACCTGAAAAGACAAAAAAAAGGATAACTACTTATTTCAGGATTTAGTGAACACCAGTGTGTAAGATATACTCCAAATCCACTGAGAAGTTATGTTTAGCAAAATTTTAGCCAGGAAGGTTATTAGTTTCCTATATATTTCTAATATTCATGATTTAACTTGTAAGATTATTTCCAGTATTCTTGTGGATTTAAAATAGAAACTGCAGAGATTTTAAACATTTATAGGCTTTTTGGAGCAAGATCTTTTTCATACTACAGTTAAGTTAGTGACATTGACAAAACCTGCCAGCCCTGGTGGATTTAGCAGTCATTGCTGTTCCTTCCCCCTGGAATATGAATAAATTTTAAACTTTCTCTAAAATCTTAAAAAAAAAAAAAAAAAAAAAAAGATAAATTGAAATTTCAAGTTGCATGCAAGAATAGGCCCTGACTTAATCCTATTCCAGGATGCTTTCAGCTATCATTATAAGAACTTCAAGAGCCTCAAAACCAGAGGCCACCTGTTGCTCTGAGGCAAGGGGAGTAACAGGGACATGGGTGTGAAGAAGCTCTAGCAGCTTCTGTCAAGCTCCTTCAGCTGCCCTTGACTCAACAGCACCTGGAGACTTTATTGCACCAGCCCCCAATTAAGATGGCTCTCGGATGTTCATTGATGGAATTTCCTTGGTCAGCCAAGTGCTTTAATTCTTTAAGCCTTCTTTACTTTCAGGTTAGAACTAATTAATTTGCCAGTTTGCCATAAATAATTTAATTTCTTTACATTTAGGCTTGCATGCTATAAGTGTTTGTACTTTTAGTAACTATAGTGTAAAATCTCATTTGAAGGATTTTAAGTCTGACATAAAGCCCATGAGTGAGAGATAAATTCCTGGACCTATTCCTGGTCATCCAAATAAACACATTTTTACACTGGCATCATTAAAGAGAATCCAGTCTCTCTTCTCATGCAGGCAAGAGAGGAACCACCATTGCTTAGAGAAAACCTGATCACCTTGTGTCTTTTTATCAACCCCAACCATTCTTCGGCACACACATTTGGTACAGTAAAAGAACCAGGATACGAACAATGGTGAAAATGAAGAACGTTCTCACTCCTGCCTTAGGATGTCCTGAATTGAAATTCAAAGCCATCCATTTCTTTTTCCAACTCTCCTGGGAATTCAAGCAATTCAGTGCTCAATTTCATGCCTGTACACTGTATTTCATTTGATATTTTCTTCTGTTTTCATAAGGCTGTCTTATTTTGTATTTGTTCCAGGGAAGGTCTCTTCCTATTTGTTCTTCCAATGTCACATGGTGGCCCTTATTTCAAATGTGTCTTGATGCCCCTGTTTCAAATTCATGGGAAATTTTCTTCATTTGCAAAAGTCAGACTAGGCTTTTCCCCAGGAAACAATGCTACTTATATTGTCCTCCCACTGAAGCTCTGTACACAGCTGCTTCACAGCCAAAACTGCCGTATTTCCCTTATCTCATATTCTGGAAGTGAACATGCTGTACACCGTGCTTTTTCTATACAGAAGTTTGTTTTTTCTATAGAGTTACTATTTTGGTGCAATGGGAATATATAGAAAAAGAAAAGGAAATCCTTATTCCAAAGGATATGAATACACTGCCTCTGTAGAAAGTGTGCAGTTGCATCCAGCTGTATAGAACACAAACACTATTTATTTTTTATTACAATGATTTGTTCATGACTAAATGAAATTCCATTGCTTCTAGTTGCACTGTCAGATTACTGGTGAAGGACTTTCAAACTGAAAATAACAATTCTTTTTACTCAAGTTTCTATTTTCAGCAGTGTCTGCAATGTACTTCTGTGATCTGACCTGCAAAAGTAGAGGAAGCACATGAAAGACAAACTGTTATTTAAAAGGGTTTCTGAACTTTTAAAATGCTTTTTTCAGAATTAAAGTGTATTAAAGAAGTGCAACAGTGTCAGCACTCTACAGAACAGACTTGATTTGAAGTGAAAAAAATTGAAGTGAAGATAAGCATAGAATCATAGACTGTTGAGGGGTTGGAAGTGACCCCAAACATAATCTAGTCCCAGCACCCACTGCCATTGGGGACGCCATTGATTAGATCAGGTTGCTCAAGGCCTTATCCAACCTGGCCTTGAACTCTGTCGGGGTTGGGGCAGAATAAAATAATATTAATAGTCTGCATAAATGAGACAACTTTTAACTTTAACTGTTTATTGGGACAGAATTTCACAGTAACTCACAAGAGGTTAGCCATGAAATTGATGCCCATGGTTTGGGCAGAGACAACACTGGAGGGGAATCAGGTAGGGTGCTGCAAGAGAATGCTAACTAAAAGAAATGGGATGAAATGGAGAAAGGGGAAGATGCAAATTAAATATTAAAAATACTTCCTTACTGGAAGATCACTGGCTGTGAAAATCCTCATGCTCCTCCTGTTGAGAGCATTATTGTTCAATACTCAGTAAATTTTTAAAACAAGAGCACTTTCTTGGTGAAATAAGTGATAGTCTTTTGACAAGAAACTGCTTTCTGGTAGTTCAAATGTGGGGTGCTCAGTCTCCCCAACAATTTAAACTAATGAGAAAATAGCAAATTACCAACAGCATTTTACCATCACCTCATTGCTCTGTGCTTGTTGAGTGTTGCCCTTGGCAGGAGCACTGCTGCCCACCCATCGTTGGACATGGGGCTGCAGAAATGCCCGACTGCCGTACTGCAGTGTTCACACACACGCACAAATGATATGCAAAGTAATAAAAAGCCAGGTTTCTGCCTGACAACTGCATAATAAACCCAGAATGCTAGTATTCTCATTAATAAAAATGACACCAGTAAGACCTTTTTTTTAAACTCAGTTCAGCCAAATATGATTCCAAGACCTACATTCCACAATGACTTCTGACAGTACAGGGTACACCCTGCAGGCAGGCCTCTGAGACCAATGTTAGTGCCATGTATCTTTTATATTTAAGCAAATTTTTTTGTGTTCTCTTTTGATTATTGTAACTGAAAAAGAATCAGATTATTTCATACCATTGGTGTTCTATTTTTCATGTTTGCATTTTCTCCATTCTGAATAAAGACAGTGAATTAATTGGTATAATTTTTGTTTGGTTATACTTCCTACAATTGGAAATGTTTCAAACAGGTACTTGAAATTCAGTTCCCAAGGTTGCAGAAACATGACTGAATGTGGTGGCTCATTCATGTCATTGAAAAGAATGTTCTAGCAATTTCTTTGTGTTCGTATTACAACAGAGCTTCTTATAAAAATTTAATGATGCAGACACAGGCTTTTGAATGCTCTTTTCTGAATGATTAGATGGAAAGGTTTTAGGTAATTTCAACTCCGTGCGCTGTTTCTACTCAGCTACCCAAAAAAGAAAGACAATATTTCATCCATCCACAAAAATAAATAATTAGTGAGTGAAAAGAAAAGCTGCCTGGGAGTGAACTGTAATAGCAAGGGAAAGGAAAAGCTGCCTGCGAGTGAATGGTGACTGTCACAGAAATAAAATGTGGCATGGGGAGTTATACCTGGATGTAGTTAAAATAATGTGAATGTAGTTCAGTTAGCAGGATCAACCAGGTCTGACCATGTCTTTTGCTGAAGTTTGGAAAAACTTAGCAAATTCTGATTTCCACACAGATAGAAGTAGAGTTTTAAATGCATTCAGAGTGGTTAATACCAATTTGTGTTAGGCTAATTTGGGTAAACAACCTGATAAATTAAGTACCAGGGTCTCATGGCACACTAAAGTGCAGCTGATTTGCTGAGCTGCACTAGCTAAATTTGACAGGATCTTTGCAAATGAAAAGCAGCAGACTTAATTATATCATAGATAAACTGCTGAGCTGTTCTAAGCTAACAAGTTTTAGTTTGCATTGCAACAGTCTGACTCCTGGAAGTCTGCCACAGGGAGAAAGGAGAAGAAGCCCCAGAGGGTATAGGAACTTAAGTAAAGAAATTTAATAGAAAGGAAGACCTAAGAAAATATCAAATGTATTAACATAGCAAATGAAGACATCCTGTAAACTACTGATGTGATATCCTGCAATTGTTTTGTTAGATATATATGTAATTGCATAATCCCTCCCCAAAATTGATTTCTAATTATGCATTTTGGGAGCTCAGTATCTTAAAACAGTAAATAATAATTTCTTCCCTCCTTCAGCCTTCTGAAGCATTAATTTTCTGATACTGTTCAGCATAAGTGTAAGGTTCCTGTAGGTCAAGGGCCATTTCTGCAAAACTCATGTGATGTTTTAGATATGGTAAAGCGTCTACTATAGTAGTTGAGACTTCTATTAACATACCTAAATCACTCTCCTGCTCTGATGGGTTTAGAACTAAGACAAATCACCCAACCTCCATCCTAGGCTTCAACAATCCCATAGGACAGCTCCAAACCCAAAAAGTTAGGTCATGATCCAATGGCAGAAACAATTAAGATAAAAATAAGTTACTTGCTTCTTTTGAAGTATCTATGATCTATGACTGCTTTATGTCTGTGTCATATTATATAAAATTTTTCTCAACTTTCATCAATATTATGGCTTCTGTTTGGAGTAATGCTGAGATGGACAGAACACAAGTAGTATTACTATTTTAGCCCATGCCATGCTGTGCCATGCAGCTTGCTGCAGAGGGGTGCTGTGAGGAGACACCTTCAGTATTGCTAAAATCTTAGTACAAATGCTGTAAGTAGAGCTACATAAACTGCTTCTCAGCTGTGTTAGTCAGACCAAGTTGAATGCTTTGCTATACAGACTGTAGCTCAACTTACTCGTAGATAGCCTGGGTTAACTTGCACTGAGAGATCTCAGAGTTTAGGGTCTCCTGTTTTATGTAAATAACACAGAGCTCAATGATCAACAATGAAATTTATGTTTACAACTGAAAAAAGGAACCTTGACCTCCTGGTTTCCATTTATTGTGTTCAGAAATATACTACGTCACATTAACTGTTTAATTACTGGAAGCAATTATATTTCTCATTAATGAAAAGAAACATTTATACAACCTGATTGATTACTCTGTCTTTACAAAACAATACAGTTTTGAAGAAATTATTTTCCCACTAATGAAATTATATCCTAAAAATAATCAAGAGAAACCTGTTCATATTTTTATCCTACTTGTTTAATGAGTATTTGAAAGCTTGTAAGGATAAGTAATACAAATAAAGCTTACCTTGGCCCTTCTGTCCAGCGAAAAAAATCAGGTTATCTTGTAAAGCTGAGTGGTGGTTTGCCAACTGAAATTTCAAGCGAAATTCATAGTAGAAGGTGATATTTGGGATTGTAGAATAAGCTAGGAATGAGGTATAGCCAAAGACATCTGTGCCACTGAAACTTGGTTGAGTAATATTAATAGCTGGATTAAAAAATAATAAATTCAATGTTAGGGAAAAATGTTTAACACATGTATTTACAAGTTCTACTTCCTAGTCTGGTTTAGAACTTAAAAACTTATAAATGAAACTAATAATTTGATATGTTATAATATTTTATACACATGCAGATATAGTTTGGCTTTCCTCTGAGGATAAATATCTTTACTTTTCAGCTTTTGTAAATAAGCTTATTTTAAAAAATGAATTATTGGCAACTACTGCCATCTTCTGGATTCTAGGTAACATTGTTACAAATAAAAGTACACTGTAATATTTACTCAAGACTCAGACTGACAAAAGAAAATACAAAAAGAAATTTTCCTGTTAAAAGAAATGCCATCTCTGATAAGCATTTGAATGAAAGTGAGTATAAGGATGTGCTGTTGAAGTTATGGAATAATGATTCTTCACAGGTAGAGGAAATAATAAAAAGAAGCATCATAAAAGGATGAATTTGCAGCACAGTGAATAGGACCTACATGAATTACAAATAAAATCAAGCCTATACATGTCTGTACAGAAAATAGAGAGCTGGTGCTAAGTACCTACATGGCCCTGAGGGCTGGCACCCAGTAGCCAGGCTGCTGTAGTCAGTTCCTGGAGCTGATGCTCAGAGATCACACAATGCTCGTATTGACAATATGGTTTAGTAAAAAGAGGAGAAAGGGGACTGACAGCTTAATCCTGAAAGACTGGGTATGACACTAGATTTAAAAGATTCGAGCAGTTACCTCCAACCAACCTGTGTACCAAATGTAGCTGGATACAGCTTTATTAATGAAGGCAGGATGAGAGACGGGGGGAGGAAGGAATATGGAGCTGCACCATGCACAAACCACACTGGGAAATGCTGGTAAAGAATCATAATACTCCCCAAGTAAATCTATACTAGTCTAAGTACATCCAAGCACCTGAATGCTTACAGGGTGTGAGAAACAATAACACGTAATTGTGAAAATGCTATCAACATCTCTAGACTGCGGAATCCATTTCTAAATTTGCAGCCTGGGAAACCTGCTGTACTGGCACTGAAGTGCAGACATTGCCTTGGTACCTGCATCTGAGAAAAGGTGCAGGCACAGGCAAGGCAACCCTTTTCTAGCACAGACTGGGAGTTTGCAGCAGTACAGAGTGTACTGTCCCGTTTATTAAGCTCTACTCCACACATGTGGCACATTATGCCTTGCTCTTGATCTTAAATGGGAGACAGGAAATTTCCATATGGAGCAGTGATTTTGTCCTTATTAGAAGGACACTGGCAATGAGTCTGACTGAACACAACCTCAAGTCTCAGACCTTTGTGATTCATGTGCTGCATTGGAGGCAAAATGCAACTCCCCCATATTTAAATCTGATGTTAGTTTCTATCCACCCATATTCCCTTAGATTACTTGAACATGACTGAAGAAGTTTCAAATTCTGTATTTTTGCTAACTCAGGAAGCTATGACACACAGGCAGCTCCTTTACTGTGAAGTATTCTTCCTTTTTTTTTCTTTCTTTTTCCCCCCTTTCGTTTGTTTCTTTACATTTATTTAATAAACCACAAAATATTTAGGAGACAAGAAAATTTTAAAATAAAGGAGTCCTTTGTGTTTATTGTCTTTTCCTTCTTCGGTTTATAATGGGAAAAGCAAACTGTCTCATGTAGCTCCACAGAGCCAGGTAATTTGGTTTGCTGGCAGAGATCACTGAAGAGTCTATTCCTGACAAGTTGTTCCCAACAGGGAATAACCCTTTATCCCCAGCATGAAATACGTCATTGTCTCAGCTGCTTCCTTGGAGCTTTCTAACTGGGGAGTTATTTTCTTGCCTTTCTACTTGCTCCTTCTAGCACTCCATATAAAGCTGGATTAAGATTGGCAAAGGGCCTCCAATGCAAGAAATGTATGGACCCGTTGGAATAAATCCAGAGGAGGCCACTAAGATGATCACAGGGCTGTAATACCTCTCCTATGAAGACATAGGAGAGTCTAAGAGAGTTGGCATTGTTTGGCCTGGAGAAGAAAAGGCTCTGGGGAGACCTTGTAGCAGCCTTCCAGTAACTAAAGAGGGCTTACAAGAAAGCTGGAGAGGGACTTTTCACAAGGGCCTGTAGGAATAGGACAAGGGGGAATGGCCTTAAGGTGAAGGAGGGTAGTTTAGATTAGATATCAGGAAGGAATTTTTTACTGTGAAGGAAATGAGGCCCTTCAAGAGGTTGGCCAGAGAGGCTGTGGATTCCTCAGGCTGGAGGGACACTGTGGAAGGTGTCCCTGCCCACGGCAGGAGGTTGGAACAGAATGACCTTTAAGGTCCCTTCCCAGCCAAACCATTCCATAACTCTATGATTCTATGATCTGTGACATAGATGTCTACTAATGTTGCACTTTATGTCAGTAGAAAAATCAAGCACATTTAGGATATGATTTCACATAAAACACCTTCCTTATACAGGACAGGTGAATGGTATTCCAAAATGCTTACTTCACCCCATTGAGTAAAAAGGTAGCATTGGGTTGTAAGTCAAAGTATTTCAGACTTCTAAAGATAGGTGGGCTGAATTCTACCTGCTCTGTATCCTGAAACCCCTTCTCATTCTGCATGATCTTTGTCTCTGGTCTTCACTGCCATAAAGCCAAATGGTTGTGAATTTCTGAACTCATTCTCAGTGAAATCAAGGAAACACTTTTTTTTCTGATTTTAAAGACTAACCCTAGGACACTTAGAAATGAAATAATTTGCAAAAATTTGCAAATATCTGGGCAAACAAAGACTTACATAATGGTAGCTTATCAGGAGGCCGGCAGGAAGCAGGGCACATTCCTCCAGAGGAGCAACTCAGACCCACAAACAGATTTAGGAAATTTCAAATTCTCTGGTTGGACTGTCCTTATTTATTGTTGACTTGCAAAAGCACTACCAGCATTTGTTAACCAGATGCCATATCCCAGCCCTGCTCCCCTCATTGCTGGTCCCTCCCTGTGCATGCACGGTGTTTGGATCCAAACTGAAATGGTGCATGAGCACCACATGGAGCTATACCTCTATCAGGCATGTGGTCCTGAAAGGGAATAATACTTTCTAAGGCAATAGGAGTCCCACAGGCACTTTTAATGGAAATCATTACACATTATTTTGGTTTACTTCTTCACAGTTTTCTCCACTGTGCTGAAGAAGCTTCTCACGCCTAGCAGAAGTCAGATGCAGTGTCTAATTAACCACCCTATCTTTAGCAGGTAGGCACATGCAGTAAATGTTTGCAAATAGTCCTCCCTATGCTGGTCTATGGAGAATAAAATGTATTTAGAAATGTTAATTAATACTGAGTAAAAAGCTTATATTTCTGGCTAACTCAATCTATCTAGCTTGACAGCTATTCCATATTTTATCTGTCTCTGAACTGCCACTTATAGATTTTATACCACATTTTAAATCATGTTTCTTCTTGACAATAAGTATTATTTATTAAGAGATCTTTATCCAATCACATAAAAAAGTGAGTTATCAGTTAAAGTGCATCACTGTAAAACACTCAGTCTTTGAGATTCCTTCCATGTAATGACCTTCATTAGTTTGATTTTAATGCAGACTAGCTTGCCATACATATTTTTAACTTAGAAATTGAAAAAAATAATACCCCTGTATGAAAAATACAGTGATTGGCAAAATTGTTGGTTTTTGCTCCACCTTTTCCTTTTATTCTCTATCTTTTCATTATAACGCTATGGGGCCAAGATTGCAGAAAATTGTATAATCTGTTCCTTGAAACACAGTCCTTTTAAACTTTATTTGTAAAATGTTTGGGAGTGGTTGAAATAATGGAGGGCACAGCTAACCTCATTGGGTTATTTTTCATGTCTGGACATCATCCAAACTGATTCCTACTCTTGCTCTTGCAGTGCACAGTCTGAAGAGGTAAAGAACGGAGACGTGTCCCAATGTCTTTGATTATGAGCCTTGCTCACACGCTTCAAATTAACACCGTGCTTAAAATACACACTGCTCTGACAGAGTACTGAAGTCTCTTATCAACTTTTTGTCCTTGATCTTGTCCTGTGTCCCTCTGCCAGTTCTATGCCATTCATCATTGTGCTTTTCTGTGTTCCCAGTATTGAAGAAGTAATAACGTGTTATATGTCCCACTGACTCACAAACAAATAACGGCAAGTTATCCCCTTATATAAATGTATCAATATGGTTGATTACTTACTTCCCTAATGTTGTACATCTTATCAGAGCTGAGCACAAAAAATGGGAGTTAAAAAAACCAGCTATAGTTTGAAAAATATCTTAACAAAGAGAATAAAGTGACAAGAAAAAAGAGAATAATGGTTTAATTATCTTTGAATTTACTGTTATGAGTTAAAATTAATGTTCCTTCAGCATTCACTGGCAATACATCTTGGACCACATCTTTACAATACACTGCAAAAACTAAGACAGATTAAAGAGATAGAAAGAGATGAAGACTTCAGGCTACAGAACTGCAATCAGATTATACACGTTTTTTATATTAACATTGTCTACCTGTGAACAGTTGCCAGCTCAGTATCTGGCTCCAGGATCAGCAGCCATATACAGTGTGGGATGAATAGTATGCAGTTCTCCTAAAGATCTACTCATATTTCAGAGAATAACACAATTATAGAATCATCAAGGTGTGGATACAATATTGCTGCTAGCAAGAATTTTCTTGCTTCTTTCTAAGCCTGTGGGATACTTTTCTCTCTCACGAAGAGATTAGCAGAACTTCTGTAAACTATGAACACCTGTGACCTTGTAGGACTATGTTTATGGTACAGTACATAATATTTTGACAATAGATGTTTAGGATTTCTAGCCAATCCACCCAGGGGGTGGCTGATCCTTTGTCCAATTAGACTATGAAGAAAAAGGTCTATAAAAGAGTTTGTAAAATAATTAGATAAATCAATCTTGCTGCACAATTCCTGCCTGCTGGCTCTTCTCTCCTCTCCTCCCTATGGCTGTGGGACACAGTAATATCAAGGTCCGAAGAGACCTTCACAATCATCCAGTCCAGCCAAAAACCCAGCACCACCACCACAATCACCGTACCCCGAAGTGTCACATCCAGATGCCTCAAACACTTCCAGAGACGGTGACTCCACCACCTTCCTGGGCAGCATATTCCAATGTCTAACTACGCTTTCAATCATATTTTTTTTGGTAATATCTAATCGGAATCTCCCATGGTGCATTTTATGGACATTCCTCTTGTCCTGCCCCTTGAGACATGGCAGAAGAGGCTGACCCCGACCTCGCTACAGCCTCCTTTCAGGTAGCCGTAGAGAGCATCACTAGCTTCATTGCCCTTCTCTGGACACATTCCAGCACCTCAATGTGTTTTTTGGTGAGAAGCCCAGAACTGAACACAGCATTTGAGGTGTGGCCTCACCAGTGCTGAGTACAGAGGGACAATCACTGCCCTGGTCCTGCTGGCCACACTATTGCTGGTATAGGCCAGGATGCCATTGGCCTTCTTGGCCACCTGGGCACACGTGGCTCATGTTCAGCCAGCTGTTGACCAGCAACCTCAAATTCCTTTCATTTGAGCAGCTCTCAAGCCAGTCTTCCCTAAGTGATACACAGGTCTGTTGCAAAGACAAATTATTTGCAAAGACAATATTGAAAAAGGAATGGAAATTACTACCAAGTATTGTACTTTACAGTCTTCCAAGCTGTGGTGGGTTGACCCTGGCTGGACACCAGGTGCCCACCAAAGCATCTAAGTCAATCTCCTCCTCAGATGGACAGAGAAACTAGAATAAAATTTTGTGGCTTGCGATAAGGACAGGGAAACATCACTCACCAGTGTAGCAGGGCATTGCAGCCCCCACCAAACTTATTTATTGTTACTTAACCCGTCAGATAACTCAAGCAGGGCAAGCTGTCTTGTAGTGAGTTATTTTGGCACTATGGGGTTAACACTGGTCAGGCATCTCCCAGCTGCCAATGAACATCTTGCTGTTGAAGTGAGATCTGGGAAGATAAGCCAGATTTCTGACTGATAGACACCTCACTCTACGACCATAAAAGCCACTCCAAACATTCACAAAGAGAAACCTGTACATTTTCCTGGAACTGTGTGGAGTTTCTCCTGTGAGTAGGGACTCTTCACAGTTACTCCCCAGGGATTAAGTGAAGGAATCTGTGCACATTATTGTCATTCCAGTGGTAAGTTACATTTGACTCCTAATCAATACTATTTCTTTTGCTAGTTTTAATGTAGGTCCCTTGATGTAGTGCACTGTTCTATGTTATGCTGTAATCTACAGTATAAAGTAATTCTTTAGCTTTATACTGTGTAGAAAGTAATTCTGATTAAGATCTTTCACCTGTTGTCTCTTGTCTGTTTAAGAAACTATTCATTTAATTAATAAATCTGATTTGCCATAATTAGAACTTGTAGACCAGAGTGATTCCTTAAATTTAAACTGCTGCTGAATTCTGAGGCTAAGGCAGGGCTTGTCTGTGCTCATCCCGTGACAACCAGTTATTGTCATGGGAAAAACAGGCTTGACTTGGAGAAAAACTGTCAATCAAATGAGAGTAGGATAATGAGAAATAAAACCAGTTTTTAAAACATTTGTCCCTGCCCCTTCCCTTCGTCCTGGGTTCAACTTCACTTCTGAATTCTGAATTCTCTACTTCCTCCTGCACAACTGGCACAGGGTGATGGGGCATAGAGGCTGTGGATGAGGCCTCTGCCACTCCCTCCTCCTCAGTGAAAGGACTATTCATGGTCTTCCCCTGTTCCAGTGCGGAGTCCCTCCCATGGGAGAGAGTCCTCCATTAACTTCTCCAGCGTGAATCTTTTCCAAGGCTACAGTTCTTCCCAGCGTGGGTTTCCCACAGGGTCACAAGTCCTGCCATCAAACCTGCTCCAGTGTGGGCTCTTCTCTTCATGGGTCCACAGGCCCTGCCAGACCCTGCTACAGTGCAGGCTTCCCGTGGGGTCACAGCCTGGGATCCTCCACAGCCTGCAGGTGGATATCTTCTCTATTGTGGGCCTCCATGGGCTGCAGGGGAACAGCTGCCTCACCATGGTCTTAACCATAGGCTGCAGGGTAACCTTGCCATGCAAACCCACTTTTCTCACTAGAAACTCTGGGAAGTCCAAGGAGGAAAAGATAAGGGGTGCTGGAGCTGCAGGGTGGTGCAGTGCCAGATGAGGATTCAAGGTGGTATTAAAATACTCATGAAGTCTGGAAGACTGTTGTATCAGGAGTTAGTGATCCACTTAACGGGTCATTCAGTTGTACGCCTTCCCCTCCCCACCTCCAGGACTTATGGATTCCTTTTACTTGTCCTGTGGCATCAGTAATCATGGAGTCATCAGAGTTATACTTTGGGAACTGAAATTTGAAATAATAAGTGATTTCACTGCTAAGGGATGAAAATATGATTCTGAAAAACTGTCAGTAGAGCAGTGACATTAATAGTGTGTGAGTGTGCCTATGCATGTTTTTTACAATTTTTCTGACATTCCTCATGCTGGAGGGGTGGGAGAAATTAAGGCCCAGTGAAAACAAAATGACCCAGAAAATAAATTCTCTTAAACAGTAAGAAGAGCAACTCTGATCAGCATTCCCCAAGGTCTTTTATCACTAACCAGGAACCTTGCAAAGCAGATTTTTTTAGCTGAGGAAATTCCTTTTGGGCATCTGTTGTCACCGAACTGCACAATTCAGTCTGCAGACCCAAACAGCTCTGAAGGTGACATTGTGTGCCAAACATAGCTGCATGGAAACAATTCGCTTGCAGGCTGATTTTCACTCTACAGAACTTGAAGCAAGTGACTATTCCCACTTCAACACTTTGAAATGAATTTTATACATGGGGGAATACACCCTACAGAAAACCTGCTGGAATCCTCTGGACTGTGAAACATTACCATAAGTGTTGCTCAGAAATGTTTCAAGGAAGAACCTTACAGATTGCTGTGAATGTGTGCCGCGAATGACCCTTTTCAGGGTGTGTTTGCTAAATACAGTGTCACAGTTAGGACTCTGCTTCACGTTGTCACATATGTGAACATATGTGAAACTAAACCACTGAAGTTTGGTCGAAACACTGTAAATGACACAATTACTCATCTTAGCAATGCACATGCCTTTGAAATCCTTCTCCCTTCAAATTTGTATTTGTACTTACAAAGTGCTTGCTCTTGATTCTTGGCGTAGCAAAAGGCCTCATGTTATGACCAACAGCTTCCCAGAAGAGCTCCCTTTCTTGTGAGACATATAATTACCAACAACATTGACAGTTTAGAAGTCCAGGTGTTCATTTCTGGTCTTGGTGAATGAACCATTCCTGCTTCACTTGCATTTATGAGGCCATTACAACTTCACAGTACAATGATATACTGATATTTACTATTTAAAATTTCTGCATCTTATATATCAAAATTTCTTGCATTATATTCAAGATTATATTCATTCATTATATTATTTCTTGCAATATTTCAAACATACTGATCTTGTATTTTACAGATTGTGTCAATTTCCTGTACAAACCAGGAAATGCCTCCATTCTGTGTTTAGATAGAAGCGGTAACAAAAATAGAAAAAAAAAAAAAAAGGCTGATTACAGAGATGGTAGCAATTTAACAACCGTAATCAACTCCGTGATACTAAACACTGGAGGAGATTTATAGTCAGCAAAAAAGAAAATGCAAGCAACTTTTTACTAATTTAAATATGAAAGGAAATTTATCAGACTAAGGGCTTGAATGCTGGCTGCTCTCACACAAATCTACTGAAAAGCCAGAGCTCAATAACTGGACTCAGTTTAAATGATATAGATCCCTTTATCTGCAGCTTAAAGAAACAAAGTCACTTGGGGGAATTAGTCAATCTGCCCATGTAGACAAAGTCTCTTTTCCAAAGTGTTGCATATTGATGGTGTTCTCCTCCCCTCCACCCCACCCCCCAGACAAGCTGGAAGTCTCGGAGGCATTTAACTCCACAAATCAACAGTCACGTCCCAGCCCTACCCCAGGAGCCACCAGTCTGTCACAGGTCCATCTCCATAATCCCAGAGGAGCACAGAGCACGACAGCAGACAGGAACCCAAATTAAGGATTCAGAGGAAGGAACACCTTGTCCAGACCCCTCCCAGGGCTCTCAGGCTGCCTTCAGCCCTAGTACTAAGGTGTGACACACCCCATGATGAGTCAACACCGGCTCACCTTTTGGACAGAGGGGTGTAACTGCCATGGGGTGTGGGACAGATTATGGGATGTAGTGAAGAGCATTTTGGAATAGCACAGGATTTATGGATGTCTAAGGGAGGAAATTAGGTGATTTTGTGGAGGAACAAGTGTGGAAAATAGAGAGATACAGAGACAAAAAGGGCCAGTCCCATGTAAATAGTTGGCTGGTCAGAATGCTTGTCTGGCCCTGTCCTCCACCTGACCAACATAGCCTGTCCTCTTCTGTTTTATATTGTCAACCCTCTCCCCTTGGCCCATTACGCTGTAGCTGCAGAGGTTCTTGAGAGACATTTCAACGTATAATGGTCAACTTGCAGTCAAAGTAATGTGGTCATCTAGTGATAAAAGCAAGAAAAATGTGTAGTGAGAGATAATGCATCTTGCTGTGTATTTTTGGAAAAATGGACATGCTTTTAGGAAGCTTTTATTGATGTCTGAAACAAGCATAGTGTGTTGCAGCAGCTAAGTCCACTTTACACCCCCTATGTTACTTCGAAGTGGTGTCTCTGTAAACCACTGTGCTAGAAAGTTCTCCCTTCACCGAGATTCCACTGGCTACTGACTCTCTCCCCCCTCCCATCCCTTCTCCCATTGGTCCTTGTTATATCACTCACCCTTGCCTCTGCCCCCTGGCCCTCAGACCATTGGCTTCTGATGCTCTGCCCACCCCTGGGACCCTTCGGGATAAAACTGGCATGGGCTTGGTTCTTGGTTTTTTGTCTCTGTTTCCCTTCAATTGTGTTTGCACCATTAAACACCTTGGAATCGCATGCAGAGAACCCCTCTCGCCTCCCTGTCTCCAGTTTGTGCACAGACTGTGTGTGAGGGGCTGTTCGCGACCGCCTGCGAAGGTGAGATCGTGGGCACGTGTAGGTGCTGGCAGAGCGCTGCCTGAGCGTCTCCACGAGGGACCCTGTGGAATAAACGTGGCATCGAGCCACCGAAGCGCTCATTCCTTAGCCCAGCATAACTCAGATAAACTCAGAGCCATTGTTACCGGCCTGCTTAGACTGCAGTATGTTCCATCTGATGCAGAAACGTAAGAAAAGTCCTTGTTACTCCCAGACCTTGTCTATTTTTCTGTATTTGTATAGGTTTGTCTAACAGAAGATACTATCTGTCCTTCCATTTTTGTCTCATTTGTCATATTTAAAATAGTCCTATAGTTTCCTTCACTTTTTGAATGTTACACATTTCCCATAAAATGATGTATTTTTAACTTGTCATGTCAAGCAATTTGGTTTTTCTTCTTTTTTTTTTTTCTACTTTTTTTTTTTTTTCATGTAATAGTGGCAATAGTTTTATTATAACTTTTCCTTAAATACTTCTAAAGATTGCTGTCGTTCTTTGTATTGACTTCCAAGCCTTAACAGATGGCAATTGGAGCTCTGATACGTGCAAGATCTGTGTGAGCTTCTTTATGGCTCTGTCCATATCTTTATTTATCTTTTGTCTTTTGTAAATAATCTCTATTGGTAGGAGCAGCCAAGATGGCATGAAATTCCAATTCTATTTGGCACATTAGTTATATTCATTTTATTAAATAATCACTGTGACATCTTGCTTGTTTTGTGTTGATGAAGACCAACTATTATTTGATAAACATTTTGATAAACAGCTTTTCTTCAGTGTTTCAGACACAAAGTAGCAAGCATTAGGTTATAATCTGAATAGTAGAGGCAATATTATTTCATACCTTAAACAAAAGATGATTCTTTTAAAATGTGTCCTTCTATGCCTTAATTTTTATGGACCACTTCTTTCTATTAAATTTATTATCTGGGACACACATTTTGTCATAGTAAACAATTAACTTTGCCTTCTGCTTCTAAAATAATTTAAATTGTTCTACCATTTTAATTAGGCAATCTATCATTATCTTCAAATATCTCCCCAGAAGTATGGCTTTGATGCTGCTAGGGATATCCATAAGGGTACATCCAGCCTCCACTGCATCGTGGCTCTCTTTCTCCTGTCTTTGTTTTAGAAAATGTGATGAAGGGGCCTTTTGCAGCTCATTTTGAGACTTCTGTCTGTGCTCAGTTTATTTCTATTCTTTCTAAACTCTTAAGACACAGTTCAATAAAATAATTTTTCATATTGCAATAATAGTTTCTTATGTTGTGGGCTTATTGCCTTAGATTTATACTCTGTCCTACAAAGCTGTGTGTTCTTTCCTGTTTTGCTTGCTTATGGTGATGATCCAGACAGTTTTCCCTTTCCACTAATTAAAATTAATTCTTTCTGTGCTTTCAAAGACTCCAGTTTTGTAGTCTAATCAAACTACTGAATTTCTGTACTTTCTCTCAATTTAGGCCCTCAATTTTTATGTAGTCTCTTAATTTAGAGACAGTTAAATACAAAGTGTTGCAGAAGAGCCTCATTGAACAAGTACAGGGAAAAAGCATTAGATGATACTCAGTGTTGACAGATGAAAATTGGGTTAGATTACAGGAACAGTCCTAGCCTTAAATACAGAATGGTGGGCTCTGACCTCACCATCAGCATTCAAAGGAAGAGGTGTTAGATGTTTTAATAAGCACTTTCATGAATACATCAGTGTACTCAGACAACAGAATGGAAGAACTGGTTAAGTAAAGGGCAGAGAGTAAAACAGAAAAATGTCAAAGACCACTGTATAAAGTAGTGGCATTAACACACCTTGAGTATATCACCTTGAATCAGCTCTCAAGCCTCATTTTAAAGAGGATGCAGTGGAATTGAGAAGGAACAAAGAAATGAAGCCTGGATGACTAGAAATACAGCAAATGAAGTCCCAGTATATTGCCACTGCAAGCTAGGAAAGGTTGCCAAGAAATTATCATACATGTTTCACATACTCACCTCTTCTATTTGCTATCAAGTATCATGGTTACGTGAAAAAAAGATAAAACATAAATGTTCATCTACTGAAAATTTTGGAAATAAAAAGTTTACATAAGACTTAAATATTTATATGATATGACAAAACCAACCTGATCATTGTTTAATATTTATTTGTAAAGGCACTTCATGCGCACCACTGAATAAGCTCAGAACCAGTGACTATTTTCTATGTGTAGGTTTTTCAATCATTATTTCTTGCTACATTCATTGTTAGGGGAAAACAATACCTTGGATGCTCACACACAGGAATTTCTGACCTAGAACTATCATTATAATCAATGCTTGAGGAGTAAAAGTCCTTCCTTTGATAATCTTAGTCAAAGTGACCTATTTACTTTGTTTTATTTTCTTTTCATCCCATCTTCTGTTTCATTGCCAAGCATTTAGTAAATGTTAATTTGTCCTTATTTTTGACCTGAAAAATTAATCAAATTACGGTACATGGTAGTATTTTTATAATCCAGAAAGTATTCTTTATACACTGCATTTTTATGCAAAATGTACAAAGTAATGCTTCCCTAAGCAGAGGAAAAATCAAAATACAGGAGAAATCAATTTCTTCAAAGGATGCCTCACTTGAATCTCTTAGCTTTTCTCCAGGTGATTTACTAAAACATCAGATGCTACCTGCTGGTGTTTCCCAGCTTCTCTGAGTAAAGTCCCAGCTTCTTTGATCCCTCTGTCTCCCTTTCCCTGGCTGGAACTTTTATGAAACAACATATGGGAACAGTGATCAGCTCAGCCATTCTTTGTCTGTGATTTTGGGCTGGTTTTAGGGGGGGAGGTGGTGACTTTCAGTGTTTTACCTTCAAAACATTTGACATGTTTCTTACCACAGCTTCTACAAATGATAGAAACTATGACCAATGCATGAAGGAAATGGTTCTTACCATCACTGCAGAGGATCCCAGACCTTCCATATGGACACAAGCAAACAACATCTTGCCTGGACTTTGGAAAACATGTAGCACCGTTTCCACATGGATTTTCATCACAAGTTGCAAACTGGCAGAGTTTTCCAGTGTAGAGTTTAGGGCATTCACAATACCAATTTTCTTCATCACTTGCAAATTTAAATTAAAACAACAACAACAAAAATATAAGTACCAAAATGCACTCAAAACAAGCAGAATAGGTTTTACACTTACAGAAAATCTGTCACATCTGACTTATGGTTGTGATAGATCTCTTTATTTTTACTAGTGGTCCTGGCATTAGACATGCCTGATTGCCTTATTGGTGACTTGAGTTGACAGTTTCTTTTGGGTTTAATTTGATATTTTAATTTATCTTTCTTTTCATGGTAAGATATGTGACTTTTCTAATGTCTCACTAGTTGTTTGTGCTGCTGCTTTCATAGCATAGTCAAAATAACTGCTACAGGAAAACAGATCTTCTATTATGTCTGAAAAAATGAAAGTATGTGAGAACAAAAAATGAAGGCTACTAGTTTATTTTGCAAATTGAAGCATAATTTGTGTATTCAGGTACTACATATAGCTTGAATGTATACAGTAGGATGTAAAAAATCCTGAAATATGAACACTTGAAGTAGTGATTATATTGAAATTGAAACAGAATAAACAGGTAATATCTCTGCTATCATATAACTCATGTTCTCAGTCACAGAAAGAATATTAGAATAGGCAAGGGTAAAAATAAGTTATAATCAGTCTTGAGGGGTGAGAAAACCAACATTTAGAAATGTGCATATTCTGGTTGTACCTTTTTTTTTTTAATAGTATTCAAAGATAGCACAATGACAGATAAGGTAGGAAAACCAAAAATGGATAGGAAAACAAAAGTCCAAGATGTTTCCATCTATCCCTTACTATAAATATAATTTCACAAAAGGTCTTATTTGATTTTCTCCCTGTGTTATGGCCGAAATTAGATGACAGCTAGATAGGTCAGTTCATGTGATTGCTCAGTATTCATGTACATCCTCAGTATTGAACAGAAACATGTCTGCTTTATACTTTATAAGGTCACATGTGCCTGTGGGTATGAATGCAGAAGACATGGCGTATGTTGTATCAAATCACAGTCATTTTGGTTTTCCAATAATGGTGTAAACACTAGGATGAGCACTGAGAAAATGTCAAATACATGTGATTTCTAAAAATCCATTATCTGCTTATAATATCTACGCAATCAGGTTAAAGAAGACAATCTGGAGCTGAAAGAACTTCTGTATTTTTAGCAGAGGGAAATTAGTAAGTCTTGTGACAGTCCTTGTGCAGTTGATTAGTGTGTTCCTAAACTGACCACCCGCTGAGCTGGGGAGTGAGGATCTCAGCTTGAGAGTCTACCAGAATGAGTCTCATGGATAATGCCTCCAGACACCTTGGCAAATGAAAATTGCTATCAGCTGCAATAATAAATTTCTGTGTGTAGCCTATTCTATTTATAGATCTGCTGCAGACAGCAGGAGAGGAATGTAAATGAAACACTGCATTGCTTTCATTTGTGCAGCATTGAGAATCATGCTTTCAGTGGTTTTAATATCAACATTACACAGTTCAGCTAATTAAAAAAAAACATTAATAAACTGAATTCTCCCTGGAAACCTACAATCACTGGTGATGATTTTTAATTATCAAATGTATTTCAGTTTGTTTATAGAAGAAAAGATAGATCACTGCTGCTGAGTGCCATAAGACACAGACTTTAGTCTTTACCTTTAAAGAAATAATTTTCATACATTCTTTTAATGACCTGTATATGCCAACATGGCTGTTTCTTTTTATAGTCTCGCTTTTGCTGTTGTGGAGAAGATTAAAAATAACAGGTTTCACAACAAATTGTGAGGAGTTTATGGTTAACCAAATGAGCAATGTTATGACATTTCACTATTGGTGCGGTAACATTCTAATAACGAAGCGTGATTCCTGATGAGGCAGAGAAAACGGTTTTTAAAAAGTTCTACAAAATAATATGAAGCTTGAAAATATAACAGCAAACCACAGAGAAAACAAATTATCACAGACATTTCACAAGGACTAGTATATAAAGTCACAAATTACTTACTCTCTTTCAAAGCACACTGTCACTGTACTAGGTTAAGAAAAAGACAGGATCTCCCATATTCTACTGAATTAATCTCAGATGGAAGAAACACATAATGCTAGAATGACCAGGAACTTCTCCCAGGTAGATTTCACGATAACCTGCTACTCTATAAATGCAAGAAGCAAATGAAAGGGGGTGGAAAATCAGAACAGTAATATCTTTTGCCTGTGCTTTACACCTGTGAATGACTCCAAGCAAAAGTTACTGGATAATTACGCACAAGAGCAGAAGAAAGTGAAAAACAAGGAAAGTACCAGAATTTTGAAGCTGCAAAGCAAGAAACAAATTTGGAGTGTTTTGCTGAAATGTGTTATATGACTATATTGGTGTTTGAGTTCAGATCCAGAGAATGCTTTTGAAGAAAACCTCTTGGCTGTCCCCAGTTGGAATGCCTTGTTCTACATTGTGTCTCTAGAGTACATGAACTGAATTTCTTTCTGATGAACCTACACCAGAAGATTGTCTCACACTTCAGGTGCTTCAGCTGTATGGATTTGGCATTCAGACCCAGACTAGGTCTAGTGTGAGTCAAAGCTTCTTGCAACGTGAATTATGGGGATGTTGGGTCCTTAGCACTATTTGATTTGACCTGCAAATCTATGCCTATTGAACTACATTACTTACTAATATAGATGCAGATTTATTAGCCATCAAAAGAAAATCATGCAGCCATGGTATATGTTACATATCAAAAAACCCTCCAGATTTTACACAAGAACACTGACAAAGTCCAGGAGTAAATAGAGAAAAAAACCCCAAAACCCTAACTATTCAGAATCGTATGAAGGAAGAAAGACATAGTGAGAGAAAATGGGAGAAAAGACAGAAATAGTGTAGAAAAGGAATGGAAGAGACAAGAACAGTATTTCTAGAGCACCATCACCTCATGTCTCCAGGCTTATGATACAGGAAAAAAAAGTGTAGGGAAAATGAACTATTCTCTGACATTCTTATAATCATCTGAAATGGTAAGGGACATATTTTCTATTACTATTTCCCATGTTAAAATATTCCTTTGATCATTTGTTTAGATACTAGATTGGAAAGAAAATCACCAAGAAATATTTGCATGATATGACATGGTATTGGTAATTCAGTAACACAATTTCTCTCCTTGAATCACTGATACATCAGTGACCTGATCTAATGAAATCAAAGTTTTGTATAATATTGACAGCTTTGGGATGCCAACACGGGTTGTGGTGAATTATTTATTTTAATATTGCACAATACAGAGGAGACTGGATTGTAATACATTAGTAATACGGTCACAGCTGTATTTAACCAGCTGGTAAAACCCTTTTTTTGACTTTTAAACCATTTCTGTTTTTAAAAGATTAAAATCCCTCTTTACAATGTGTCACAGACATCATCTGTACTCTAGTGACACAGTGTATTGTTTGCCCAAAGCAGAGTATAATTTTCTATATTCCTGTGCTTTTTCCATTTCTAAAGTGGGAGTACAATGACAGCACTATACATGCCCTTTGTGTAGTTTTATGCAAGAGGGCTTCCCTGAAAAGAAGCACACTCAACACCCTTTAATCATGATGTTTAAGGTCCCTTCCAACACAAAGCATTCTATGATTCTATGATTCCATGGTCGTACTGTGTTCCACAATGGGTTCAATATTTAATGACATAGGTTCTTTTAGTGCCTTCATTATATTATCTGCAATGAAGCTGTGGAAGTTGGAGGGAGCAGCTCCTTCAGTCAGTAAGTAGCAGATGTAATTCAGTTTATTTTCAAGTTGTTACTATTATTTTTTCCTAGCTCTCTTTTGTTTTAAATTGCTGGAAAATAAAAGGACCATCATACTTTTTCAGTTTAAGCTTTAAGTTGAATTATACTTCATGCAAAGAGTCATTAAATTGCTTTCCAGAAAACACCAGCATAATCTAAAGGCAATTACAGCCTTCCTTTGAAAGCTTTGTGTAATAGACAAATCCACAGAAACTCATGGCGGCCAGAAGGATAACCTTATCTCATCAATAATCTTAAAAATAGCAAAAGACAATATATAAAGGAGGTGTTTCTTCCTTGTGCACAGCAGGTGTTTTTTAGTATATAATATATCTGCCAATCTTTCCTTGTATTATACAGCTCCCAAAAATCAATTCAGCTTTCGTGCTGCTTTAGTACTTTTCACTCAGGTTTCCTCAATTACGGTATCTTGTCTAGCTCTGAATGCTTTTGTTATCTTTACTGTTTCGAATCCTTTTTCCCCCGTATGGAATCATTATTCTGCAAGTTCTGTCAGTTCACTTCAATTTTCTTTTCCTTTCACTGTATTGGGTTTGTGTGACCAGGTTTTGGTAGCGGTGGGGTCTTACAGGGGTGGCTTCTGTGGGAAGCTGCCAGAACTTCCCCCATATCTGATAGAGCCACTGCCAGCTGGCTGCAAGATGGACCTGCCACTGGCCAAGGCCAGGTCCCTCAGCAGTGATTGCAGTGCCTCTGGGATAATGTAGTTAAGAAGGAGAAAAAAATGCCCTGGCAACAGCCCATGCTGGAGCAGCATCCTGGCAGGACCCATGGCCCCATGAAGAGAGGAGCCATGCTGAAGCTGGTTTGTTGTCAGGACTTGAGTCCACGTGCCTTGGGACACACAGCAGAGCAGTTCCTGAAGTACTGCAGCCCATGGGCCTTCCCACACTGAAGTTAATGTAGGACTGTTTCCTGTGGGAGGAATCCCACACTGGAGCAGGAGACGAGTGAGGAGCCCTCCCATTGTGGAGGAAGGAGCAATAGAGACTTGTGATGAAATGACCACAACCCACTCTCCCCATTCCCCTGTGCCACTGTGAGTGTGGAGGTAGAGAATTTGGGAGTGAAGTTAAGACCAGAAGGAAGGAAGGGATGAAGGGAAGATGATTTAAGATTTGGTTTTATCCCAATCTTTTGGTTCTTTACCCTACTCTGATTAGATTGGTAATAAATTATTTTTTCCAAAAGCCAAGCCTGTTTTGCCCATGACAGCCTGAACCATGAGCCTTTTGTTATATCTTCTCTCCCTTGTCCAGCTGAGGAGGATCGAGCAGCTCTGGTGGGCCCCTGGTGCCCAGCCAGGCTCAACCCACCAAAATTTTCCAAACTGTTTTTCTTTATATGAAGGGTCTCTTTAAACCAAGACCAAATCACTTGTGAATTAAGTTGGTTTAGAAAACTCAATAGGGAAAATGTTTCCAGATTGGTTGGGTGCACTCATGGAGAAACTATTTGGCTTAAAACTTTATTTGGGGCAGACTTAGAGTTATACTGGTTCTATCACGGACTAAATAGGCCCTCACTTTTAAATGGTGCTTCTGAATTATTTGATTGAGATTAAAATATTGGAGTGGGAAGTGGGATTCCAGTCCCACTTCAGAAGGAGAACATGAGTGACAAAGTGGTTCCAACACCTTGCTTCCCTGCTATGAACACAGGAGAAAAAGACCGTTGTGTACAAACTGATACAACTCTAGCAGAAAATTAATTTATAGGACCCAAATAATGCTGTATCCATCCCAGTCAGGCAGCAATGAGCATCTGCTCTATCCAATCATTATGCATGAATTTTCTTGAGCAAGAATACACTTTTTAAACAATACCTAAACTCTGGAAAGTTTACTGGACTTGTTTGAGTTAGCTGTGATTTAGGAAGGACAGAATTTGATTTATGGAAATAATGAAGGAGGAGAAACTTGCTTATTGGCAGATTATCTATTTCAGACCATCAAAAATGCCATTATTTTCAGGAATTCAGGATGTTTTTAATTTATTTTGCAATGTACTAATTGAAATGACTAACACAGTACTAACTTTTCAGGATCATGAAGCCTATTCTGGGGTTTTTTATAAGCACTCTTTAGACTCCATTTTCCACTCACATGGTCAATAGGCAGGTGATTCCCCATCCCATGAGGGGTACATATCCATTAAAATGTGTGATGCATAAAAAGTTCTGCCCTGTAATATGTTAATTATGACCATTCCTGTCACAAGAGGATACACAGTTATGGTATCAAGCACTTCTAGATGCATGACACTTAATGACAGATGCTTAAGGATCCCACAGAAAAAGTACAGCAAGCAGTGGTTGGTGAAAACAATCTATCTGGGCAGCAATCTGTTCCCTGGCCCCATCTAGGAGGAGAAATAATGATCTGTCAGGCTGGATCCATTGCAAGGGCTGTAATTAGCTCTGACATTACCCCTTTCCCCAGTCTCGGTCTTTTCAGTTAAATCTACATTTTGTCCTTCCTTGTGTTGTATGTGAAAAATAGTAAATAGATGTTGACATATGCTAAAATGTATTTATAAAAATGATTTTTTAAAAGTTGAAAGGCTATGGTTTTGATAATAAAAAATTAGCACGATATGAAACATGTCCAGTGTAGCATATAAATGTTTTCAGCAGCATAAGGTTGAACGCAGATCTCCACATCTTAGTGAAATCACATGCAGCCTAAATTCTCTTTGTCCTTCAAAAATCTATCATAATTCCTTATGACAGAAAAATTCCAATTGCTTCCAGCAGTCCCTAGGGCCTTGTTTCAATATCTCTGCTCTTTGCAGCAGGACTCTTGAGTACCATATCCAAAGCAGTGACACTGAACATTGGTCTGCACCATATTGCTTGCTGCACTGCTTTCATTAAACTTGCATTGTATACTATTACTAATTCTATTAGAAATTCAAAACAATCTTTAAGCACAAAAACATTCATTACTGCAATTTTAGATTAATTTATAGGTTGCAGAACTACATGACTCAGTATTTTCCAAGATTTCAGCCTCATTACAGAGCAACTTCAGTTCGCTACAGTAATCATGAGGAGATAGATAACAAAAAAATTGCAGAACAAAATCTTTAATAGTCTGTGAAACAGCAGCATTTACTTTAAATACACAACATAATAACTTTGAACTATAATGGCTATATTCTAAATCCAGACCTGTCTACCTTGGAAAGTGAAAAAAAAAATTGTGCAAATCTAGGTGGTCCTTTCTTTCTTTATCGGTTTCTTACTAATTTTTTTTTTTTCTGTTTCTAATAGAGGTTTTTTTATTTATGTATTTATAATTTTGAACTTCCGTAGATGCAAACTATTCCATTCAGAATTCAGCTTACAGAAAGAAGCTTCTATAACCAATTCTTCATTGTGTCATCACTACTACCAATTTGCAACTCTAATAATCAGTGCTCAGCTCCTCTTTCATATCTATTTAGGACCTGTTACCTTTTCTGTTTTAAAAACATTCTGAATCACAAGGGTTTGATCATCAGTACTTTTAAGCCTGGTCTATACACATGGCTGGAAGACATGAATCTCTTAAGAGCTCACATGAAAGGGTAAGCAAAGCTTTGAACTTGCAGGGCATCATCACCTTCCCATGGTGATTTTCCCTGTTCATACAATTAATTTCTGGTACCTCCTGTTAATTCAAATATAAAGCCTTCTTTTCAATCCTAGGTACCACCTCATGTCCTTTTAGTTTCAACTCAGTCTCTGAGATTTCTGTTTCTAGCTCAACAAGTTGGAGATAATTTTACCATATGCACATAACACAGTGTAATATTTACAGATAAGAATCTGTGTTTATATTAAATGTATTCTAAGCTATGAATGAAAACAGCAATTACTGAAGGGTCTATAAAAAGCTGACAACATCGTAAGTGACAAGGTAAACAACAGCTTCTTTGGACTGACAAAACCTTTACCATTCACTTTGGATACTCCCTTTTCTAACTATCCTACAAACACCACAAGAGAGAAATTCTGAAGGAATGAACTTCATGGAGGAAAAACTGAATAGAACCTTTCTTTGAGGGTCCATCTTTCCACATGAAATCTTCAACCTATTTTTCTCGGTGATTGCCAAAAAACCTTTGTATGTTGCTTGTTTATTTCTTAATGAAAACACAAAACTGGGTGCACAGGCATGTGCTCTGCTTTTCCTCTGAACAGCTAACAGAGCCACGAGGTGGGTCAAGAGCCACAACTGAGACAGAGCAAGTCCCCATGGATAATGGTTTTCCATGGAAGGGAATGACTATGAGTCATACTTTCACAACAGTATTTTAGCATTAATGAGAAAGTAGTATCTCTCCACTTTGGCTGTAAATCTTGTACGTAGTTTCTAATATTTAAATTCTATTAGTTGCCTAACCCAGGCCTTGGGAGCTTTTGGGGTTTTTTTTTTCTTATTCTTTAAGTTAGAAAGGAGAAGATAATATTCCTCCACACAAATCATGCACCAAATCAGTAAACTTTTGTGGACTAACATCTGTGTTTGCACAGTGGCCAGTGAAGTGTAACCCCTTGTTTTCCCTGAATATGCATCACTGTAAATATTATTCTTTAATAACATATACTAATGTATATTTAAAAATGTACTTGTACCATAGTAATTAACGTATTAAAAATGCAGAATTGATATAATCAGTAAAAATAGCAGTGCAGAACCCTGCCTGGACTTTAACACATTTTTTGAAGGAGTATTTAAGCTATGACTAAAAGTCATTTGTCTACAGAAAATATTTTTTCAACCTCATTTTTTCAACCTCATTTTTTCAACCTCAAATGAAATTAATGACTATACAGCATACCACACTGTAGCCTCTAAAACATCAAATCCTAGCAATGTTGTAGGCTGAGTTAATTTCTATTAACACCTGTATCTAAACCTATTAAGAAGCTTGAGGAGATGCATGAATGACACAAGCAATTGCATTTGCCATATATTCTACACAGATTCATTGCTTACAGAAGATGGTAGATTAGCCAAAATTCCTTGGATGGCACAAACTAGAAAATGTAAGTTTCCTTACCAGTGACCAAGGTGATTTCTTTGCCTCAGAAGGTAATTCACACCTCTGTGCCTTTTCAGTCTGTAGTCTCTTTGACTGTCCAGAGCTTTAATTCTAATACAGATAAGTCCTAGACATTTAAATAAGACTCTGGGACTTTGCCAAATAGCTTTGTACAGCCGTGAGACTAGCACATCATCAGTCACATGATGTGACTGAAATGGTAGGTCACATTTGAAGAAACTGGTTTTCAGGAATCACCTCACAAATACTGGTACATAAGGTCTGGAGTTAAATCTTATCTCAGCCCTACAGTGGTGTTTCATCATTGGAGGAACATCTAATTACACTGTAAGCATGGAATGTGTGATGCTGAAATCCAGAGAAGGAGAAAAAAATCCAAGCACCCCAGACCTTTGTGTTTCTGTAAAAACAACTAGTAAAAATTGGCCTCCATCAGGCACTGCTAGCTATGCTAAGTGTAGTATAAAGACTTCCCACAAAAAAAAAAAAAAAAAAAAAAAAAAAAAAAAAAAAAGTTTCCTTTACTTCCAAAACAAAACATCTCTTAAAGCTTCTGGGTGTCTATCCCTTTTCTGTCTCTTTCTTATCTCTTTGAGATTCACCATGTAGTTCAGGTAGTTTATTCTACTCTCAGGAATAAAAGAGGAAAAGAAAGCCTCAACACTGTTTTCTTGTTCGTCCTTTCTCTGGAGTAACACCAGCTCTCAGGAGCAAGAAATTCCTGCAGCCTAGGATTTTTGTTTATACTTTAACTGAAGTGTAGGAGGTTAAGGAAAATTTCATAGATTCCATTTGTTCATGGCTCTAACCAAATTTCTAAAATTAATTCAGATTAATCTATTTCTTTAAATAACATCAAAGGTAGGTCATAAAAACTGAAAACAAAAAGCAGCTAGAAAAGTAAGTGTGTTGGAAGGACGAAACCTTGGCCTCTCTGTCACAGTTTCGTCCTCCTAAAATGAAAGGTAATGAATAGGAGAGTGCACAAAGCTTTTACAAATAGTAATTGCTTAAGGTTGCACAACTAATTGAACCATGAGAGGGGCAAAAGAAGTGCTGACTACTAGAAATGCTGAAAATACTGTCTAAAGTGAAAAGTTAGCAATCGCTGTGTGCTTTCAAATATTTTACAACATGCTCTTTATCAATAGCTTCAGTTGTTCTGTCTTGTAGGTCGACCTTTTACTTTGATTGCTGCCTCAGCTCTGAATTTCACATGTTCCTGGATGATGGCTATGACTTATGAAGGATGTAAGATGCCCTAAAAACTGTAAAATCAAATACTATAAAACTGATTGTTGGCATTTTTCACATGTGCAAGAGCTGTAACTGTTGTGGTTGTCCCATTGCTGAGAATTAGCACAGTCGAGGACACACCTGGATAAGCTGATCCAAAGTGCAACAGAAGAACTCTGATTCACAGCTGATACAATCACAGTTTATAATTGGTACAAAAGGCCATTTGTGTACCATTTTCTCAAAGAGACCTACCTTTCCATGCTATGAGATTAGTGTCTAGCTTGTACTCAAGAGGACAGATGAGTCAGGTCATCTGACTTATTTGCAGCAAAAGCTAAATTATTACCTTGAAAAAGTAAATTATAGGAGAATATAAAATGGAAGGAAACAGTTACATCATGAGAGTACTGTTACTTGCTTCCAGATTCCCTTCAGAGAAACAACTCAGTTTCTCTTGATATCATGGTGCTCACCCATTTCTTTACATTTATGTAGAAGAATAACAGGAAGTTATTCTGTCAGTCTGGCTCTATTGGCTATCTCACCTTGCAAATTTTGGGGAATGGAAATAAGCAGTTCTTTTAAATAAGACACTTGAACTTACAAATCAATAACTGAAATAGCCTAAATTAAGATTAGAAAAACATATGTAACAATCTGCATTTAATCATAGAGGATTTTAAAGTAGTTTTCTGGATAAAGCAGATGACAGATTTCATGTTATTTTCTGGATATAAAGTGTCTATAACTAAGGCTTAGCAAGGCAGTGCCTATGACAATATAAACTTTTGAAAGTAAATTAGTTTCTTCACACTTTCTGAACATTTTTTATTTTCCAGTGTGCATCAGTATGATGTCTGTCCATGTAAAATGAAAGTACTGGAGCAATTGGTAGTAACAATCTGATATTACACTGTCTCCTTCTAATGTCTGAATATTTTACAGGTAGAGATGTTCACTGCTGGGTGGAATAAGTGGTGCTTCAGCCTCTAATACATGTTGTACACTTCTGACAAAAACACTTCTGATTCAGCAGCAAGGATGGTGATTTGAAAGGTGTATCCATATTTTTGCCATAAAGTTTCAATGTGTCTTTGTCTATATAGCAGAATGAAGAAATCATGAAAGTGGAATTAGGCATATTTGACTTTAATATAATTAGCACTGCTACCACCTGCAGTGAGCACATGATGGGATGTTTCATTCTGACTGTTAATTCTTCAAGGAAAATGGTGCTTTTTTTCAGTTTACTAGCGTGTATTGATATTACTACTCATTTTATCTTCATGAAAACTGTCTTAGTCGTGCCTTTTCTTCAACCATTATCTCTGTATTTTGCTTTATAGGCATGTCCGCTATGTATCCATAGAAACAAGCACAGAATGAACTGTGATGCCTTGTGGCCACGTTTGTTTTGAAGTTACCACATAAAGGAAGTGAGAGTGCCTTATTTAAATAAAAAAAAGAAAAAAAAAAAAAAAAGAAAAGAAAAGAAGACAGAGCTCTAATGCAGCCAGAGGAAAGAGTACATTTTACCTTTTCTGCTTACTTCCTTTAGTCAATTTCTAACGAATATAAGTTACAAAGCCATATTGGCTGCAATATTAATGAAGGAATTTCTTCCCTCCACTCCTTCCTCTTCATTGATATCAATGCTGCTATAAGTGAAATGCACATTAGAGCTAGTAAGGGCAACTAACACCTTAGTTAGTCTGTGAAAGAAACAATCTGCTTGTGGTTACAGAGTGATTTAGCAATTAGAGTAGGTGCTTGGAGTTTTCCCAAGCTTTCAGGTTCACTTGACCAAATTATGACAGCACTACTGAAAACAGGTGCTCTTGAAAAGTCACAGCTTTTCACACACTGTAACACAAATAGGCATAATTAAAATCAGAAATTTAATTAAAATTCTCAGATAAAAGAAGGTGAACTGGAATTCCATTCTCTACTTCTGGACTGCTTTTGCATAAATGTTAGAGATTTATTGACAAAAAGTAACCCTGGAGTACCAACTAAACCTTAGTTCTCCTAATTTCTGCTATACGCCTCTTCAAAGGTAGGGGCAGATTACACCAATTATTCTGGTTATACTGATTATTCCTGGATCAGAACAACAGACTTTTTCACTCTTCCACAGCTGGCTTCAAAGTTCCCAATTTTTAAAGAGAAGGTGAAAAATGCTCCCAGAAATCTTCCAAGACACTTGGGTACTTAAAGGCTAACCTATAACAGGGCCTGCAGTCCAAAAGTTAATTCAGACCTGCACCATAACATTCCCTAGGATGGTGAGAGCTTGATAGAATCTCACGTTATGTAGCATTTTTATTTTACAAGTGTAAAATTTAAAAATACAAATGTCATCTGTGCTAGCCAAATGAATTACACAACTCAAAAGTGAAAATATTTTCTTTGTTAACTGATTCAATTTTCTGATGTGCTTTCTACAGCCTTTTTAAGAGATTCAAAACTGGAAGGTAGTTCCCTGGAGTCAAGGTCCTGCTACATCTGAATAACTTTCACATCAAAGAATATGCTTCCCTTGAAACTCCCACCTGTAACTGAGTTTCCAACATAATAATCTTTAACGTGTTGAAAGGTCAGACCACGGTGTGAATGTTCAGCTTGTCTGAACCAGATGACTGGTTTCATGAGAATCATAATCTTTAGCACAGTGGCAGATGCTTTAATGCAGACAACGATCTCTGTGAAACCACTTAGGAGCTACAGAAGCTGGTAAAACAGCTGAATTCTTTGATGCATGTGCTTCTTCTCTTAAAAAAAAAAAAAAAAGGCAAAAAAGTTCTTGCTTTACTCAAGGTCATGTAATCCTGAAAAGTTAACACTAAAAAACATACTGTTGTGTGACAAATCAGGATGTGATAGAAATCAAATGACTCCAAAATCAAAATAAGAAATATTATATTTGCATGCAGAGTTGATAATTACATTTTTTGTGTGTTGGAGATTGAAGAAAAGGGTGCTAGAAGGTGGGAAATCCTACTGATGCACAGCTACCATTGAATGGTATACTCTGCCATATATAGCTTCTATACTAAATTGATGGGCATTCAGGGGTAGAAAAGCAGTAAATGAAATATTGTCATCAAAAAAATATATAGTTTTTTATTTGCTTTCTTTTTAAATGTTTTAAATTTAATGTGTAAAATCCTAACTTTAACATTCACCTTGAACATTTTATATGTGATCAGTGTAATCATGGAATATCATAACCACTAATATAAATAGTGTCAGTTTGACATTGTATCATCTGTGAGATAAGGTCTTTAATAGATCTTTAACTAGAACTGATATAAACCATAGTTGATTATAAACACTTATTAACCATTTTTTTCTACTGGACTATTTCAAACATAAGATCAACACTGGAGTTAACTAGTATCTTCTATTATATGATGAACAAATTCCTTTAAAACCTCACTTTCCTATTGTACTTATGCTATGATTTCTTTTTAAAGGTGTTAAAGAGATGACTAACTGAACCATTTTAAAAAATGTTAATAGTCATAATATTTTCATTTGTCAAACTGCAGTAAAAATTATCTCATAGTGGTGTTTGTGGAAAGGGGATCTCTGGCATAGGTTTCTGCTAATGCAACTGAACATAGAGTATTTTCTTTGGGATTGAATCTGCATTGTAATTGTGGAGAAAGCAGAGTAAGAGCAGTTTGTGTTGCAGTTGTTGGCTTGAGTCCTCCAGGATTTTACAGTACACAAAATAATTTCTGGCAGAAATACCTGTAACTCATGTGTCTACCCCTAAGTGTATTTTCTCTGTGTAATATAATTCTATGTCTTCTAAAAAAGTGTTTTTGCCAAGGTATCATTTATGTGCTTCCTGTGTTCCAGCACTTTGGTTTATGTTAGACTGGAAATTACAGTACTGGAGGAATGGAGTGATTTATTGCTTGTGTGTTTCTATGGTAAGATTTTCCACTGCTGTAATTGTTCAGCTCCACAGGTGGTAGCTATGGCAGCATCACTTGTGCAGAGTGAAAACCATGCAGCTTCAGATGTTTTAAGGAAGGTTAAGTTTCTTATTGTTAAAAGCAGGACTATACAGCACACCACCTACATGTGGCATTAATTACACTGTTACTGTTAAAGCCTAGCTGATGCACAGTGGAATCATCTGTAATAAATGCTAAAACCAGAAAAAATAGATATGGAGTGATTTAGAAAACAAAGAATACTTGAAGCTGTATGAAAAGAAGTTATAAGTGAAGGATACATAAAAAGTAGCTGGTATGGCTTTAAAAAGCATATAATATATACAACTGCAAGAAAGATACTGGTATATTTGTCCATTTTATCTAAGGGTCACCTTTATCTTCAAAGTGGTGCAGTTATGCCCCAAACAGGCAAGCTAATCTGTTTTTCACAGGACTCCATAAATCTCAAATTTTAGGTAAGACAAGCCTTTATGAAGCTCCTTTAGCACTCTATTTGTTATTTATCAAATACCTTTTTGTATACATAGCTAAGCTGATGTGATTCAGTAAGATGCAAAGAGCACTAGAACTGAGAATTCATCTATGAATCACCAGCATAAATCACACAGGATCACAAAAGGTACATCAATCACTCCTTCCTCCTACGTCACCACCTGCCAGGGGACGCCTGCTAATGTGCACTCTCTCATTCTTAAACAGTTGCAGGCAGTGCCTGAAATAGTGTTATGTCCCATTTTATGAAGGTTAAGTATCCTGGAGAAAAGGCATCATCCTCTTACTACCCAAGCTATTAAAAAGCCTCATCCCTTATTCATCATAATTTCAACGAATACATTGCTCTGTAGCCATCGTGCACTCCTGCCCAACAGGAAATGCAGCCCTCTGAAGACAAGAGCGTACCGCAGCACATTCATACCACCTGTCACAGTGCAACAGCAGAGCTTTGCAAATGCACGCCAGAGACCCTGTGAGAAAGCCCCCAAACACAATTTATTGCAGCCAATCTGATGACAAGAAAAAAAAATCCCTTCCCACTGTCCCAGAAGAAATTAACTCAATGTTCATAGAGGCTCGCAGGACGCACAGCTGTGCTCTGACCTATCAATGAAAAACAGCGATCTCCCAGCAAGGGTTGTGGCTGATGAGGTAGTATCACACATGCTTTGCTTTATGAGATATGAAAAAGAACTGGTGATATATCTGAGTCATTTTTGACCTGTCTTATCAACTCACAGGAGAAACTCAGAACCCTTCCTGTGGTCAGACAAAGCTATACTCCCTTTTAGCTTATGTGACATGCATTCTTGAAATGGAATATTTTCGCTTCAAAGAACTGACCTGTGGCCAAGCACAGTGACACCAGGCTATGTCTTCTCCCTAAAACAGTACAGGGTACCAGAAGCATATGCCATTTTTTTCTTTTACTACCCTGGTAATGTTTCCAATTTTGCACTATTATGAGTGGCGAAGATAAAGGAGGTGAAAAGAGATGGAAAGCCTAGTTATTAAAATCCATCCCATTCATCAGCAAAATAAAAGATTCCCCCCCCTCCCAAAAAGTGCTTGCAATTAAAAATGCTGATATCTTTAAAGATAACTTTTATTATTTTTATCCAATTATTGTCACCATGACACTGTGAACATTTCACACTGCTGAGATGGTCTGCCTTATGACAGATATTAGAGAAAAACCATAGTTTAATGTTCTTCTGAGTTGAATTTCATGCAGGACTTGAAAGACATGAGGTTTTTTTTGGGAACTAGCATTTGCTGGAGACTAGCTAGGTCCTGCTTGCATTAGATTTAGGTCAAAATTTCTACTTCATTTATTTGTAGTTTCTTGCTCCCACCAAAGAAGCCAATTTCTGCTGAAGGAACAGTAAGGACATTCTCCTTGTAACATCTAAACAAGACAGGTGGATGTGGACATTATTTATGATTTTATACATTGACCTATAACTGAAGTGTAATTCTCACTACTGGATATTTCATAGTTCACTGCTGTTACAATAGATCAGAAAATTAGGCTCTCAACATTTATTCCAGCTAGCTGTACTGAAAAGTGTTAATTTTCTTCAAAGCAGAAGGTGTGGTGCTGCATAGTGAATTTGAGACTGAAACAGTGTTAAGGTGTCGGTGTTTTAGATATTGCAAGCAGTGCTTACACAGCATAAGGTTTTATGTTTTCTCACTCTGAGTAGGCTGGGAGTGGGAAAGAAGTTGGGAAGGGATTTAGTCAGGACAGCTGACCTGAACTGGACAAAGGGAGATCCCATACTCGAAGGGACTGTGCTCAGCAGTGAAACCTGGGAGCTCATCTTTCCAGAGTAGCTGTTGCTTGGAGACTGGCTGGGCACTGGTCTGCTGGGGGTAAATGATTGCTTTTGCATCATTTGTTTTTTTCCTTTGTTTCGCTTCATTTATTAAACTGTCTTTATTTCAACATGCCAGTTTTCTTGGTTTTGTCTTTCCATTTGCTCCCATCCTTCTCGAGGTAAGTGACTAGCTGGGCTGGGAGTTACCTGCTGGCCAGCGTGATCCCCCCCCCACAGAGCAAGTGACAAATTCCAAATGTGTCTGGGAGCTGCTGTGTCAGGAACTGCAATACAGGCACTCTGCAGAAGTTTGCAGTTGGCTAGCTACTCAAGGACAAATGATCTGGCCCAAAGACTGGAAAATCTGGACTTTGCAAGGGACATTAACTTCCTGCAATTCTTCTGTTTTGATAACAACAAACATTTGTCAGAGTGAGTTCACTAGCAGGTCAAGATTTGTGTGACAACCAGGCTGCAGCACATTTAATCAAGAAACAGAGAGTAGAAATGCTGCATATCCCTAAAGGCTTTCATACTTTAAATCTGTTCCTGCTGGTCCATAGCAGACTCCTTGTCCACGTTCTGTGATGGCAAAGGCAGAAAACCCACTCCGTGGAATCTGTACAAATCCCAGGAGCATTCACACCAGGTGGTGAATATGCCCTCAGAAGTGACACTGAGGAGGTCTGAGCAGCCCCCTGGACCAGAGAAATATGTGGAGACTTTTTTGTTTTTCCTGGTGTAGTCCTTGAAATCCAGGAACAAAAAGGACCACAGGGGAGAGAGGCAGAATGCTATCAAGGGATTCACCTAAGATAGGGAACATGGACTATTATCAAGCCACTTAGCAACTCTTACCTTTGCTTAATATCAATGATCTCAGAATAGTTCTAAATGCTCTTGCACAAAGAAATACAGGTGAGTGACAAGAGAATGGACCAAATCATACCAGGAACCTGGTTCTGTGGGGCATTTTGTAATACTTACAGATACTAGTTTTGAGAAGGAGGTAATATTGCTTCACATGCCATTTATAAGAGTATTTCAGAGCTTTCAGAATTAGAAAATTGCTTCTACTATTGGCAAAAGATGGTCAGACAATGTTCTGGACTTGCTGATCTGCACTGGGTGCTAGGTGTGTCTAGCGTTTAGGACAAGAAGTGTCTAAAAGCATTTAATATTGTCTCGAGATTTTTAAGCAGACCATCCAGCAAATTACAGTGACTTGCAGGGAGAACCACAGAGAAATGCTGTACCTGGTGCAATTATATAGGAAGATAGGAATGTAAAAGCAGTTGCACCAGGTCAGAACACTGTGCATGTTTACCATTATCCTGTCTCTGACAGTGGACAAAACTTGCATCTTGCAATAAATGGTAGTTTTAATGCAACATTAAGTGGCATTCATCTTCTCATAACCTGCAGCAAAGGATGTCTTGAGTGAGATATATTTCACAGTCCTCAACAGATATTTTTCTACGTGAACATGTCTGATCACTTTCTAAACCTATGTCAACTTTGAACATCTACATTGTGTGGCACTATTCCATTGCTTATGTATGAAATATTTCTTATGCCACTACCTCTGCTCTCTTTGAATTTTTGTCTCCTTTTCTTCACATGATGTACACAAATTTTTCCATTAGAAGACAAATAATTAATGTCTGTTTGTTTTCTTTTGTCTCTCGTGATGTTGTAGATATATCACTCTTCAAACATCCTTTTTCCACACTAGAAAACCTCAAAGTAATCTGGAAAAATTCAATTTCTTCAATCATCCTTCTGTCTTCTTTTCCTTTAACCTCAACACTATTCTTTTTGAGAATAAAATGATAAAAAAAAAAAAAAAAAGATGAGGAGTAATGGAGCCTTATCAATTAATATTTATGCATCATTATTTTCCCCCCTCCTCACTTTCTAAGGATTTGCTCTTTACTTTCATAATTGTTGCTGAGCACAGAGCTGGTGCATTTCATTGATTATTGAAAAATTGTTTCAGAGAATATTAGAACCTTTGAAGTTCCAAAACCTTTCCTGAAGGGTATCTGCTGGTTGAGATCCCCATCCTTCCATTTGGAAAGTTAAGATCTTCCACTCTTTTAATGTGTTTTACTTGTCAGTGTGATTTACTTTCTTTATAATCTATTTCCATAACACTTATTTATCGTTCGGTATTGTGAGAATTCTCATACAATTTTTCACAGTCATCTTAGATGGCCGTGGGTCAGCCTTTAGAGGTAAAGGATTGGGTAATATCAGCAAAATGTTATAGTGGACCTTGAGCAGGGCCAAGAACCAAAGTGCAGTGGAAAATACTGTAAGGATGGCCTACTTACCATGAAATTCAGGAAAGATAGCAAACCTCTGTATCTAGTGAACCACATGTCCTAATTCTTTGGCATAAGTGGAATAAGGGTGGTTTGGTTTTTTTTTTTAATACTTCAAATTTTCAAATATGAAGGAGAACAAGTAAACAATATCATTGCACCAGACACATGCTTGTGCTGGGTTAAATGGTGTGTCTGTTATAGTGTAGTTGCAATTTTGTAAGGACTTAAAGAGCACAGTTGCCTGTCTCAAACACAATTAAGGCCCCAGAAGGACGCTGCCATGAGATAAGTGCAAAATGGAGCAACAGGATAGTGCTAACTCCAGGCCTGGCAGAAGCAAGATCTGGTTAGCACATCCTGGGTAACGCATCAAGACAAAAATTCCCACTGTGGCAAACTGTGCAACTTCTCATACACCTATCACCAGTCAAACAAAGGTCACCCTAAGTTACAGGGCAGATGGCATCTATGACCACCAGTGACCACCAAAGCCCCCTTGAATATGCCTCTCTGGATACCTGGAACCTGGACTGTAAGTTAAGCCACCACAGTGGGAACTTGAGATAATATAAAAGTCTGGGTATTATCTCAGACCTAGGGGGAGGCTAACAAGATTGGAGGAGAAGAATTTATAAATGATAATGGACTCAAAGAATGCAGAATTTACAGGGCACAAGCAAAGTCAACTCAGGAACTGTGCTGAATCAGCTCTGATTGGTTTCCATCGAGGGGAGATCATGACCACAAACTCATGGCCCAGTGACCCAATAATGAATTAGGTCAAGTTAAGAAAAAGCCACTTTCTGTATAGCAAAAGTAGGGAAAATTAAGTCTTACTTATTATGAAGCTGTTTTACAAAGCTTCTAAGTATAATCTAAGATGCTTTGAAGTAAATAGTGAATAAAATAATATTAAGTCTGTTTCCAAATGTGTTTCCATTCAAAGCAGATTAAAGCAGTGTATCTCAAAGAGCTGTTGTGCAGAGATGATGAGGTTACAAACACACCCTAATTGTAAAGGGCCATCGGCCATTTCTGGAATGTTAAGAAAGACATGAATATCAGTTAAGGTTGAAAATTATGGTAAGAAAACATGACATTCATCTGGAATTTTGTATATGTACATTTCCATCTATCATGTCATTTTTTCTAGAAATCAGCTAATAGAACTGCCAAGGCAGACACAATTGATAATATGTAACACAAAATTACTGCTGTCTAGTCTCAAAGTGTCAGTAGCAATACATTCAGTGTTAAAAATTTTCTAAAGGCACGAGGGTGTCTTGTTCTGATGATTGTGATATGTGTAATTTCACATGATGGGCAGTTGCCAGTGAAAATCACTTTTTAAAACCAGTAAGAAAGCAAAGAATGAAAACTACCAAAAAGAATGAAAACTATCAAAAATGCAGATGGCTGCTGGTCATCTGCATTTTGAATAAATGCTTCTGAGGCTCATTACTGTTCACTTTCTGATAAGTCCTGCTGTACTGATGAAGAAGATAAAGTAGGATTAGAATGTGCTACAAGCTGTATGGGAAAAAATACTTGCTCTTACTCAGATTTTCAGGCCTTGGGGAAATCTCTCAGATGTTCTCACAAAAGAGCATACTTAAGACAGCAATAGCTTCACTACAACATGCCACCTGCAAAGCAACCTGATGAGATCCCTCTGCTGTCGCTGCCAACTTAAGTTAAGAAAACACCATCTGAAAATTTTTGTTAGTAAAGGAATTCAAGTTAGAGGCTAAACACAACTTTGAATCTGAATAATTTTTCAGCTAATGCAAGACAGGGATTTTTTCAATGCTAAGGCTCTTCAGCTGTGAAACTAGTATAATTTTGTTTTTCTGGGTGGGTTATGAAGATCAGCATGAAGCACTGTGGAACTATGATCCAGATGAGCCCTTAATGCATATTTAAAACAAATTCTGTTATAACAACTTTTGTTGTTTGCTCAAAGACCATCCAATAGCAGTGATTCAATGGAATCACTTTTTCCAATTTCTTCCATTTAGCAACATTTTCTTCTTGGCCTTAGTTTCAGAATCTTAGTGAACTGGCTGGAGAGAAACACTATTTTATTGTCTTTCAACAGGGAAAGATTTCTGTTTGCAATGAAAAGCTGAAAATTGCTGAATGCAAAATTACCCTTTTTATTCTGAATTAAGAAAATTACTATGATTACTTTTGTATTTGTGTTTGAAGCCAGGCTCTTAAATGCAAGCTTTCAGAAGTAAAACCAGTAATATTGTAGCATTCCTAATGTTTTGTAAGGAAAACTTATTAAAGGCATTTTCATGCAAATGGATGTGTGACTTCATTAGCGTGCTGAAAATGGCCTTAATGCCAGCCAACTAGCCAAACACCAATGGTGTAATAAGGGCTTCAGAATATTCTCTACAAGCCTGCCTGAGTTCTAAGTATGTTCCTACACTCCCAGAAAACTTTTCCTTTAAACTGTATTCCCTTCATTGAAGTCCATGGCAAGCTTTTCTAACTTTGACGTGTCTACTTGTTTCACCACAATAAACTATTGTTTTAGAAAAAGCATATTTTTTCCCTAAAAGAATGGGAACTGGAGTTAATAGGAGCAAATTAAAAAAAAAAAAAAAGTCTTATATAGAACAAGATAGTCCTGCTTATAAAAAAATCAAATGTAACTCCCCAGTAGTCTGAGACTTTTAACTTCAAGCCACTGCTGATATCTAGGTCAAATCAGAAGGGACAAAAAGGATAATAACTACCCGACAGGTATCACTATTACAAGCAGACATGCAAGCTTATCAAAAACCCAAGCAGATGAACATAAGGCTATACATGATGATATATACTGGATGTAACATCTTAGGAAAAAATTCCCTTCCACTGCTTTTTTGTATAGCTGTCAGTCATTTAAAAAAAACTCACAAGGGTAGTTTGAAAAATGCCATATATCCTGAATGCAGATGATAGCAAAACACCTATAAAAATAACTTGCAAATAAAGGTTGACACCCAGCAAGGGGAATAAAAATGGTCACCCCCTGGAAGGATACCAGAGTTTGTCTTTCGAAAGTTTTATTTGGGGAAATTCAAAGTAAAAATGCTGCTGGAAGAAATTGGCTTAACAAGTCTGCTTTCAGATTCTCAAAACTGACATCAAATTAGATGTGAAAGACTGTAAAGTCAACTAAAATCATTGCAGTTTGTATGGGAATGTCAGACTTCTACCTACTTCAGGTTTTCTCTCGAGTCCACATGAAGACTGTTGGTACCATGCCCATTTAATTCCCTCTGAGAATACTGTGAGATGGTATGTGCCATAATAGCAAACCCCCCTTGTAACAGCCTCTTAACATTGTTAAATATTACTCTTTATGCCTTCATTTTCTTTCTCCTTTTCCAGATTTAACTTTCCCACTCAATCTGAAGGGGTGTTTCTGTGAAAGTGTGCTAACACTATAGGTTAAAAATCACTCTGGCAGTGCCTTGTGAAACCATTGAGGATTGGGTCCTGTTATAACAGGTATTTAACACACAGAAAGAGTCAGATATGGGCAATATAATGTCTGAACACCATGGTAATGGATCTTTTTGAGCAGTTGCTCAATTATGGGGATCTCAATGACATAAACAGGAAGCCTGAGTATGTCAATAGCTTGGTAGCTTTTACAGTTCATGTGCTTCTTTCTCTGTAGGCTGGAAAGATGCAGGGATTAATATCTCACTGCTGGCCCACTCCTCAGATTTGTGTGTAAGCAGGAGTGACATACCTCACCCATACATTCCTTAATACAGTTCATACTGCTAAACATTTTTTTGCATCTCTTCAGTGTTTTCCACATCCCAGAAAGATTTGTACCTCTAGATCATGATCTGTAAGATTATTTCCTGATGCTTAAATGCTTGAAAAGTTAAAGTCTGGTAATTTCATTGTAGATACAAATGAGGAATGAGCCTATTTAGCAACTGAAAATCTGTCCAGCCTGTTACAAATGCTTTGTGCTTTTGCAATTTGTTATTAGAGTATAACTGACTGCTTCTGACTTTGGTATCCACAGCTATAGACCAAAGTACAAGGCAGCACAATTGAGAGCCTTCATCCATCAGGTTTCAGGATTGCGTTATGACAATTTACAATGTTTATGATTCTGGCAACTGTCTGTAATGCAAACTTCATGGTCATCTAAATAAAATAATGTTATTTTACTAATATGATAAGGCAAAATGACTATACAGAATTTATTACATATATTATGATGCCCTTGGTTTGGCATTATCTTAATGTACTCCACTGCAATAAGGCTCTGTACATTTGCAGTAATATACTGCAATTTTATACAGTTACATAAAAGCTTTATTGAAATAATACTGCACAGCTTTTTATGCAATTCTTAAAATAGCAGAGGCATAATGTAACACCAAAATCACGGGCTATTTAATAATGCATGAGTTGTTAAAATTATGCCACTTTTGTATTTTAAATTGTCCTTTTTTCTTCATCTTAGTGTCTCAGATGTTCTCTTCTACATGGTGCTACTTCCCCCTTCTTCTCTGATCTTAATGCAAAGAAGTATCATTTTGCAGCATACTAGTGTTTCGTTTTTCCTACCAATCTGTAATGCATTGTAAGAAGCTGTCAAAGAATAAAGGACTTCCTTTTGCCCCGCTTCTTAAATTTCTTTGCTTCATTTGCAAACATTCAGAAAAAGCTGGAGTAGCCAGCATGTTTATCTTACTGAATGCTATTTCAGACCTTATAAAATCGAGGGAATTGAGGGGTGGTGCTAATTTCATACACAGTTTTATTGTCCTTTGGACACCCTTAGATGTCAAAATCTGTGTTTGTAGAAATTAGAGACTTTATCTGCAAGTCTAGGAGTCTGTTTTTCAGGCAGCATAAAGATATTGCTGACATCGGTGTTCACACAGTTTACCAGGAAGAAATATCCTTTCCTCTTAACTCCTGAAGTAGCCAGGCGTTATCTTAATGGCAGAACACATTTCAGTCACAAGGCGACCCTAAAGCAGTGCAATCCTTTTGCTTAGCAAAATCAAGCAAGCAAGATTAAAAACAATTATCTTTCTCCTATTTTCCTAACACTTGTTAGTTTTCTAAAATATCCACAGGCATTTGTGACTAAGCCATACTAAGCTTATATCCAGTATGATTTTTTTTCAAAATATGAAAATGGCACCTTTATGAAATCCTTTCATAGAAGTACCAGCCATTATCAAATGTTTAAAATTATTAGACTTGCTACTAAACCAGAATAATACACTTAACAAAAAGCAGCTGTCAAATTCAGATTCCTTAAAAAATAGAGGAACCAATATTGCACCAGAAACAGATTTTATTTTTCAAAGATGAGGGAATCAGAGAATGATTGAGGTTGGAAGGAACCTCCAGAGGTCAGCCAGTCCAACCCCTCTACTCGGTCACCTACAGCTATCTCCCCAGGACCATGTCCAGAAGGCTTTTGTGTAATCTCCAGGGATGGAGACTCTAAACTGCCCAGAGCAATGTGTACCAGGAGCACCTGTAGCTAATAAGGTGATATGAAGCAAATTATACTCGCAGACTGTATTTTATTGCTCATTTCTCTCCTTATTAAGATAGCTATAAGGAAAAATCAAGACAAAGACAGACACTGGCAACCAGACAGACAATCACTTTAATTTAAAGAAAAATTTTAGCTGTTAATAATTACAGCAGTCAGTTAAATGGAAGTTGCTTACACAGGCGAAGTAACATTAGATCAGGCCAAATGGACAGTGAAGGGTATTCTCTGCATTTTGAGCATTTTCACTGATGAAAATGCTTACTTGTCAGTTGGCTAACTGGCATTCATAATCAAATTTTCAGACTTGCTGTGCCTTGGAAACAAATGCCAAGCAAGATAGATATATTTTTCAGAAACTTCAACACCCAGCTATTGAACTGAATGCTTGTAATTTCTGAATGTTCCATTTTCCCAGCATTTTATGTTTATCAAACAGTTCAAGTTATATTATCTTAGATTCTACAGGAAGATTTAAAGAATATTCATGAATGTATACCTAACATCTGAAAGATTGCCCAGATCACAATCTTAGATTAATCTAAGATGCAAAGAAAGGAAATAAATTCTTTAGATGAGGCAAATGATGCTGAATAAAGATGCAGGGTCAAAAGAACTGAAAAATGCCCAGAAGATTATTCAGCACATAGAGAGAACTATGTTACACAGGGAAAAAAGTCTTTACGGTAGTTAAAAATATATGCTATTTTTTCTCCCTTTTTAATGATAAATCTCAACACTTTCAATGGTGTGTCCTCTCTTACAAGCATTTCCAGTTTACCTCGGCTATAGGCTATAAAATGCGCTAGATGGCAGCAAAAAGCAAGAGAACAAATCCATACTGCGAAGGTACAGAGATGTGGATCAGACAGCCTGTATGATTCCAACGCGGAATGAAGGTGGAAGAAATTCCTTCATTCCTTTGGTTGTGCTTTCCATTAAGTAGTGCAATGCCTAAGCCAGTTGTCCTCTGTACTATTTATTAATCTGTGTCAAAACTGAGGTGTTCACAATTGCCTTTCAAATGGGATGAAATGCAGAGTCAGTACGTGGCTCAGTGCAAAAAAGGTGGGTAACAAACTCAGTGGTGTTCATAGGGGCAGAAATGACCCTGTCATCTCAACACTTTGGGTCAAATATTTCAGTTAAAATGATACTCCATATTTAAATATAAGAAAATGTTGAGAACATATTCCAATGTAAAATTTTCTTTTCCAAATTATTTGTACTGTTGCCTCCTCTTTAATATATTTGAGTTTCTATAATAAGGATTTCAAAATGCAGTCATGCAGAAGATTCTCAGAAGACTTATGGATTGACCAGTACAATCTGATTAAAAGTGGATCTCCTCCCTAAAAATCCAAACAACAAAAACCTACATAAAGCTGTACCACCTAAACCTTGTCTAAAATGGTTGCCAGAATGGTGGGTATAATACAGAGGACAGCTATAACATTACACTCTGAAAAACATTTAGAAGCTGTGGTATCGTACTTGCCATGGGTCCCTTTGAGGCTAATTGCATGCACTTAACTGCTTGCCTATACCAAGAGATGCAAAAAGTTGCAACTAATTTAAAAAAGAATAATACAATTCTTGCTATTTCACAATAGGGAATCCCTTAAAAATGTTTCTCTACTAAAGGAAGCAGGAAACCTGCAAATAGAGCAAAGGTTAAGAGGGAAGCAATACCAAAGTAAATATGTAAAGCGTAGAACTGGCTATTTATACAGATTTTTAAATTTTTATCTCTTCATATCTTCCCTTCTATCACGGTACTACAGACAATGAACCATTTTCAGTAGCTCACAGTTTACATCCCAACTCACTCTCCTGCATACTCTTCTCCCACAGGGATTGCTTTGTTTAGGAGTGGAGGAATAGGGAAAAAGAAAACAGAACAGAAGGCTCTGTTTAAAAATCATGACAGTGACTGATTGAATTTCAGTTTCTTCAGTATATACTTTAACAGGTATTAAATAATCTATTGAATAATTCAGGATCAGATATGATAGATCTTTGTTGCAAATTTGTATTATTTAGCAAATTCATCATGTGTAAGAACACAACAATTATGTTGAAATGTTCTCTTTTGGTCATCATATAAAATCTGAATTAACTTGTAGACTGTATATTTAAACTACAGTTCCTGATGATTATTCTGTCAAAAAAGTACAATACACAAGAAACTAATTTCAGTCCCAGTGTGTGTGTAAATTAATAACTGATCTTACACATAATCTTTAACACTAAAGAACATAAGTTTGAAACTCCCATCGGGCTAATGAGGGTAGCTCTTCATATCCAAAGAGGGATTTAACCTGTACTTATTTATTGTAGCATTTTTCATCGACATATTTCCACCCTTAATACTGTGGTTATCCATTTTTGTTTTCAGAAAGGTTGATAAAAATTTCCGACAATATAGACAAAACTGTTCTAATCTGAACAGAATCAGATGGCTTCTGGCATCTCTGTTTCCATGCATGTGGATATACACCTATGTTCTCTGTTCCTGCCCTGCAGTTTCTACACCTTATGCCATGTACAGAACTTGCTCTTCTCTATTTCCCCTTCCCTCTATTTTCCCAGAAGGAGTTTCTTGCTGATGCAATTTTTGCTGAATTCCACAAGTTGAAAGGATATTTCTGTTGAAATAAGCACACACAGAAACACACATCCATGTGTTTTCCAAATGGCTTCTAATTAAGATTAATTTTCTTGAATTATGTGCAGTACAAACTGGCATTATTTCATTTTTCTTCCTGGAAATCTAGTTTTTCAGTGAGGGCTGAAATCTATAAAAGTTTTTACAGAGTTCTATGTGAAATTTTCCTATTTTGAAATGGTTGTTGTGCCTATCTGGATGAAGTTACACTCTCCTCTGGAGAGATGAAGATTACGTTTTCTGCCAAAGGCTGCCATGAATTCAGAATCACTAAACACAGCAGATGATGGTAAAGAAATTATTTGTGGATTTTGAAAAAAGAAAAAGTTTTCTTCAGCTGATGCTCAAAGGAAGAGAATCATAGCCAGTTACAAAAGGAAAAAATAAAAACCTTTTACTACCACTTCTAAAGAGAAGTAACTGTCCAAACACAGTCAAGAGGGAAGATTTCAGCAAGTTTTATCTAGCTAAGAGGTTTTGCTGTATTTGGAAAAAGTGTTCCAATATAACAAATGATACTTCTCAAAGGATCAATTTTAAAACTACTTTAATTAATACATTTAATTTACCCAAAAAAAAAAAAAACCAACAAAAAACCCAACTGAACAAAGAAACAAAAAATTCACTTTTAAGTACTCAAGGTAGGGATAAAAATTTGGTCATAAATTGTATTCTGACTGTATTCTGTATAATAAAGTGATTGAATGCCTTACTAATGTGTGAAGCTCATCATGACTTAAACCATGGAACACCAAAGCACAATTTCTGAAGTTAATAAATAAAATTGAAAAATATCCTTAAAGGATCAATTTCTGTACCACTGAAGTGTGGCTTTCTTTAGGAAGGAAAACAATAGTGGCTGAATGAGAACTGAACATTTGGACAGGAAATGATAATTGATTTGGGTGTTGCAGAACTGCAACAATCTATCTTGTTTTCCAGACAGTAGGTTACTCATGTATAAATCTGCCATATCTATTTTTGAATCTAGCAAATTTCTAGCAAACTTCCAAAAGTTTAGCAGCTAAGGCAAGTAAGACTCATGCCCAAGGTCTCACTTGAAAGAAAATTGCCATGTCCCTTGGCATCAGAAAAAGATATTTAACCAGAAGTGATTTAGGGAGATGAGTGATCCTTGGTGAATCAACAATGATGTTTCTTTGCCACCTGGGTCTTCTGAAAGTGTTTTATATTTGAGCACTAAACCAGCATCATGTAGCTTAAGAGTTTTGACAGTTTCCCTGCAAAACAATATGCCCACCGAACATCTGGACCTCTCATACTACCCTACAACACTTTTTTCTGAAAGGCAATTGTTTTTCTGCTCCTCTGCTTCCAATTTTAGGTAATGCGGAACTTGTTAAGATCCTTTACTGATATACTATTGCAAACCACAATGTCTGCTCAGGTAAACACATTTATAAATGCAGCTCTAAAAATGCAATGTCAATTTTTTCCACACATTTCAGAGGCTTCATTGGAAAGAAAGTATATAGGCCTGGATTGAAGAAAATTTATTTTTCTATTATAAAAAATAAATTGAAAGGAAGTTGTTAGGAGTGATTTTATTATCATCCTTGAGGCAGAAATTATTTAGAGCAAAACTGGTAGCATGCAGGCTTCATACAAACTCAAGGAAGCATTAAGAACATTTATGATTGTTGCAGCAGAAGTCCAATTTACATTGAGTTAAAGCATGACTTGGAGTTACCAAGTGTTCACATAAATTGAGCAAGTCAGAACAGGATCAGTGTCACACCCTTGCATATGTCAGATGCAATGTGTACTAATGCATTATTTAAAGGATTTTAATGAAAAATGAATCAGATGAAGTGAACTGTTTCTAATCTGATTTTCACTGTATGAGGCTCAGCCCTACTCTGAGATAATAAAGCCCATGAAAACTAAAGAAAAATAAATAAATAATGATCAGCAGAGTGTAAAAAACTTCAATCAGCAGGACCGTGAGTCAAGCAATAGCTTTCTGTTATTAATTGATTCTCAACTTGCCAAAAGACTTACACTTTCAAGACAAATTAGCCATTGATAAAAAAGTGCCACTTTTCTCCACCAAGAACTGTCAAGAATTACAACCCCTAGTTAGTATTTCTCAGGCAGAATACACATTATTAGTTTCTTCTCACCATCAAATACTCCCTCAAAACTGGCACTTCTCATCTGTAATTAACAAGCAGAACACAAGGTAAAATGCCACAACTCTCAGTGGTGCAAGTAATGATGTGAAATTGTTTCCACAGGCTTCAGGTCCTTCGAGAGGAATAAAAAGGCTCCACTATATAACCCTCTCCAGACCATTTCAGACTCTAATCTTGCTTCTCTCCTACAACACAATCCTCTGGGGCACTGGAAGATCGTGAATTAATAATATCGATTTCTTTTTGCGGTCACCAGTTGATTCAGAAAACTGCATCAATCAAAATCCTTTTTTTTCCTATGGTCTGTTAGTAGTTCCACAGACATTTCAAACAAGTTGCTATGAAGAAAAAATAGCCTCAAGAATGCAACTACATTATGCATCTACATCTTGGCATCTACAAAATAAAAATATGTTTGCAACCTCGAGTTAACATTTGGCTACTTTCAGCCAAGGAGCAATCTGACTTTACTTGACCTAGTGACTTCACAGACTGAGACGTCTAGAAATATTTCGCTTGAACAGATCACTGACCTTGACTGGTGAAAAACATATATTGATGGCAAAATTCCTTGCAACATTTCATTTACCAGTTCTAAATTTTGAAACCTTTCTTGTTGTAGTCAGTAAAGACAAGGTAAGACTGAATAGTGTAGGTACCTCCAACTCTTAATGCCTTGTCTAGTCTTAGGAACTATATTCAGAATGTTTCTAAATTATGAAGGAAACAAAATCTCTCAGTTTCCCAAGGGCTTCAGTCTATATTTTACACTAATCATAATTTGTCTTAGACATTTCCTTCTGATCTGTTATGCTGGCTTGTCATATTTCAGCATCTTCTCCCATCAGCCTCAGAGAAGCTGATTCAACCTTCATGTTTTAGCACTACGCTCTTTTAAATGCTGCAGCTGGAAACAAGACTTCCAATTATTTTTATGCAAATGCATATGACAACACCCCATGTCTATCTTACCTCTCACTAATTAGATTCTAAGTTTTTAAAAGCATTTTTAGCTTTCATATTTTGCACCATGCTTGAAAAAGTATTATTTCTGTAACATTGGTCTTCTTCAAGCACTGCAGCTCACTCTTTCTAATAGTTTCCAGATAATTCCTCCTTGACATATTTCTGCTGTATGATATGTCTTTCCCTCTGGGCTTTTTTAAGGAAAAATATTCTCTACAAGAAGCTCAGGAAGACATTTACTGCATAGCTGCAACTGCCAAAAAAATTACTATTACCATATTGCTGCTTCTACAGAAAGAATACGGCACTTTTTTCTATAAACTCAGACATGCCAGTTAAAACTTGAATGCCCAACTTCATTTTTATGTTATTATTTCTTTTCTGTTTTATTGTCCTTGGGTCCCAAGCTAAAGTTTGACCTTGTTCTACATATTTATAAATGCATACCATATGCAGTGCCATGAATCCTTGATGACTATGTAAAAAAAAAAAAAGAACAACAAAAGCTCATTAAAGTTTCACAACAATGGCAGCAATTATTTAACATTATATCTGTTGTATCCATAGTTTCCAAGAATATTTACTGAGATTTAAGAATAGTACTTGGCACAGAAAAGACAAGGATGTCATCCAAGGCAGCCAGGATGGCTCCACTAAGGGCAAATAGTGCCTGACCAATTGGGTGGCCTTCTATGGCAGAGTGATAGCAACAGTTGACAAGGGAAGACTGACAGATGCCATCTATCTAGACTTCTGTCAGGTCTTTGACATAATCCTTATCTCCCAGCTGGAGAGACATGGATTTGATTCATAGACTGTTCAGGGGATAGGGACTGGCTAGATAGATGCAGCCAGAGTCTATGGATGACCTGGATGACTACAACCAGAGTTGTGGTCAATGGCTCTGTGTCAAAGTGGAGGCTGGTGATGAGTGGTGTCCCTTAGGGCTCTGTCTTGGGCTCGGTGCTTTTCAGTTTCTTCATCATTGACACAGACAGTGAGAACTGGGCACCTTATGAAGTTCAACGAGGCAAAGTGCATGGTGCTGCACCTGGTTGGGGGCAATTTCAGACATGAGTACAGCCTGGGAGAACTCAGTGACAGCAGACATGCAGAAAATGACTTGGGGGTTCTCATGGGTGAAAATCTGGACATGAGCAAACAGTGTGCAGTTGCAGCCCAGGAAGCCAACTGCATCCTGGGCTGCATCAAAAGAGGCATGGCTAGCAGTTCAAGGGAGGGGATTTTCGTCCTCCCCTATGCCCTCAGGATTATTGCATCCAGGTCTGGGGTCCTCAACACAAGAAAGACATGACCTGTTAGAGTGGATCCAGAGGAGGCCACAAAGATGACCAGAGGGGAATACTTCCCCTGTGACAACAGGTTGAGAGAGTTGAGGTTGTTCAGCCTGGAGAAGAAAAGGCTTTGGGGAGACCTCACTGTGGCCTTTCTTTACATTAAAGGGGCCTATGAAAAGAGGGGAGAGGGTCTTTTTGTATGGGCACATAGTGACAAGGACAAGGGGCAATGGATCTAAACTGAGAGAGGGCAGGTTTAGACTAGATGTTAGGAAGAAATTATTTACTGAGAGGATGGTCAAGCACTAAAACAGATTGTCCAGTGAGGTTGTGGATACCCCATCCCTGGAAGTGTTCAAGGCCGGGTTGGATTGGACCCTAAGCAACCTGGTCTAGTGAATAGCATTCCTGCCCATGACAGTGGGGTTGGACCTAGATGATCTTTAAGGTGCCTTCCAACTCTAACCATTGTATGAATGGTCTTGTGATTTCCAAGCTATACATTTCTATTTGTGCACAGAATTTCAACAGTCAAGAGCCCAGCTTCAGAAAGCTATTTTCTGAAATATGCCATCTTATTTGTGTGCCTTGGAGAGGCACTGCACATGTGTACTTGGACCAAAACCACCTGAAAACTAGTGGCACATCTTATGTGGTAATTATCTTGGGTTCTGATAATTGAGAAAGGGAACAAACCACTGAAGGGATGTCATTCTGTACCAATAAAAACCAAAATTAATTACCCAAACTTTTATTCATTTCATTAACTAAATCTATACCACTAAGATGTAAATCTTAAATGATGTTCAGGAATGCAGGAATAAATTCTTCCAGCTCCTGAGAAATTATACGGAAGTGTCCAGTTATGTTGCCATTATCAAGTATTAAAACTTAACTGCAAAATGCAAAATCCATGAAAGTAAATTCAGGTTTTGCTTAACAAAACAGTAAGGTTTGGCAATAAAGATAGCTCAATGATTCTGCAGCATGTTAAGAAATGTAATTGTGAGCAATTCATTGGGCCATCAATTTACCCAATATTTAGCAATAGCAACTCAGCATGACCAGTTAGCATGTTTAATGAAAAGAACAGAAATATCTTAGAATATTTTAGAATATACAAAGATGGCAGAAGAAAGGACTTCAACCTAATTAAGAAAAAAATTATTCTCTTCAGTTATACACTGACCTCTGAAACCCAGTGCTCTCCTGTACTTATGAGATGGAACACTCATTAATTTTAATTTATGAGCCAGAAGAGTAAGAGTCAGCAGCTATCAAACACAACACTGTGTTTCTGACACTTGTTTTCCAGCAAAGACCAAGAACCTTGCTTAGAACATACTGTGCAAGAACATACTGTGCAAATGAGCAAGAAAGAACAGGATGCAGCTGGAAAAAAGGGCCATGTGGAGATAGGGCAGCAGTTTACTGGGACAAGCATCCTTGTTCAGGCTCCTGGAGAGAAGCCTAGCACAGTACAGCTCAAGCACAGGAATGAAGTCAAAAAGTGGGCAAGGCAAGTTGAAAGGGGACGAGACCACCAAAAACCTCTGAAGCCCTCTGACCCATTCCCAGGAAGGTCTAGAAGAATGTGTGCATGATAACTCAGTTGCATGGAATGTGAGAAATGTAGCCTCAGGGTGGGGAAAACTTATCTATAAACAGCCCTGGTGGAACCCCCTGGACCCTGGGCATCTTGCTGGCCAGACTGATGTTGCACCTAGGACGAGTGATCTCCTTTACTCTATATCTTCTCTCTCTTTTTAATTTAATTTCATATCAGCTACTCTCCCTGTTTCACGTTATATGAAACAATACCAGACCATATTTATATGACATCCTTCTTCACATTCTACATGAAATAATTAAACATTATTGTCAGAAAGGAGGAAAAACAGCAAGGCAGATGCAATCTTTCTTAGCAGACAACAAAACCTCAGCTTTCAAATATAATGCTGAATTGTATTTACTGAAGTTTGAAAGAAGAATGAAATGTGATGCATCATCAAAAGGTTAAACCCTTGGCTACACCAACTGCCTTGAGAGAAGAGTGACACTGCTCTATCTCAGGAAAGAGAGGTATATTAGTGAATTTCACTGACTGCAAATATTACCAGTCAATACATTCTTGCTGCTAAAGTGTCAGAAAGCCAAAGGTATGCTGGAATAGTTAAAAGGACTGGAGGCATTTTACGGGATATGGTACAGCTAAACCAAAAATAATAATAAAAAGAAACCTAACAAAAAACTCCACTAAATCTAGCAAAAAACCCCAACAACTGCAAGGGAATGTAAATTACTGTCCTACTTCTCTAATCTCTGGCTTTCATGTACTTCATTATCAGTCAAATTGGCCAGGAGTCTCAACCCCTCAGTGTCAGTACCATCCCCTGTTGAAGGCAACACCACCTCAGGACAATCACTAGTACAGCATGGCTAACCATGGTTCAGTTGCTTCTTTTCACAGATCAGTACCTCAATACAAATCCACCTGGCTCACAGTAAAACGCCAAAGTGGGTGATGAGATGCAGGCATATATTCCTTCATCCAACACAGGAAGTGGAACAGACAGCTTGAACAGGCACTGCCAGCATTATCTGTCAGAGCGTTGAATGAGTTCATCTAGAACTGGAAATTTATACCAGACAAGGGCAAGTTTATGTGACACCTTTCTTTTTGAACTCTCTGTGTGTGTCTAATTGGGAAAACAAATATGACAGATACCTTAAATAGCCCAATAATGCTTATGCAAGTGTATTTGGTTACAGTTTGTCTTAGAAATGTTAAATTATCATTTTCTGCATGCTTTCTGCAGCTATACATACATTATTTAATATGTCAGACTATGTTCCTCTGGTCCTTCTTGTGGTAGTTTATTGCACCATTAAGCTATATGTGATGCTTTTAAAGTCTCCTTCGAAGTTATTTTTAAACAACGGACTCTGATGATCAGATTTGTTCATAAAACTTGATCCTGTGCATACTCATTTTAATCTTCATAAACAATTTTTGCAGCTCCTCTATTAATTGTTAAGTGCAAGTCTTTTTTTTTTTTTTTGCTGTTTTTTAATACTTCAAAGAAGTACTAAAAGATATTACTTCAAAAGTGACTCAAATGTTACCAAGATGCCTTGCTTCCAATGTTTTGTATCACCCACATTGATTCACTCACTACACCATAAAAAGGGTGGGAATTCTCTTTTTTAACTTGAGTTGTCTGAAAGTTACACAGCTAGACCAAGCCAATAATTAACCTACATCGGACAGACAAATATGCAGAAAAGTACTTCCAGAGAAGGATTTAGAATCATGGAATGACCTGGGTTGGTTGGACCTTAAAGAACTTCTAGTTCCAACCCCCCTGCCATGGCCAGGGACCTTTCACTAGACCAGGTTGCTCAGAGCTCCATCCAGCCTGGCCTTGAACACTTTCAGGGATGGGACATCCACAACTTCTGTGTTCCATGGCCTCACCACCCTCACAATAAAGAATTTTTTCTTAATATCTAATCAAAACCTACTCTACTTCAGATTAAGACCATTCACCCTTGTCCTGTCACTACGTACTCAGCATCCCTATCTCCACAAGAGGGTCTGCATGTGGGAGACCCACACTTTTCAGTGTTTGTAAAATCCACACTGCCTGTGAGGGACTGGTGTACACACCCCGTGTTTGGGTGTGTATAAATAAGTTATAGAAAGTTGGCAATTTGGAAATTTGTAGATATTTATTAATATTATGCAGTGTCTGGTATTGTGGTTTATCAGTTGCATTGCTGATACCGATCCTGAATTCTTAGTTCATTTATTGCCACTCTTCATTAATAAATCAATAATTAAACACCTTTAAAAAAATCAATAAATACTTCTATCCCATCAATTAAGCAGCTTTCCTCTGTGAAAAATATCTGCAAAAATTTGAAGATAGGAAAAGAACTGCCAGTGTAGCCTGCATCTAACTTCTTACACTACACAATTCTGAACACGCACGGATTGGTGTGCTTATGCATTTAGGAAAATCCATAAGTCAAAATGAATGTTCCGGCTAATTTTACACACCACTTGGAGCTAGGAAGGGCTTGAAAGCAAGTTATCTGAATTACTGTCTGAGACAACTTAAAATTTGTCTAAATTGAGAAAATAGGTGGAGACAGAAAAAATTGCAAATGTGGACATCCAAATAATTATTAATATTGCACTGTGGCAAATTTGTTTCCAGCTGCATCAAACACAGATGAAAGCACTTAATGGGAGAAAATCTTTGAAGCACTCAGGTGTCTAAAACCAGATGCAAAGGTTCACGGTGATGTTCTCTGTAGAATAAAGGAGAGCCCTCCCTCTTTCAGGGACTCCCACTTTCCAGAGAGAATTAATTGTTTATTACTTAAATTTGTTCTCTGAAAATAATCAAGCCACATTCTTTCTTTTTTCTTGAAAAAGAACTGTATTCAAACCAGAGAGAATCAGGCAAACATAATGCTATTTGCCAGTGGCTATGGTGACTGCTTGTAGGAAAAGGTAAAATGTTCACAGATGAAAGAGAAAACCTTCACTGTCTCTTCCATAGGATAAAAAAGAGCCAAACAAAACCAGTTAATTTGTTAATATATATTTCTTTACCCAAGTAAGCAGAGTGGGAAGGAAATTAACTTCCTATAGTTCAGTGCATTAATTGGAAAATTGTTCTAGGAAGAGTGCTGTAACACTTCAGGGATGCTATCATGATATCATCTCCTTGTGCTAAAGATTGCTGTAATAGCTGAAAGCTTTGTAATAATTAACTCCTTCCAGAAAACAGGAAGATAGTGAGGAGGGAAAATGTTAATAATTCATGAAAAAATCAGTATTATTGACACACTATCATCATAAATAATTGAATCAAGTAAGTCTCCTCTCTGTAACATATCCTTGAGATGTTGGATTCTTGTACATATTGATGTGGGTCTGTGACATAATATTGATTTAATCATCATTATTAAATTATTAAGTCAGATTGGGAAAACTGGCCAATTTTATACTCCTCTATGTATTCATTCTTAAATAGGTGTTTATTTGCAATTGCCCTGTTTGCACTGCACTTATTCAGAAGCCATTTCAAGCTGGAGCACAAAAACATTGGTTTGCTTAATCATGAGGTAGTATGTATTCAGCTAACAGTGGGCTCTAAGGAGCACATCAGTGCATTGTATGTCAGCTACATTAAATAGATCTTAATGCCTAAAATATTGAAAGACAAATGTGACAGAAGTGGCTTTATATTAGTTTACAGCTTACAGCCTATCCCTGCTGTTATTCATCAGGCCTGTGTGGATCCCTCAGCCACTCTATAGTAAGGGTTGCAATGTCATCTCATGATGAAAAGACTTTTTTTCAAAGGATGAATTCTCAGATTTCTCAGCAACACATACATTTATCTATGACTGCTATCACTAGAGGTAGAACAGGTTTTGCCCTTTTCTTTGTTCCAGAAGTGGGAGGCAAGTGGATATCTCTTTTTCCTGGTTTCACTTTATGTTGACATCCACTGATACGACACTCATGCCGGTAGCAGCAAGCTAGTGACACCACAGCAATTTCTGTCTACAGAGAATTCATCCAGCAGTCAAATAGTACTTTATTTCTCTGTTTTCCTTCTCTTGTTATACCACCCTGTCTCTCACCTTCTGGCTGGCTATACTTCTCTGAAAGGAATAATTAAAGATCAATAAATTTTTAATCAACAGGACTGTAGTGGTTTTGGTGGTATCCCCCTCTGCCCCAACTCTTTACCTTCTATCCATAGAAACCACTTAAAAAGTTCAAGACATTTTTGTGCATGCTTCTGATTGCAGGTTCTTCATTGATTTCTGAGGATGATCAAGCCAAGTCTGGCAATGAAACAAGCACCTTAAGAACTTTTACTAGGTTCTAAATGAGACACTGTTTCTCAGATTTCCTTCCTGTTGTTTTATGTTCAGTTCTATAATGCAGATCAATACACTCCAAAGTTATTCTGGGTGAACAAAAGTTGTTGAATGTATCCAGCTGTGGAGCTTGATTAGATTTTCATTTCAGTGGTATAAATCAGAGTGACTCCACATAAGGCAAGGAGATCTCAGTACTCTCAAATGATGTAATATCAGAGGTAAAACCAGAACCAAATTCCATTTTCCTGCTTTTTCCACTGGCAGTGTTACATCCAATTCCTGCATCAGAAGATGAAACTCCTTTACATGTAAACACTGAACTGTACAATTACTAATTATTAATTATTAATTATCAGAGTATTTAGATGGAGAGGAATATGCTCTGAACATCCACTGCCAAGAAAGATAATTGGAGATGCTGCCTGAAAGAATATGTCATTCAGCCTCTGTGACTCAGATATCAGTGCATAATTGCTGTTAAAAGAAAGGTAAGTTTTCTAAAGAAATTCTGGTTATGGGCATAAGTTAGCTCAAACAAAAGGCAGGCTGGAGGATGAAGGATGTCTGGAATATGTTGATTTTATTTCTTTAATACCATAATGTGTTCCTGCAGTTATTCTTATGCCCATTCTGCTTTCAAAAATGAAAACCAGGTCTCAAGCTTAATTTCAATACTATAAATGCAAGATAAAAAAATCTGTTTTCTGTACTGCAAATGAAAATAAAGTAGCAGTGCCATGCAGGCTCTTGCCTATGTGCTTACACACCTCCCTATGAAAGGATACTTCCATGAACACAGCATTTCTCCTAAAGTACATAATTTGCTAAATCTCACTGGGACTATTTACATAAGAAATCCTTTATGGGAGTGAAGTAGCCTGATTGGTCCACACAGAGCACTCTTCTTCATTGTTGCATAGAGAGTAAAATCAAATCAGGAGAGCACAGGGAAAAAAACCCTCAGATACCACAGCAGTAGTGAAAAAAGATGATACACTCAAATAGAAACAAACAACAATTTTCCATCCTTCCCATGCACACAGAGTTTGGCATGCCAGTATTTACTAGGTTAAGCAGAACAGAACAATTTTTAGACTGAAGCAACCCTGTATTTTCCTTATTGAAAAAAATACTACAATAAAGCTCAGAACAAAAAATGTTGGTGCAGTCACAGAAAATGGCACACCACTGCTGGGCATTATTATTCCTGCTCTCCTGAGGTCTTAATCTAGAGAGTGCTTTTTTTGTTTTTCTTTTTAACAACTGGAGATATATAAATGCAGTGGGAGGAGGGACTGAAGTTATAGGGGACAACATTCTAAGCATCTTAAAATATTTGCAAAACACAAAACCACAGTGACTAAATATACTCCAACAGAGTACAATCTTTCTCTTTTTTTTTTCTTTCTGGTAAATCTCAGAGCGTTTCAAATGTTAACTGACACAGGAACTGTCAGAAGCCGAGTTTTTTCCTCCTCTCTATGAAATTTATTTCTGCAAGCTACTGCCAGTAGGAAGATGCTTTTATGAGAAGCAAATTGCTTGAATATGCTACTGGGGGATTTACTTTCTCTGTACCCCTAGTTTTATTTAAATGTCATAAAGAGCTGGCAAAACCCAATTACTACCAGCTCAGCAGAGTCCTCCTTCAGCTCACTTCTGTGATCTACTGCTTTTTGTTCAGAGGGGCTTTAGTGCAGGGTCCATTTCTCTGGCGGGGAGCCAGTGGTACTCCAGCTGTAGGTGGCAGCAGCCCACAGCTCTTCTCTCTCACAACCTGGTGGAAGCCTGAAACCAGCCCAGGGACACAGAACAGTGTTTTACTCAAGAGGCAGCAGAACAAAATATGGATAATAAGGATTTTTCACAGCCAAGGACTGCAGGATTTTCCTGGCAAAGAAAAGCAGTTTCTGAAGCACCCATTTACTTAAGATTTTGTTCGTTGGGGTTTTTTGTTTTGTTTTGACTTTTCCTTTTTTTTTTTTTTTTTTTTTTTTTTTGTGAAAAGGGTTGTTTTGCACACACAGGCTCTTGGACAGTGTGTATAATTGTATATTCAAATTTCTCCAGAGCATAAAGATGAGATTTGACACAAAACCAACATTTCTCATTTTCTATTCAATTTTATTTTTGTAAGTTTGAGCAATCTGTGGTGGGCAGCCTTGGCACACTCTGTTTTTTTGGGTTGGTGGCTAAGGTTGCAGTGTTCTTGTCTAAGGAAAGCTAATTGCACAAATACCTGGATTCGTAGTGTAGCTTGATAGAATACATATGTGATCAGTGTCAAGGATATGAGAAATACATGTATATTGCCCAAGTTACTAAAAACACCTATTATCAAGGCTAGCTTACAGAAAATGCTTGTCAATTTAAACATCCAGGAATTGGGAACTGCCCAATTCATATGAAAACAAGTCCACCCAAAAATATGGGCAAAAACATATTGATAAACAAAACCAATATATATGCATGTATACCAATTTACCTATGAATGCACCTTATAAATATATTTTCCCCTTTATACATATCATAAAGATATAATAATGCCCAACTGGTTTTGCTACTACTCAAATATTTACCCATAAAAATTGATCAAAATTGAGGTTTTAACTACCTTAGTAGGCAGACAAAAAAAAAGATATGTTCATTTGAATTACCACTTTTTACATATTCTGCATCTAGCAAGATTAGTTCCTAACCACAAATTCCATCTTGTTCATATTAAATCACAGCATTTTACATCAAAACACGGAAAAAACATCCTCTCCTTTTAAAACTAAGTATTATAACTCCACATCTGCTCTTAAATCATCACAACAGCTTTATAAACCTGCTTGAAAACAAACAAGCAACTGTCTATAAATAAAAAAGTGTCCAGCTATTGAATCCTGCTCCATCTCAGCATTGACTCTTGCCTTGCAGTAGCTTCTATGTAAAACATGCTCTCCTACAGATGGAATTCACTTGTACTTGCTATTCAGTGAAACACAGCAGGACCCAGAGAGCATTTGCTGAAGCTGAAAACCGACTTTAGAATTCAGCCTTGAATTTTGAGCTGGCATAACTACCATGTTATAAATCTGGATGCTAAGTCTCAACACTTTTAAAGCTAATAAAATAAACTCCTGATTGCTTTGTCTTTTTCATTGCAGTTTGAGCATACATAATAAAGTTACATCTCAATGTTAAAAATGTTTGTCCACTCAAAGAATTTTAATGCCTAACAGTTGAATAGATATCTGTAAAACAGTTTGTCTACCTCATTGTTCTTTAAAGCAGGGAAATAGTAAGGATACTCAAAGACTGAAGCAGTATTTAAAATATGAGTGGCTACATTTAACTTACTGTGAACCCTAATGCATGTTTATATATTGCATTCTTGCTCTATGATCCCTGAAACAGTGACAAGCAAGGAGCTGTTTACTGTGTCCTGTGTCCCACTTCAGCTGTGCTTCTGCAGTTTAAGTGAATCTTAAGTAGGCAAATTTCACCCTGGGGAAGATGAGAGTATAAGAATTGTACTTACTGAATCAGAAACCTAGAGATAGCATCAGGAAAAGGAAACGGTTTGTGACTCCTTTTCTGTGTATTCTCCAAGCTGGGGAGTGGGTGGTTGGCATTTAGACCTTCTGCCTAGTTTACAAGATTGGTATTAGTCACCAGGGAGGGTTTTTTTATTTTTTTTTAATGCCATTTTTTGGATAAAGGGAGAAGAGGGTTGTATCAGGTGTGACCTGAAGGGAAAATATAATTCATGGAATTATCAGCTCTAAAAGTATCATAAAATGTAGAGTAAAACCACCTTATGGACTGTGTTCCTGAAGGAGCAGAATGGGAGATTCCAACCATTTGGCAAATTTTCACTTTAATTTCTGCATGAAATCTACTTGGGGAAAAGCTAAGAAAAGTTTAAAAAAGGTAATCACCTTTACAATACACAATTTATTTGTTAATGGTTCTTAACTGCAAATGTTTTCAGTCCAATTTACCCTAGGTTTTTCTAAACAATTAGTTCTCTCCACTATATTAGTATTTTTTCCCAGGTAGTGACTCTGATCCATGTAACAATATCACGAATACTAATGAATGCAAAGCAAAAAATCTGGCTTGCATAAAATGATAACATGATGAAAATGAGCTTAGCATGAATTTTGGGATTTAAATCAATCTCTGAATATTTTGGTAAGGTGTGATGTCCATAATTAATCCCTGAAGGTATCCAGGAAAGAGCTTAAATCTGGGTTAATGAACTACCATGCTTAGTTTTCAACCTAGAAATATACTGCACTAGTTCTGAAAATGGTTTACAGAATGGAAAAATAGATAAATTATTGGGCAAATCTGAGAACTGAAATACAATTGTGCTATACTAACATATTAAGTTCTACTGCAAAAAAGAATAATTCTTGGATATTATTCAGGCTACAGATAGCAGTCTTCATGTTTTATTTTAAGACTTGTGTTCAAAATGCTAACCACTGGTAACTCAAACCCTCTTGCCGTGAAGAATTTGTTTAGATTGAATGTCTCTGTTATTGATGATATACCATTTTCTAGCATATTTCTGTGTATTTTCCTTTTTCTTTTCCAGACTCCATGATATTAATAATCCAGAAGAAAAAAAATTAAATTAAAGCTGTGAACAGGAGCCAGTAGTATGCCCAGGTGGCCAATAAGGCCAATGGCATCCTGGCCTGGATCAGCATAGTGTGGCCAGCAGGACCAGGGCAGGGATTCTTCCCCTGTACTTGGTATTGGTGAAGCCACGCCTCAAATCCTGTGCCCAGTTCTGGGACCCTCCCTCAATACAAGGACATTGGGGTGCTGGAGTGTGTCCAGAGAAGGACAATGGAGCCAGTGAAGAGTTGGTCTAGAGAGTAAATCGTAGGAAGAGCAGCTGGGGGAGCTGGGGTTGCTTAGCCTGGAGAAATGGAGTCTCAGGGAGGCCTTATTGCTCCCTATAACTCCCTGAAAGGAGATTGTAGTCAGGTGGGGGTCGGCCTCATCTCTCAGAGAACAAGGGACAGGACAAGAGGAGCTGGCCTTAAGCTATGTCAGGGGAGATTAAGTTGGACATCAGGAAGAATTTCTTCACTGAAAGGGTGGTTAAACATGGGAACAGATTGCCGAGGGAAGTTGTAGAGTCACCACACCTGGAAGTTTTCAGGAAATAAGTAGACATGGCACTTAATTCTATGATCTAGTTGACAAGATGGAGATTGGTCAAAGATTGGACTAGATTATCTTGGAGTTCTTTTCCAACCTTAATGGTTCTATGATTCTAATTACTGTCATTGAGAAATATAGGCACTCACACACCTTGAACACATGCTGTTCATTTATATTTCATTAACAGAATTCATTCCCAGTGTACTTCAGTTCACGTGTCTCTTTGGGATTTTGCCTATTTTCTCAGTGTCCTCATCTTTACAACTGGGATGAGATATAAAAAAAATCGCCCTTAGCACCCTCACCAATAATATACTGTAAAACTCAACAGTGTAATGAAGACAGGATGATTGTGAAGAAAGGAATACATACAGCACAGCTATGGTCAGCATATATAAATTGTTTGAATGCACATGTATAAACGTGTTTGTGCATACTTGTGTTTTCATGAATTCCTCATTATTACAGCAAAGACCATGATATGGTGACTGAATTATGAAACTTCACATCCTATTAGTAGCTTCAAAGGCTGTTTGGAAACAGAAAAGTGATGTCATGACCAGAGCTTCTGAAACTGAAGGCTTACACATCCCTCTGCAATCCTGAGAAAATTTGCTGGGGAATGTAGAAAGAGAACTCGAACGTAGATAACGGTGATCTAAGTGATCAGTGACAATTGTGATCTAAGTCAATGACTGTTGGGGTGGCTCAGCCTGCTCTCGGGCTGAAACCATCAAATGTCAGTCACCAGACGAGATCACTGAGGTCTAGGTTACCTCCCCCTGGGTGGCTCCCAATCCTAAATTACCTCCCCCTGTTCCAGAAAGTTCTCCCTTTCTTAGTTATTAATTGGTTCCCTGTTATGACTCCTGCCTCCCTGTTTTCCCCATTTGTTCTGAAAAATTGTATCCTCCCCTCTGCTTGTACCCCATTGGTTGTTTTCTCTTTCCCTGCCTTGCTCCACCCCACCATAAAGGGGGCTAGCCCGCGTCTCCTCGGCTCTTTTTGCTGGTCCCTGGTCCCTCCTGCAAATAAAGCTGTTGGAACTCACACCAGAAGCCCCTCCCGCCTTCTTTGCCTCCGGGCTAACGCGAGCCTGATCATCGGCTGCCCGACGTGTTTCCTCTGAGGAGGAGCCAGCGCCCATCGCACCCATCCCACGCTGATTCCACTGAGCCGTCCAGCAAGGACGCTGTGGAGGTCAACGCTGCGTCCCCTCTGCCCGAGGGCACGCCGGGGCTTGCGGTGACAAGCCCCCGGTTGCGTTAAATGACTAGTGCTGGACCAGAACAGGGGTGACTCATCCACACTTAGTTGACACGAGGGTTCCTCAAGTTCGTCCCAGCAAAGTGAGCCTTGCTGCTGAGCTCCTCCTCAGTTTTCAGCAGCTGGTTGTGCTTGGCCAGGTGCTCAGATTGGCACAGGGCCCAGTTTTGATCTGACCAGTGCAGAGATCCACTGCCAGGTCAGCAATGAAGGTGTCTTCTGTCTCTCCAGAGCAGTGATGCACCATCACACACCAGCCACTGGACTGGGTCAGCTTGCCAGAGGAGCCCTTCTAACTGTCGGTTTCCATAACTATTTAAAACAAAATTACTGATTCTGAGTAACTGGTTTCCATCTGGGATTTTCACCTTGGGGGATTCCTGAGGAGCTCACTCCCACTAGAATTTTGCAGAACTTGATCTCATTTCTATTACAACCTATTAAACCTATTCATAAGTGTGAAAACCTGCTAGCACATGAGTTCTTTTATATACACGGCAAAGTAAAGTACTCATTAAAGTATTCTACATGTTAACATATATTGAAGTGTTCCAGGTACAGATATGAGTAGGATGTCCAAAAACTCATATGACTATGACATCATATATATGATGCGTATCTCTTATACTGACATCAGCTTCCAAGGTGCAGTGGTGTAGTGATTTGTATTGTTCCACAACTAGTTTACAACAGTCTGCACTAATTATGGAGGAAACCAATGACCCAGGCCTTGTGTTGACCTCTTCTACTGTGAAGTAACCTGAGGGAGGTCCTGGTAAAGGACAAAAGGATCTAGGGTCCTTTAGCCTTCATATTTCCAAAGATATAGATTTCAGAAAACCAGTCTTCAAAAGCAGTTGTTTCATACATATTTTTTGTCCAAGACAGTCTTGCCTGAAGAGGGATGTACTAATTTTCTAGCAGGACACCAGGTAATTCTTAAATCTCTGGATGCTTTGAGAATAAAATAACATATTGATCTTCTATGCTCCCTTTCACTTCAGAGTAATACACAACTTCAATAAGTCTTCCCTGGTGAAAAAAAAAGCCCCTTCTTCACAACATGCAAAACTAATATATAATCTGGAGCCACTTGTGAGGAAGACTGTATAAGCACCTTGGGTATTGGCCCATTCCAGTGGGCAGTGAGAAAAAAATGAGGTACTAGTGAGGTTACCTTTGCCTTTGAATAGTCAGCTGGACAATTATGGATCTTTTGGCTACAGGCAGAATATCTCCTCTATTTCTGTCTTTCTGCTTCCTAAAAGCTGTCTTTTAGCTAAGTTTGGCTACTTAAAAGACACCTTATCTAAATTCATTATATGCATACACATGGAGCATGAAGATCTCATGACTATAGGGGCACCACTATTTGTATTTATCTGTTCAGATGATCACAAAGTTGGCTGGTTTTATTAAATCAAAAAAACCCTGGTTTCCCATAAAAGCCCATTTTTTATATATCTAAAAGACAAACTTAATTAAATGCTTTCTGAAAAAGAAATAAAGTAACCAATCCAAATCTGGCGACATGATAACCTTCTATATCAAGATGATACTTCATATCTAGACTTCTCAAATTCTGTTTGAACATTAAGCATGTTCCTGGAAGCTAACAAGATACCAAACGTGAAGAAAGTTTCTCTAAAGCATAACCAAAACCTGCTCTGTTATGTAATCCCCGATAAGCTTCATTGTTTTCTTTCAATGATAAGCTCCCAAAACAAGGTTTCAGATCAATGAAGTTCTAATCCATTCAACCTCCATCAACCACACTAGTGGTTCTCCGTTATGCAGCTTTCATTACTTGAAGAGTAGAAATCTGTAACTAGTAAGTAGGTGTGTATGTTAGGTCAGCAGCAAAGGAAGAGTTGTTCTAACATGTATTACAGATACTGCAGATTATCTGATGGCCTGACCACTTCCCTGGGCAGTGTGTTCCAATATACAAACTTTTTTGGTGAATTTTTTCCCCTTAATATCCATTCTAAATCTCCCCTGCTGTAACCTGAGGCCATTTCCTCTAGTTCTGTCACCTGTTACTTAGGAAAAGAGGGAAATACCTTGTTAGGACCTCCTTTCAGGTTGTTGTAGAGAGCGATAAGGTCCCCACTGAGACTAATTTTCTCCAGGCTGGACAACTCCACCTCCATTGCCCTTCTCTGGACATGCTCCAGCATCTCAAAGTCTTTCTTATAATGAAGGACTCAAAACTGAACAGAGGATTTGAGGTGTGGCTTCACCAGTGCCAAGTACAGGGGGACAATCCCTGTCCTGCTGGTCACGCTACTGCTGATCCAGGCCAGGATGACATTGGACTTCTTGGCCACCTGGGCATACACTGGATCATGTTCAGCTACTTTTGACCAGCACCCGCAGGGCTTTTCTGCTGGGAAGCTTTCCAGCCACTCTGCTCCCAGCCTGGAGCTCTGCACTTGGGTTGTTGTGCTGGACCTGACACTTGGTGTTGTTGAACCTCACACAATTGGTCTTGGCCCATCAATCCAGCCTGCCCAGGTACCTCTGCACAGCCTTCCTGACTTCAGCAGATCAACACTCCCACCCAACTTGGTGCTGCCTGCAAATTTACTGAGGGTGCACACCATCCACTCATCCAGATCACCAATACAGATATCAAGCAGGATTGGGCCCAACACTGGGTCTTGGGGAACCTTGCTAGTGACTGGCTGACAACTGGGTGTAACTCCATTCACCACCACTCTCTGAGCTTGGGTCCTTAGAAAAACTTATACTGAAAGGATTATCTATGTGGAATTTTGGAAAACCATTAGTACAATGAATATGACACATTAGTCATTTTCATACATATACTACATGATACAACTTATAGCAAAGAGTCTCAGCTATACTATTTGTCAGGATTCATAGTGAAGTGAAATTCTTGCGAAGAATCCTCACACTGCTTCTCCAGTTTGAGAAATTTATATGAATAAAGTTTTGAGTATTTCTATTTATGCTTAGACATCTCACTTGCCTTGGAAAAAGCTAGTATTCAATTAATTTTGCTGCTATGTTGTATTTTAAAGCTTCAAACTAGATACCCTTTCTGGAATTAAAGCTATCAGAAATGCTGATTTGGTTGTGCAGTAATTCTCAGAGATAATGCTACACAGTGTTTCTAGGCATTCAGTCAAAACATTCTGAGATGACTGGTATAATGATGGCATTTACTGGTATTTCAATACCCACACTAAAATTTTAGCAATGGTAGTTTCTCTGATTTAAGCAAAATTGAATAGAGATGATATATAACATGATGTGTAAAAAATTTTGTGCATAGCTTGCACATTATCTAAAGAGTCAGGAATTTGAAGCCCTATTTATTTTGGATTCTTGATTTTCTTACAGGCACTGTTTCAGTGTCACTTTTCACACTAATCAGATACTAAATCTATGGATCTGAGAACATAAAAAATTGTTTTTCCCACAAACATTTTTAATAGAACCACCACAATACTGCCTAAATTAGAAGCAGAATGGTTTATGGTTTGAATATCACTTTTCTTAACTTGCTTGTTTTGATTATTTTTCAATTGCCAGAATTTGTTATTATAACAATATTTCTAATATAAAATTATGTTCTGAAACAAACAAATTCTGAAGAGTGTACCTAATTTTAACCACCAGTAAAGAAGTTGTATATTTTAAAAATGCTTGTTTAAAAAGAACAACAGTTCAATACTCTCTCTATATATATCTGTATATCAAATAAAATGTATGAGTTTATATTTTGCTATGTCCCCATACATTATCATCCTAAAATTTCCTGAGGTCTTACAGATGTTTTGTTTAAAATCTAAAATATCACCACTTAATGGTGTTGGCATAATGGAACATGGCTTTGATTTCTTTGTCAAATCTCTCCTTCACACTAGTATAATCTGAGGAATATAGTGCCCAAGAAATTAAGTATGATAAAATGGGAATCTGTTTCTGATGCCAAGAGTGAGACACGCCTTGTTCAGTGAATTCAGTCTTGAAACAGATATACAAAACTGTAGGTTAGAAAAATTTGCTGTCTAATGTTCAAGGGCTAGAAGGCATTAAATTTTAATTTTCTGTTTTGATTTAAGGAAAACTAATGTAGGAGAAATGCAGATTTTATTCAGAAAAAAAATTGTGCAGAGGTTTTTATATGGGACTTAAGCCAAATGCAATTCCCTCCACCACAAGGCTCAGCCTGGGTAAATGAATTCTCTATCTGCTAATACTTAAAGCTAGAAAAATTGGAAAATAAATTTTCTTTTTTGCTTATTTGACTTTCTTGTAAAAATATGATGCAACAAACACATACCTAACAGTATTTTTGGTCATTATGGAATTATCTTTCATCCTCCTCAAGTATGATCTCTTTTTCTTAGTAAGAATGGCATTACTTTTTCCAAAAATCATAAGGAACCTAAAAGGATGAACAATCTCTCTTCCAGAGAAAGAAAACAGCTTGGAAATAAATATAAATTAATTCTTTACTTCACCAAAATTAAATTTGAAGTAAGCAATAGAAAAAGCAACAGATTTCCAAATGCGAATAACTTTCATAAATACCAAACTCCCACTATAATACCTAATCTCATTAAAAGAACAGGACTCCAAAAAATCAAGTCCCCAAACTAGTCTTCCTAAGTAATGGTGTGTGTAACCATGAATAATAATAATCATCATCACAACAACATTTAGTCTCTGGAACTGTAAAACATGACGATCTTTGGTATTGAGAGACCTGCCTAAAAAGCACCCCTTTAAAAGGAAGTAGGTTGTCTTCTTCATACAAAGCAGCACTGTATAAGTGCATTTTTTATAAATTCTGAAAAGGTGTGAGAATACACAACTCCCATCTGAAAATCTTCTTCATTTGAAAAGTAACTAAGATGAAATTTAATCCCTTTGGTTTATCTTTCTGCAAAATGTGAATACAGTGGAAATTGAAATGTTAGTTCTGAACTTAATATGGATGTTAGTGATGTGAACTAGGATTTAATTTTGTAAAAAGCCCAACAAACTGATGTTCTAGATAATGTGTTGGCCTGAGTCTCTTAGTCTACAAGACATACCTATAAAAGGTTTCTTGATATATGATCAGTTCTGTTATTTCTGACTAGCTGGTACCTTTCTTACCCAGAAACACCTACATCTAAAGCAGTGATAGAAAATCCATGAGCAATTCTAAAAATTTGGTCTGAAATGCTCTTGCTAGTTTTGGGAGATGCTTCAGTGTTCCTTAGTTTGAAAATGGACACTTGCTCATTCTAGAGTAACAATTCTATCTTTAGGTCAAGAAATACACAAACCAGATTTTGCAAGCTGGAAGCAGACTGCAGCTCTGTGCTAGAAATGTGAGAAAAGAATTAATAAAGGCATACAAGCCTATCCTTACATTAATACCTTCAGCTGAAAACTGACATAACTTGCAGTTTTGGCTTATAGGCACAAGCAAGCATAATGCATTTTTGGCACATGGCTGGGAAAGGATCACCAGGACTAGCCTTTGAAATGAAAAATGAGATGTAACAAATGCTGAAAAGAACATTTTAGTGTCTCCAAGGTCTATGGTTTAAGCTCTTTCTTTTTTCTGCTAAAAATTCACATTCATAATTACTCTTTCTGCTGTTTATTTTTATTAATATTCAGGATATATACTAACAGGACACCACAACATTTGTTAAGTCACTTCATCTGGTCTCCTCAGCATCTACATCATAAGATAGTCTACCACTTAACCAAGTACAACTGTAAAATTATCTTGTACTTACAAGCTATCCTAACCTTTAACTAATTCTCTATTTTTTTTCTTCCTAAAAGATGTTCAAAATGTTATCAGACAAACTTTAGCAAAGAGGTTGAATGGAATTTTTCATTTAGTGATCTGTTCTTAAAGGCTTAAGAGGAATTGCACGATTTCCCAGGATGCAGAAAACAGTCAGTTTCTGAAGTGCGTTTTAAAATATGCATTTCAATTTATAGCCAAAAAGGTACTATTCAAATGAGACCTACATGTTTAGGAAGGTATCTCTTACATTGTCAGGAGATGAAAATTGAATATTTACATTCCTTGTATATTTTTGTTGATTAGAGATACATGGCAGTTGAAATCTGAAGATAAGTGTCTCTCCATTGAAATTTATTGCTAATTGAGTTTGATTTTTCAGTCTTGGTTAATTGATTAACATTAATGGACCCATCTGCTGCATCAATACATGGGGAATAACAACAGTAAGAATAATCACTGTGAGAATAGTTTGAGACACTGCAAACATGATTGTTTGTGGAAGCAATTAACTTTGAGATTGTACTCTACACTATAAAAGCTAAGCTTGTGCATGTTTACATTTTTTGAGTCTTTATACATTTTAAAACAAATGTATTAATCAACTGCTACAAGTGTAGGGGCTGACATAATTGTCAAATCATTGGTGAGGTAATTTTGTGAGTTTATTTCCCACACACAGATGTGTCTTCTTAATTAACACTAAGCTTGGTTTGGAACATCTGGCTCGTATGATCAAGGGGCCACACAGAATATTAAGAGCTTCCTAGGTGTCTTGGGATGACTTTGTGATGTGTATCCCCTATTGCTGCCCTATGCCCAGAAATTAATTTTGTGCCTTTTTGTGCCTTTAAACTGAGCCTGAGAGGGGAGAGAGGAAAAAAAACCTGAGCAAGCTTCTCAAAGTGTTGTTCAAGAACACAGTGATAGGGACTCCTCTGCATTCTTCTAACAGCAGTGGTGGGAGTGGGAGGAAGCAGCTTGCTTGCTTTTCAGCCAGCTTTCAGCTACTTTTTCTCTGAAGATAAGGGGAATACAGAACTTCTGTTTTCCTGGGACTTTGGATTTTTCCCTTTTTCTTTTTCTTGGACTGTTTCAACATCAGAATACACCAGGAGGGCTTTCCACCGAGGCCCTGGCCCTGGAGGTCGGCCTGCGACCCAGCTCCAAGGAGAGAGAGAGAAACCTATGGAAGGACTCTAAAATTTTCCCAGGTTTTCTCTCCACAGTGAGAGGTTTTATTATTTAGCATTATTATCCTTTTCCTGTGTGTTTGTTGTGTTTGTTTTTATCTCTTCCACTTTCCTCCCAGGAAAAAAAAATTTTTTTTCCCGAACCTGGTGGGGGAGGGCTGGTTGTAACCTGCCTTGTCTTAGAAGATATTTTTCCTCCAAATTTGTCCAAACCAGCACACTAGGTTAATCTTTCCATGCCCATTTCAAACACATCCAAATCCAATGAGCTTTGAATTCCATAGAATTATGGGGCATCAAACCCATAAATTTACTGAATAGTTGTCATTTTTCCCCCTCTGAAAATAACCAGTCTCTGGAATTCTACATTAGTATAAATTGAAAGTGCAGTAAAAGAGCTAGGGAACTTGAAAAAGTGCTTTTTAAAGGATTAGAGTATTTACATAGGAGACTACTTTGTTTTTTAATCTAATACATAATGACTATGTAAAGAATAAAAAATTTTGATTTCTACTGAACCATTCATCTGATGAAACATATGTTTAAATACTCTTGAAACCAAATGGATTTTGTACTCTGATGATGAGAAAAGGCAAGTAACTTTCTTTTAAGAACAACCAAAAAAATGTTTCTTAGGAAACACACCTGTCTATACTCAGCAATATGCATTGATAAACTCCAGCCTTCCTTAAAAAACATGGCAGAGAGATTTGCTATGTAATAGTTCATGGTCTTTCAGAACAAAATCCACTAATTAGTTGCCAAGCACCTGAAGAATAAAATGCAATGAAAAATGTATTTTTTTCATTTTGCCACTAAGGAGTGTAATTGAAACACCTGGCAAAAATCTTGCTATGACATCAGATCATTCCCTCAGCTCTCGTGTGTGAATCCCATCAGGTCCCATGGATACACGTCCAGTTGATTTAAAAGTTCCCTAATCTGATTCTTGTCTACCAAGTGACAAGAATTCCTTTATTCAGACTTTCTCCAACAGGATAGGAACTGGAGGCCCGTTATCCATGAAGACTGAGGCAAAGAAGGCACTTCAGTCTTTCCTGAATCCTTTTTCACGAGAACTTTTTCCCCCTTCAGCAGCAAGCCTGCATTTTCCCAGGTCTTCCTTTTGCTGCTGATATCCTTTCAGAAGCTTCTGGTTTTGCCCTGCACGTCCCTGCCAGACTAATCTCCAGATGGGCTTTGGCTTGTTCCATATCTTTGTAGCTGGATATTTTCTCTATATTCTGCCCAGATCACCTGGCCATGCTTATATCTCTTGTATACTTGCTTTTAATGTTTGAGTCGTCAGAAGCATCTTACTAATATATTCAGGCTTCCTGACACTTGATTTCCTGCTCATTAGAATGAATCATTCTTGGGTTTGGAGGAGGTGATCCTTGAAAATCAGTTGGCTGTTGTAGAAAATCATGAAAATAATGCTACTGCACAGCTGCTTATCCCTGTTTTGCACATGCACAGTCTTCCATGATGCCTCTGGACAGAGGAGAAGTGACCTATTTCAAAACAAAAGCATTTCTGAAAAAGGCCCAGGCCAGCAGTTGGAAAGCAGAAAGGCAGGAAATTAATCCAATCATCATGAATTATTCAGGACACAAATTCAAATGAAACAGTATTCCATAATGGCAGTTGACAGGCCAAGCAGTAGAATGACAGAGGTATAGTAAAGACCAACAGAGGAAAAACAGACTCATTACTCTGAAGTACACCCTCAGTTTCACCAGACTGGTAGGCAAATTGTGTGTTTTCATAAAACTGCCTTGCTTTCATTTGTGCTCTAGTCAAACAAGATTTAGAGATCAAAGACTTGTTTGGTGTTCTTTGTGTGTTCACATCAATCAAGAGAGGCAGGGAAGCCCCTCAAAAATTTGTTCAAGTCTCCTCAGTCCAAGAAACACACAGTGGTCCAGAATATCAAAAGGACTTTAGATTGTTCTGTTCAGTATTTGTCTTGAAGTATATTTGTTTAAAAACTTGGCAAAAAACGTGCTCCTACTGAACCATCATTGAATTGAACCATCATCCTCTGTTCTTTTAACCCATATCTCTTTCAGACTCCATTTCCTCTTTCAGCAGGATGCACCTTAACTTTCAAAGGTTCTTTGACAATACTTTTTCACACATGCTGAAGGTGAACAGGAAAGTCACTTATTAATGTTTTCATAGCATGATGATGAACATTTTGTACCCAGGAACACACCATGAAGATATGTGAGGGTACAAGACGAGTAAAACATGGAGTTGTTAGGCAAAAGAATGACATCTTATGTGCCTTCTGTCCAAACTGTCTATACAAAGGTTCATATTTAGTCTTCTAGCAGAACTGATCTAGTTAGTTGCAGAGGAATTCTGGCATCAATACAGTACATATCCTGTGTGGACAATGTAATTATATTTTATACCACTTTTCATGCAAACAAACAAAATATAAAATCTCTCTGGCTGGCATGAAGATGTCACATTTTCTATTTGAAATTATCAGGACAAAAGATTGGTGATTATTTCATTACAGAGAAAATTATAGTAATTTTTCATTAAGAATGAATGATAAAATGGGTGAAGTAATAACTCTTACCTAGTGCAAGTCCCACCATTGTGACATGGATGATAATCACATATTGGAACATTGCAGTTCTCAACATTCCTTCCTTCAAGAGCCTCATCTATGATGAACAGCTCTTTGTGGTTAACTTGAAAATCCCTAATGCATCCTTTAAAGCCATATATCTGCCCAGCACATCGATGAACCTCCTCATGAACAGGAACCTTTCCAAGGAAGATTGATCCAAAGGTGATCTACAGAAACAAAAAGAGAATTGTCAGAAAAAATGTGATTTGTGATGTTAGTGTAAACAATGGAAGAATAATAAATACTGATAAAGGAAATAGTCATTACTTGAAAATGGCCAAAAACTCTGGCACTTCCTGAAGGGATTATTTTAAAAAATGTTATTCTCTTAAAAAAAAAATTCCTTACAAAGAGGATGATTTAATGTGTTTTTGTATTTTCAAATATGTAAGACAACATACATCCCATGAAACACAAATTGGAATTTCCAGCCTTAGCCACAGTGAACATGGTAGGTTTTTTACATAGATGCCCTCATTCTGTTTGATAAGTTGTATGACAGAGGTTTGGTGTAGGAACACAGGAGAAGCTGTAGACTTGAAGATATTTCCTTTAGGACCTGGGACCTACGACCTACCAAGATAAGGGGAATACAGAAAAAAGATTTTAGGGTTTTTTTTATGAATGGCAGAAAACAGTCTGCTGTACTGAAGCCCATGGAAGAAAAAAGGGAACTTTTCAAATTTTCAAAAGCCTAGAACATCCTAATAAAGGTGCAAAGAAACAACCACAACTTTTTCACACTTGGACTGACCAAATCATATCAGTGCTCACTATGGTAATTCCTCTGTTGCCTGACCTAGGATTCAAGCCCTTAATCATCACATATAAAGGATCTGTGACTCATTTAGCACTCTGAATTCCACTCCTCAAGCTGAGGCCTGACTTTCTGGAATTCTGACATGGGGCTTCATCGTTCCTCAGCTCATTTGCTACATGCCTGCCAATTCTTAGGAATTGAAAAAAAAAAAAAAAAAAAAAAAAAAATCATAGTTGTGCTATGTGCAGTGATGCTTTTATTTGTACAATACCATCAGTCCAGGAAGAGGGTGGCGCCTAGCCCATTCAAGTCAAGCAGGAATAAACCAATGGAATCAGAAATATATCACAGCATGCATAAAACATGCGAGGGGGTTATTTTTAGTGAAGAGGCCCTTTACTACCATATTCAAACAACTGTAAAGAAGTAGAAACAGGAGGAAAACATCCCATTGATTTATCTGGAATTCACACATCCATACGATTTTTGCTTTGCTGTTTCCTGTATTGCTTTTGTCAGTCCTGGAGATATGCTGCTGACAATTTCAAGTGAAATTTGGCAATACAATGAATGTGAATACTGCCAGATTATCCTCTAGTTAGTGTCTTTTGTTTTGAAGGGAAAAAGAAAAACACCTACTTATTTTAGAGCATGGATAAAACTAAATCAGATTTTTCATATCAAAGTAATTCAAAGACATTGGCTCTGCACTTGTTGAATTCATTTCAGATCACTTGACTTTATCCCCTTTCAAACAAAGCCATGAAGCACCGCAATGATAGAAAAGATTTGTAAGTAGTGTTCTCAGACATTTTCTCTCTGCTTGTGAATCTCTTTCAAGAATTAAGCAAAGCATTGGACTGCATAATAAAGTATCTGTCATTAAGAACAGTGTTTTAAACACTGCTCTTGCAACACAGTCTCTTTTATTATTGGGCTTATTTTACAAAAGCACTAACCTTGGGAGCATATCCAGTGTACCACAGAACAACTTCAGTAGGCTTTGCTCAGTTTGTAGCATCACTGGATTTTATCATAAGGTATTAAATGTTCAAGCTCATGGTAGTACACCTTAACACACACATTCTTTCTATAAAGCTCCTGTTCTGAATTTAACTGACTTAACCAGAATGTATTTTAAGGAGGCACAAAGAAAGAATTCCTGTAAGTCTTATTAATAACATAAAAGGCCTAATATAGCATTATATCAATAACTTATCTAACACTCATGTTTAACTTTTCAAATACTAATTTGAAAATATCCTTCTTCGCTTTGAGCCTGAGTGGTAAAAAGGACTATCTTGGGCAATAATGGGAAGATATTCATTAGTCCTCTTAGAGAAAAGAAATGTTTTATTTTCTTTCTTTGATTGTGTACTTTGTAAATAGAGGTTCTGGCAGATTAGGAGCAGATCTGTAAAATGTAATAGTTAATCATGAGGATTTGACATTCATATTACATACCACGCAAGGGAAGAAATTCCGTTACAAACCAGCAGTGCGTACTGTGAGATGCACATCAAGATTAGCATCTCTAAAGATAACTGGCCTGTCTTCTAGTGAACAAACTTTTAAAGCAAGCTGTCAATCACAGTTCAAATTCTCCTCTAATAACACTTTAAATGTTTCATGCGGAAATAATCTTGTGATGAGAGAATGCATAACAAAGAGAGGCAATAAAATGGAGACAAAGAATAACCGAAAAATTCAAGATTTGGGAAAGCTGGTCTTTTGTCCATTCAGAATGAGTCTTCTGATACCAGTTTCAAAATGGAGACAGACATTTTTACAGTACTATTCAGAAGCCAAGTCCTAGCAACAATACTGACACCAGATTAAATCACTGATGGTTCATAACTGTCCTCCACTAGACAGTGTGGCATGCAACTAAAAAGTAACCAGAATTACTGCTTAACAATATCTCAATTCTTTCTAATAACCCCATGGCCTTAGGTAAATGACAGTGCTAATATATATTTTTTTAACTCTCAGAGCATCTGTGTCCTTTTCATGGACTTTGTGCAGCTGGAATAGAAGTTTCAGAGTCAAACTAAGAAATTAATGAATATAGAATGGATGCTGGATGTGAAAAGACCTACTAAAAAGAAACTAGGTACATATAATGATATCTGAAGAGGAATTACATTTTATCCTTTAGAAGAAGTTAGAGTACAAATATTCTCCTTCAAAAATAACTCTAGTGCATATGCTGATGAAATTTTCAAAGAAAATAGCTATGTTTTGCAGACTCACCTGAGATGCTCGATGTGAGAAAGAAAGTCTGTGCTGTACAGGAGGGTTTCCATCTGCAGCCATTTCAATCATGCAGTAACCTTCCGGACTGCCCACAGGCAACACATAGCTGTAAGGAAACAGAAGATCCCATTGCTGTTTATACTGTTGATCACAGAGTATTCAAACCTCACATGGCAAAGATAGGGTGAAAGAGATGTTCATGCCTCCATAAAGGATGAAAATCTTTGGACACTACTAATTTCAGTTTCATGGCTACTTGAACTACCCAGGAGACAAAAGATGTAAGTTTCTTCTGCTAATGTCCCTCCTCTATTTGCTTTCTTGCTATTCTTGACTAGTGTTTGAAATACATACAGAGAAAAGAAGAAAGCAATCTTTAAATACATAAGTGGGTATTGATAAATTTTAAGTGCTAACTGTGGTTAACATACAGTCTCCCTAGTGCAGAGGATTGTTGGACTTGTGACATCAATATTGAATGATGCTGAACAGCCTGGGTCGGAATTTCCTTTTCCTGACCTACAAGGGGAGCAGAAATGGAATAAGAAATGAAAGGCTGCATACCTCTGAGCAGAAAAAGTACACTGCGATGCAGTTATCACTACTTGGAAAATGTGTTAGTGCAAACTCTGGTATTGAGCCTCAGAGATAAAGAAGAATGTAAGGTTAAGGGAATTTGTGAAGTAAATACTAGGGGAAGTTCAATAAAGCACTGAGAATTCTTCAGTTTCTTTCTGTTATGAGATCTGATAAAATGCTATTAATATTATCAGCAATAAAAATCCAATCCAAAACCTGATGATTTTCAAAAACAGTGGTTTTATAATTAGAGAGAAAATTTACATAAACGTTATCGTAGCGAATGCAGATTAGAACAATAGTAGTTCACAGATTATTTAAAACTGACCTCTTCTATTTCTGTAGAACTTCTTTCCAATTCCATTTTCATGTGCTTTAAAAGAGAATGTGATGGCTCCCTTTTTGGGAAGCATGTTAAGGTTTACTGACTACATGTACTCTGCACAGGAAGCTCTGCTCAGCCAAATCACCATAATCAGGTTTCCGGAGGATGGCTTCTAACAACAATAATGTTACATTTTTATGGAATATTTCACAAATGTTATACAACAAACGTTAAAAAATATTCTGAAAAAAATTTATATATTTATATGGGCTGCCAAATTTTCCATTTCTTTTAGCTGACTAAATGACAAAGGACAATGACAGGAATCTCATTAATTGTTTTGTGTTGGGATAGATGAATTTTTATGTTAGGCTGTAGACATATGAAAGAGTTAAAATATTTTAAAGCCCATTATGATCTGTACACTAGAAGCATACACTGCTAATCATAGAAATTATTTCAACGTTGACAAGGACAAATTTATTCCTGGAGAAAACACATCAAGACGTACCATAGTCTCAAATGGTACCTTTTTATATATCACCACCTGGTTGGTTGTGTGCAGCTGCCATGGCATGATTTATTCCAGGTTATGCCTTGAGCTTTGTGTTTCTGCTGTTGTGTCTAAAGTCTTACTATTTCATCCTCCTGTCTGTAGATTCATTATGAAATTTAGAGTCTCAGTTTTCACCTCTGAAGTTGCTGGGAACATGGTATTGACATAAATAGATATAGTTTTAGGCCCTAATGAATATTTATAAATTCACTGCAGTGCAGTGATTTCTAAGAGACCAGTGCAAAACCAATGCATTTACTAACTTGTCTCATAGCCAGTACATCCACATCAGCAGCTGATGCACACATATTAATAAATCCCACCTTTCCAATGGTTATATCACTGCTGGTTCACAGCTAAATCAGTCAATAGTAATTCATTGACTTTTCAATGTACTCTGCTGCATGAGGTTGAAATGTGCTAAATTATTTCTACTTTGTAAGTATAAAACACTTTTATTATTTTTGAATCTTTCTTTAAAAATCTGAGATATTTGAATGGCATTTTCTATTACCACCTTCTGAAATGTGATCTAGACTCCTAGACTATTCAAATGAGTTTGAAAAATGTTCATTTTTATTTCTAATTTTAGGTCAAAAAAAGTCATACTGTTGAGGTATTTTCAACTGCATTCCTTCTTGAAAACTCTAAAGTTAGCATAATGATTTGATGTTGAATATAGGAAGCCAGAAGCAATGCCTGTGGTTTTGAAGATCATCTGATTTGTACAATTTCATTATAAATTATGAATTCAGTAAACAGAAGTTTTTCTGTAATGAACAATGGGTGTATTGACAGTCTGTCTCCTTTTTAGGTATTTGAAATAAGGAAAATTTTGGAGAAAATACTTCCACTACTGCATCTTCCATCCAATTCTTGAAATGTAAAATATTCTTTGAATTTGATTTTTTATTCCTACTCATATTTCAGCTGCTGGGAATTATCTAGGTGAATCAGAGTGTATAAAGGCAACTTTCTCAAATAAAAGAAAATAAGCTCATTTAAGATTCTCTCTTGGGGAAAACAAACCCATAGCTTTTCCTTGATGCTTTCTACTCTGAGTGGATACTGTAGTAGAGACCTAACACACGCATGGCAAAGCCTACACTCGACCCCTGCCTTGTCCCTGCTTTTCAGGAAGATTTCTGAAGTCTGCTTCTGTTTCTTTTTCTAAATAACCCCTTATATCACATATTACAATGGTCCAGCCCACAAAGAACAAAAGTTTAAGTGAATTGGCAAAATTAATAAAGAAGAATATCATCTAATGAAAAACAAAATACCAGTGAGGTCTGTGTCAGTTTGACCATCTTCAAGTAATTAGCCATCCATTCAGGCATTATAAACTTTCATTGCAAATGCCTGGTGTACACACATTCTCACTGTTTTGTACACATAATTTCTATTGTTTTGATCCTTTACTAGAGGAAAAAAGTGGAAAATTAAATACAGGTGAACTAAAATAAGCCTTAAAGACTGCTTAATACTGACATGGTCTTCACTTAGGTATTTTTATTTCAACAAGCCCAAGTATCATAAATTAATTTTGATAATAACACAGTCATCCCTACTCAGGCATATCTGGTAACCCCTTCTACCTTTAAAGAAATATGTGAGAAAAAAAGAAAAAAGAAAATCCCCCAGTATCTATAAACAATAGCTATTATACAGTGATTTGGATCATTAGATCTTAACTTCACAAAGGACATAGAGTTTGTTTTGCTTTTTTTTTAACATGCAGCAATGAAATCTCAAAGAACAGAACTGATTTTTTTGATGTCAGCCAATAGATTAGTGACCGAGTTGTGAGAATAAAACCACAGGCTACACGCAGGAACCTACTTCCCTGTATTCTGGAGTGCATGTTAGGAAGGCTACCACTGTTTTCTTCAGCATTTGCTTCTTTCTCTGTAAGGATTTCCAAGGAATTAATACTTGAAATTTCTCTCTGTCTTGTCATAGAAAGGAAAAACTGTCATTTGAAATGTGAACAAAATGGATATTTTTCATGCTTATGTTACCACAAACTTAGGATGGTTTGAATTTGCTAGATTACTTAAATATGCCTAGAATAGCTTTTAGAAAGAGACAGAGCATAGAAAATTACAGTCCAAAAGACAGTTTTCTTAGAAAATTATAAATGTATGACAAAATGGCAATTAAACCATAAATGCTGTCTCTGTCTTTATTATAGCATTTAAACCAGAAAATGCTACAATATGGACACATGAAAAACTTAACCATATTAGTTTTTTAAAACAATGATGGAAAAAAGGCATTTGAAATATTCTGTGACAGAAATGACCTGAACTAAAATACCATTCATGTTGCTCTATAACCTGGTTATAGTTTTATTATAATCTATGTTTAAATCTGTCTTTATCTTGCAACTGAATAAATGCAGTTGTATTATTTCACGCACCTCATAGAAGACTGAAATCCATTATCCGCATTGGAAAAGAGAAAATGAAACTGATGATTTATTCCCTTGACATTTTTTCTTTATTTTTCTAATTAACCTCATATTATGAGATACTGACCTCACATTAAGAACACCCGAGATGAAAGTGGCTAATCACTGACATCTTTAAATTTTGAAATATTTTTAGTTCAGTGGTGCTTTTTCACTCGTTTAGATGCTGAAGGCATTTCAGTCCATCTGCCTCGCATCTCAGTGGCATATTCCGGCTGCATTTAAAGCCAGCATATTTTTCCCTCCAGAGACAGTGACAGAAGAGAATGCAATACGATCCCTATTGCAGGATAATTTTGTCAGGCACCAGAATTCTGATTCATGTACATGACATTCATAATGATATAAAAAGGATTCACAGGGGATTAAAGAATTGGGTGTGCGAGTAGTTATGGGAAATGTGTATACATGGAAGACATTTGGGCATGTTATGCACAGTAATCTAAAGAGGGCTGGAGCCATGTGAAGCCCAACCTGTTACTGGAGATGCTAAGATACAGGCCTGATGCATACAAATATTTGTTTCCACAAATTTGAAACAAGAAGATGTTGAGCCTTCTTATTTGCTCTTGGCTTAGAATAATATGATTTTTTTTCATAGCTGCTGTGGACTTTATATAAAGTTAAGAACTGGAATTACAAAGGATTTACTATTTTTTTACAAAAGACTCATGGACCTCAACAGATGCAAAACAGAAATTATGTACAGTGTCATTACTAGTTGCATCTTGATTAATTATGTGTATGAACACTGGATTTCTAACAAAGTGCAATGTGTACCTCACACACTCATAACACAATTGTGGATATTAGGTATTGATTAATTTAGGTCTGGAACTGATAGTCAGAGAAATCCTCTTAAAATAGCTAAGATTGGGGCACCTCTAAATCAAGTGTTACCTGGTATAGTCTTGCTCAAGTAAATGTTTTATCTTAAATTGTCATAGACTACTTCTCCAGGTGGAAATAAAATCATACTTTTTTTTTTTTTTCCTTTCAAGCTAGTCACCAGGTGGCACTAAAGGAGCACAGTAGAAAGCATGAATGCAAAGTCCTTACTAATGTCTCTTCTAATAATTGGAAAGACTGACTTAAGCTCTAATTGATAGCATGATTGCTTCAGCTTCCCGTTATATCAAGGGAAACATAGTAAAGTATCTTAAACTGATTACATATTTGACAATATGGATGAGAACAGGTCCAGAGACTGGAACTTCTGGGAGACTTTTAACTGCTTTCATGCATTATAACTACCTAATGTAATCATGTAAAAATGGTGCATTCATGGTTATGTAAACATACTTAAGAAAATTTAGTTTTTAGCAATTATATTTTTTATATAATGCTGAAGGTGCAGCCGTATTTCTAACAGATTAAGGAGAGGTATAGCAAAATTAAAATATCATATCAGCAGGTATAAATATCCCCAGGCATTATACAGAGAACCTTTGTTTTTATCCAAGCTAAATAATCATGGTAAGACTGTTTCTGAATAAAGACCTCACACTGCTAGCAGACCAGAGTTTCTGGTCTTCTGAAAAATTATTTTATAATTTTATAAATTTTATAATTCCACAATTGGAGGATTACATTTAGAACTACTTGCTATTTTTCTCCCTACAATCTGAAAAATGCTAGCCCAGATTAACATAGGAAAAAATCCCCACAAAAATCCCTTTGCTAAAAAAGTATTGATATTAAAGACACAAAAGAAAAGTGTCCTGCAAAACACTGAAATTGTGGCTTCATTTACTCCCTTGATTAACCAGACAAGTTGTCAAGGAAACATCTAACCAACTGTCAAGTACTAGAGGATTTTTTTCAAGAATGGTGATTTTACTTTTGACTGAGCATATTCAATTCACAAGTGTGAAAATATGTATTGTTCCTTGCAGTTTTAATAATCTCTTTGTACTTTTCCAAAATTCTTGCACTTACTACCTTTTTTCCCCTTAAAAATATATTTTTAAAAAATTCATTGTTATAAAAACTGTATCTTCACTTCCGAAAAATTACCTTTCAGCATACTTCTTCCATGGAAATGTTGGCATGTCTCTTTACCCTCTTCTATTTCAGTAAGGTCAAATTTTAGTGTTTCTTACCAACTTCTACTGCAACACTCCAAAGTGACAATTATAAAAATGAATGCTGCATTTTATGTCTGACATTTTATTTGAAATCAATGAAACATATTTCATAACCTGCAGAAATTCTACATCAATTCTCAGGTTTTCTAGGTGCTGTAAACTGGCCAAACAGTAAAAGTGTTGTGAGAAAGAGAAAAGGAGACCAAGGAGAGGAGTAGATAAAAACAAGGAAGATGAAAAATCCCAAATTACTTTGACTCCTAAAGTGTCTTGCAGTAGTCCCTTGATGTCCCTTTCTTTAGGAAAAAAACCCCAAACACACAAAAAGAGGTATGTGGACTTTGGGAATGCATTAGGGGATGATAAACTCCCAGCTGACTGAACTTGTTTGAAACTTGCTGCTCCAGCTGTGTGTACATAAATCTCTGGGCTCTGATGGGACTTATCCCAGAGTACTGAAAGATGCGGCCAGGGTCATCACAGGATCTCATTATTTTTCAGTGGTCTTGGGAGTCTGGAGAAGTCCCAGCTGACTGGAAGCTGGCAAATATTGTTCCAGTTTTCAAGAAGGGAAAGAAGGAAGACCCCGTTAATTATAGGCCTCCCAGTCTCACTTCAGTGCCTGGTAAAATTATAGAGGAGTTTATTCTGGGAATTATTGTAAAACATCTGAAAGACAGCACCATTACTGGCTGCAGATAGCATGGGTTAATGAGGGGAAATTCTTGCTTAACCAACTTAATCTCCTTTTAGGACTAGATCAATTGACCAAAAAAAGAGAGTCGATGTGGTGCATTTATATTTTAGCAAAGTTTTCTGTACTATTTCTCACAGTATCCCCCTGGATAAAATGTCCAGCACACAGAGAAGTCCATAATACATTGGCTGAGCAGTTGGCTCAGAGATGTAGTAAATCGGGTTGCATCAGGTTGGCAGCCAGTGGCCAGTGGGTTCCTCACAGCTCAGTTTTAGGGCCAGTGCTCTTCAATGTTTTTATAAAAGATCTGGACACAAAATTAAATGTACATTAAAGTAAATTTGCTGATGACACTAAACTAGGAGGAGCTGTGGACTCCTTCAGAGGCAGAGAGGCCTTACAGAGAGATCTGGGTAGACTAGAGAGTTGAGCAACTACCTACCATATGAAATTTAATAAGAGTGAGTGCCAGAGTCTGCACCTGGAATGGGTAATTGTGGTTATACATACGGACTGGGGAATGAGAGGCTGGAGAACCGCTCTGTACGAGAGAAATCTGAGGGTTTGAGTTCATGGCGAGTATGAGCCACCAGTGTACCCTGGCAGCCAAAGGGGACAACTTGGGGTGCATCAGGCACATCGTCATGAGCCAGTTGAGGGAGGTAATTGTCCCACTCTACACTGTAGTGGAGCAGACCCATCTCAAGTACTGCATGCAGTTTTGGAGATCTCAGTAAAAGGATATCAACCTATTACAGTGTGCCTGAAGGAGACTGACCAAGACGGTGAAAGGCCTCAACAGCATGACTTAAAAGGAGTGTCTAAGGTCACTTGGCTTGTTCATCTTGGAGAAAAGAAAGCTGAGGAGTGACCTCATTCTCAAGGGGAGCAGTGTAAGGGGTGATCCTGATCTCTCTCTGGTGACCAGTGATAGGACACAAGGAAATAGAATGAGCTGAGCTGCATCAAGGGAAGTTCAGATTGAACATTAGGAGAAAGTACTTTACTGAGAGGGTGGTCAGTCACTGGAACAACTTCCCCAGGAAAGTGGTCATAGCACCAAAGTGTCAGAGTTCAAGGAGCATCTAGATGATGCTCTTAAGTATGTGGTTTAATTTAAGTAGTTTTGCAAGGAGCAGGGAGCTAGAATCAATAATCCTTAGGGGGCCCTTCCAATCTGAGAAAGTCAAACAATATCTTTTTATCATAGAACCATAGATTAATTGATTGGCTTGGTTTACCTTGCCAAATACTATCTACTTTGCACAGAAAATGTAGTTTCTTTACTTAGTGTTGGTATACAGTTTTTTCATACATTATGCAGAATCTAAAAAAACCCCCAAATCAATGTTTTTGTAGAAGCACATTAGTAGCTGAAAATGGTAATATCAACATTAGGTGAAACAGATACTGTTTATGTTATGTTCTACTTAGCTTGGTTTGTGCTTCATTTACTCCAGTTCTGCTAGTCCAACAGTCAAGTTTATGATCCTTTAGTAGACTGGCTAATGGGACTCTCTAGTGCATATATTGCCAAGAATACTACAGGCAGCATACACCCAAGGATCATTTATTTCAATGGAATGCTTTTCTTCAACATATATACTTTATGAATCATGACTTTAAAGATATTTGTTCCCAGGCTGGATCTTTAAAGAAAAGTGTGAATTCTGCTTTTAATCATATCTCTGCAATTCCATTGACTTCACAGGGACTTCATGGGTGTGAACAATACATCACTGTGCTGTGACAACCAACTGATAGACTGTGACACTTCCATTTCACACATGCAAGAATGGGAATAACACAAAAAATACTGGAATAATTAGTACTAACACTTATGCGGAGTTTTGAAGTTGCAACAAAATTGAATTTTTATCATAATCATTACCATAGTCATTATTGTTTTTGTTCATGATCATGACAGTATTGGAAGAATATATTGTTACAAAATTGATCCTGGCAGTAAACGCCAAGTCCCACAAAGACCTTATGTCCTAATCTGAGTTTCAGGACAACCACTTTGTACGTAGAAGAACACAGAATATATAGTGTGCTTGCTTTTATGTCCTGACTATTCTCTTGGATCATAGCAGGCTTCATAGTATATTTTGTGGGTTTTTTTGTCTGTTAGATGAATTAATTGAGATTTCACTGCTGATAAAAACCCTGTGTTTCTAAACCCAGTAATCCACCTTCAAGACTGAATACAGTTGCTTTCTCCTGTATCTGATTGCACCGTCTCAGGTTCAGGTACCAACTTGGTATCTGCTGCACCTGAACAAGGCTGCTTTAATTTTCATTATGGCTACCTTTAACTTCTCTTTGAGCCTACAATATAACAAAGAGAGAAACTTCTACTCTTCTATTCTTTGGCTCTCCAGAGATGAACACTCCTTAGGGAAGGTGCTAGTAGTCTTTCGCACTGCTCGTTCTTGCCCTCTAATCTGGCTTCTATAATTCACTGATTTTTAATATAGATGTAATTGCATTCAAGCAATTTTATTAAAAATTATATAATGTCAGAAAAGAAAGTTGGCCTTCCTCTTTCAGTAAAAAGCCTCCAGCTAAAGCTTATGCAACAACTAATACAAAATACGTAAGACATGAAAATTCAACTATGATCTTCACTGAAAGAATATTCTGGTGTGAAAAGAGTAAAACCCTTTTTATGAAGAGCCTTTAGATAATAGGTTCTGACCAGTTCTTCCCTTAAATGGAGACGAAATAATTTCAGTGAACAAAATGGCAGTGGTCACCTATTACCTTAAAAGTCATATGCGTTCCTGCCTGAGAAATGGGAAAAAATTGTCTAGGGATAATATGTGATACTAGGGTATTAATTTAGAAAAAGCCAAAATAGTCATCAAATGCAATGATGCAATATTATGCTGATGAAGACTGGAAGAAGTTGGAAGATTTCTGTTAAATAAGAAATAAAATTTGATTTCATGGAACATATGAACACAAACTTTAAAAGAGTACCCAAAAAATACCAACTCAGACATGTTTTACTCTCAAGAGAAACATGAGTCTCTGACCACTATCAAGCATTTCCTTCTCTGCAAGTACAAGATCACTTGTAGGTAGAGTGATTTTGAACACAATGGAAAGGAGTCTTGTATCGTGTTTCTCTTTAAGAAAAATTTAATATCAGTAGAAGCAGAGTATAACTCCATACAAGAAATATTCAGTATTACCTCCTGGTGAGCAAATTAACACTGTTGTAAGCCTGGCAAAATATGAAAAAGCACTTGGTAAAACTTCAAACTTCAAAACCTGTCTACATCGTTGCTCAGGTATCACATCTTAAAACTATTTTTATGCCACTTATCTACCTACCAGGTAACTGAATCTCATGCATATGAATAGATTGGTGAAAATAAAGAGAAACAAGAGAACAGTTTATGTACATATAGAAGCAATGGTCTCATGTGAAGTGGCTATGAGATACAAAGTTTGAAGAAAATATACATATACACTTATTTCTGACAACAACCAATATTCAAAAATTTTTCTTAAGCATACACAACTTATGTATGCATAAGTGGTGCTTTATAGAATGGTTAAACCAGAACAAATAAAAGAATAAAGAAAAATAATAACATATCCAAACCACTATATTTTGAGGGGGGTAAATTTCCCTGAAGATAATAAGGAAAAAAAGGTAAAATCAAACAAATGCTGAGGGTTCAATTATCCTAACACCTCACCAAGAAAATGCCACAAAAAGCCATTGGAAATGTGCTTGAAGAGAGACATAGTAGGCAATGTCTTCAAATTATGTCTCCCCTTCCCTGAGGAGGGCTATCACTCCCAGCAGCAGAAGGACTCTTCTGGAGCCAGCAACAGCTTGGTATTGCACTGGAGCATAGGAATGAATTATCATGTTTAACCACCTTCAGATAAAGTCTTCCATTTATTGTCTTACATAAGTCTGATCCTATGAATGAAAATTAGGAAGCCACTTGACATGTGAATAAAGCTGTATCAATGCAGTGCTTTACAGATAATTGCAATACTACAATGATCTCCAGTTGAGGATCTTTTCTTACCAATTACAGACAGAAGAAATACAATGATCAGTAACATATATTACTTCTACCAGACATCACTAATTAATTTTCTTTTGCATACTCTGATGGTCTAAAATGAACTGTTACCTCCCCTCTACATGGGAAAACTAAGAGGAAAATAGGTTAAGCAATGTGGTTAATGAGAAAGTGACTCTTCAATTTGAATGCCAAGAAAAGGAACAATTTATATACTAATACAGAAAATCCTGGGTGGACTAGAGAATAAAGTCCTTCTATTGCCAACTAGTGCAAACCCTGAGGTTGAGGCTGGCATATTTGCTAATACTCAGGACCAAGAGGAATTCTGCTGTATTTCTGTTTTACACATATAAGTATCAATTAAAAAGAAAGTGTTTTGCTTTCAGACTCTTTAAGGTTCATGTCCTCTAATCCTCTGTAACCTTAAGTCTTTGGACTTTGGAGCTATTCTCACATTTCTCTACTTACAACTTGGGCAAGCTTTATGTGCCAGCTTCTCATAGTGATAGTCAAACAGCCTGTTCTTGGTCTCTTCTGGTGACATTCCCAGAAGCATCCCAGTAGGAAAACCAATATAGGCAGGCACTTAATCTCTCTTATAATTCAGCAACTACTGCTGAAACAACTATATCCTCCACTTGACTCTTCAATAATTGTCTATGAACATCTAATTCAGTTGAATTACATTAAGATCAACTGAAAATATGGCAAGAGAATGTAAGACATAATGTAAGGGCATACAGAGCTAAAGGCAGCCTCCTAAAACAGGATATTTAGATCCCCACTGTATTGCTTAATTCAGAAAATTATTATCTTGTCTCATTGAAGGTGCAAACATTTGTTATTGCCAAAGAAACGTTCTCTGTTTATGACAAGAATTATCAGTAACATATTATTTGTATTAAGCATTACTTATGCTGTCATAAAGAAAGGGCCAGGGAGAATTGCAGGGAAGGGTTATGCACCATTTGAAACCCAGCTAAAACTGGGAAAGAATAATTGATCTTAGTGTCTTGGGGTGACTTTATGATGTGTATTCCCTATCGCTGCTCTATGCCCAGAAATTAATTTTGTGCCTTTCTGTGCCTTTAAACTGAGCCTGAGAGGGGGAAGAGAAGAAAAACAGAGTGAACTTTTGAAAACATTTTCTCAAGGACACAGACACACTCTCCTCTGCATTCTCCTGCTGCAGCAGCAAGAGCGGAGGAAGCACCCTGCTTGCTTGTCATCCTGCTTTTGCCTCCTTTTCTCTGGAGGGAGATGGAAAGTTGAACTTTGTTTTTCCTGGGACTTCGGTTTTTCCCTTCTCTTCTGAACTGTTTCAACATCAGAACACTTTGGGAGAATTTTCCACCGAGGCCGTGGAGGTTGGCCCACATAGACCCAGCTCTGAGGAGGAGAGAGACCACATCTAGAGAAGGACTCTGAAATCTTCCCAGGTTTCTCTCCACAGTGAGAGGTTTTATTATTTAGCATTATTATCCTTTTTCTGTGTGTTTGTTAAGTAAATAGTTTTTTTATCTCTTTTACTTTCCTCTGAGAAAAAAATTTTTTCCCAAAGCTGGTGGGGGAGGGGTGGTTGTAACCTGCCTTCTATCAGAGGATATTCTCCTCCAAATTTGTCCAAACCGGCATACTTAGTAAGCTGTAACACCAGTCAAGAGAGATATCTCTGTGCCTCCAACCCTCACCAACATTGTGTCTCTCCTTTTGATGGCATCAGTAAGAAAGAAGGCAAGGCCTTGTCATCATAATCCCTTCAGGCCCTCTTCAGTACAGGTAAGAATAACTGATTTTTGGAGAAATGTGAGGCATCATTTCTAAAAGTGCTGGGCATGTTACAAATCTACTTTCACAAGGCATGAGCAACTCACCTGAGGTCAATAATACAAGGCAGAAATTACTCCCACTTACCAGATTTAAGATTTGTTGATTTGTGAAGTCTAATGGCCACACAATGTAACCAATTCATTGTACTTTTTAAAAAAATTGTTTCTTTATAGGTACTTATTACTTTGAACACACAAAGGAACAGAACAGGGCAGATCTCTGATTTCAGAATACATGCATAAATACAGAATTGAACAGAACTTGAAGCTTACTGTTGTTATCTAAACTGATTAAAGTTCTCTACTCATCTTTATCTGGACAAGACTCATTAAATGTTTTGTTGCAGTCTGCTTTTGATAACACATATGCTGTGGTTTTCCCCATCAGAATGAAAGTATGAGCTTTAGAACTGCTCTGTCAAAGAAATTAAGATTCTCACAATAATTTCATATGAATTTTGTACTTGAACCTCTCTAAATCAAAGCATCCAACATGAACAGCTAAGAACATTTTATCAAGCTATAACCATCTATTTTTAAAGAAAAAAGAAACTGCTTTATGTTGGTATGTTTATACACATTTTAGCTGCAGTCTTGAACATACATGAAAGTACAGGATTATGATGCCTATTACCTATTTGAATATCAAAAGGTAAAATATAGATTATAATGTCAGTTGTATGTGCTTCAAGAGAAACTACCTAAATAGCCAGATGTATGTCTCCTAGTGCATTACAAATTTTTCAGTCACTTTGTTTAGTGATATATTTGAGCTGAAATGTATTATTTGGAAAATAAATACTGCACAAGATTCATGAATATTAACTGCAAAAAAGAAAAGCAAGGTAAATATAAGACATTTAGCTTGTATGTGCAAATGCGTGTTCACAGGCCACCTTTTAGGAATTTTTTGGTTTTTTTTAAACAAGATAGATTACATTCATCAGATTGTAGAAACAAAAAGTATGAGGTGTTCATGGAAAAAGCCAATCTTGTATGATGTGAAATGTGCCACATTTCTTCATGGATAGTCAAAATCATACATAGGCCCTTTAACAAGATTAAATTTTATGAATGCAAGTCGTTAAGGAAACTGTGGAAGTGTAAACAAGCACCACAATGCCTGTTACTGTGCATGTAAAATCTGGTTTTGCTCACAGATGAGGTTCTTTATTTCCTGATTTTGATGTCCAATTTTCCACTTATATATTATAAGTGCAACCACACACATATTGAATTTGGAAATATTAGAAAACATTTCACTACAAAACCACCCTGTGATTAACTATTTCATTTCAGAGACATGCTTAGTGTTACTAACCATGTAGATAATTTAGATCAAGATTCGAGCACTGTAAAATGTATCAATTTATCAGAATTAATATTTCTAACTGACAAAAATTAACTTCAGATTAAGTTGTCTCTAATTAGCAACAAATTAGGTTTACCAATTACCAGTTATATTCTCTTCTTTATAGTGTTAGCCCTAATGAAAAGCATTTTAAATCAGAATTTGCAGAGTGGAAATCTCTGCAAACTGGGAGAGTTAGTGTTCATTATCCTGAAATGTAGAGAACTCTAAAGTGTGTGATCCAGGCCTGTCTCATACTCTGTCCTGCTCCCTACCAGCTTATTCTAAATGTTGCAACTCACCACCTGAGCGTGTCTGGCAGCCTCTGCAGTCAACAGTAAAAATAAACAAATTGCTGAAGTGGCCGGAATGACCCTGAAGGACAGACAATTTTTAGGCACTCTAACACCCAAGTCTCCTAACAGGGTGTTAAGAACAGACAATCTTCTATTATGGCCCACTATAAAGCCAAAGTATACACTGATTTTTACATTTGGCACAGAATCACTGAATGGGCCAGGTTGGAAGGGGCCACTGGAGGTCATCTGTTCCAACATCCCTGCTGAAGCAGGGTGCCCTAGAGCATATCTTTTGTGTTTGCTTTGAGTATCTCCATAGAAGGAGATATTCTGGATAGCTTTTGAGTATCTCCATAGAAGGAGACAATGCCCACAGTCTCTCTGGGCACTCTGTTCCAGTGCTCAGCCATCCTCACAGTAAAGAAGCTCTTTCCCATGTCAGGTGGAACTTCCTGTGTTCCAGGTTCTGGCTGTTGCCTCTTGGGTGTCTTCTGTATGTTTGTATTCATTATTATAGCTGATCCCTTTACAGCATTGCCTTGCCAAAGGTTATTTTTTGTGGTTTGTTTGTTTGTTTGTTTGTTTGTTTTTTACTGCAATAGATAAAAGAATATTGCACTCTAGAAAAATGGATGGTAGCATGATCTCATAGTGGATATCATTTGGCTCAGAGGATTCAGTACTGACCAGTAATTAGGTTTCATCAAATAGTCTGTAAAACAAGAAGTCTTGCTTTAGAATGAAATAAAATCAAAAGAGTTGTCTTTCATTTCAAGTCACTCTTTAAATCTTCAAACACCAAAAATACCAAGAACAAACCAAGCTTATTAAAAACTGATCAAACTAAATATATCAACATATCCCAGCCTATATATCAGATACTTGCAAGGTTTGGAAAAGAAAGTTGTCCTTCAAATTTAAATAGAAAAGGAAAAATGAATAATTTCAAATAATTGTGTATAGCAAAAATACTTCTAATGTGGTCAGAAGAGCATCCATGAGAGTATACTTCAGACATGCCTCTAAGGCAAACCCTAGGAGGTTGTGCTGGAAGATTCTTTTCCTCTGAAGGGCCCAATGAAATACTTATTTCCCTGGGTCACACTGAGAGGTAACGAAAGCCATGAGTACTGACTGCCAGATAGACAATGCAATGCTGACCAACAAATTTTCTACCCACTTAGCTGGTCTGGATATCAGGGTATTAGGAAAGCCTTGAAAGGAATGTTCTATCTGAATGGCACTGTATTTTAGGAAACAGCTTTACCTATCCAATAAAAGTTATCTTTAGAAATTACTTTAGTCTTCATCTATGCACCTCAGAACTTTGTGATTAATAATGAATTTTACATAAAAAGGTCTCTGTAAGTCTTGTATCACAGGGAAAAAGCTGAAGCAGATGAACAGACTTGTCCAAGATGTTGTCTGAAGAATGCCAAATGTGTCAGGCAATGAGTGCAAGTTCTGTGATTGTCATGCTTTTATTGATCGTACATGAAGTTAGTAGAAATTGGGAAGAATTAATCTAAACAAAACTTGCTTTTAAAGGACATACCCATTGCACTTACTAAATTGCAGCAGTCAAATACTTGCCTGTTTTCAGTCAATATTAAGTGCTTTGGTTAATGATGAACCTGGAAAACTTTGCCTCCTGTCCATCTGCCTCTCATTTGTGTGCCAGAGGAACACAGAGTTGGCAGGAAGATAGGGTGAGCAGCTATTGCACGGTTTTTTCAAATTAAAACAAAAAAAACCCAAACCGTCTTCCTCACCCCCCCCCCCCAACCCAACAAAACAAACAAGCAAGCAAACAAAAAAAAAAACCCAACCAAAATAGGCTACTATTTGGTCAGGGAGGAAAAAAAACCCCATACACCTGTGCCTGACATATGAAAGGCAGGACACCTGCTGATGGTTCAACTACAATATGTGCTGCACATAATTAAATAAACAGAATAAATTACGTGGGGAATCAGTTACGAGAAATCTACTTCATGACTACTTATGTTTTAATTTACCCTGCCTTCCTTTTGTCATCCTTTTTTATTCAGGAAAGGTTGAGGGAGCAAAGGAAGTTCTGTGTTTGTCCACTATTGTCACTGTTTACAGTTTGGGTAGGAAGGGAAGAAACAGACCTTATTTGGCTTGAATCAGATACAAACTCTACACTGATATAAAAAGAGAGCATGATTATTTCTAGAGAGAAAACTGCAAAGGAAAGAGCAAAAAGCTTATTAAGCAAAGTCTTTAATTTTCATTTTTGTTCAACTGAACATTTTGGAATCTACTATCCATGATAATGATTTAAGGCACAGTATTTTTTATAGGAGATGCTCTTTGTAGCTCATAGAAAACCATCCTCAGCTATATGGGATTAAAATGAGCAGGGATACTCTCAGCTACGGACATGTAAAATATTTCAAACAATTGAATATGCAGTTTGGAAGAATAAAATATGTGAATTTTTGTCTACTTTTTGTTTAAAGGTATGCAATGAGATTTTAAAAGTACAGAATATGTACATGAAGTTTTCCCAGTTACTAGGCAATTTAATTTATTTCATCCACTGAAGATGCAGTAGTACTATGCCATGAAAGTTGCAGGTCACAAAATGTTAGTTCATGTTTAGTTCAAGAACTTGTGTAAGGTGAGATGAAATACACTAGCTTCTTGAAGCTCATCTTGAATTTAAACAGAACAATTCTGTGCTGCTTCATTTCCTACTTAATGCAGCTGTAAATGTTTTTGGCCATTTGGTTTTCTGTATTCAGTACTCAACCTTTGGTGTACTTAACTGTCTTCCTGCTCATAACTGAGAAAAATGGCAACAGATTTTGAATAGTTTAAAAATAAAAAGTACGAAAGGAAAAAACACAAAATATCATAGCAAGAATTCTAAGTGAAAACAAAAATACATGCTCAGAATTTAATCACTACTATAATACAACATGACAAAGGAGATAAAAGCTACCAAAAAAATCCCACAATCTTGCTGCCAACTTGTCAGAAAACATGATCAGCTATAATAAAATTTTTATGGACAAATTACTTAATTACTTTAAATCACAAAGCAATGATATGAAGTGAACTAATTCTGACATTGTTGGATACATTGCATAATGTTTGTCTTCTACACATTAACTCTTCAGAATAAGAATTAAAGGACTTTCCAAGACCTAGGCCTCTTTTTGGATCCAACTGCCATATTTGCTTGAGTGGCAAAATATTTCATATTTTATAACATCTATTGTTAATAAGGGACATTTTTATTCAATATGAAAGTGTGCTGCTACCAAAAATAATGGTGCCCAATTGATGAAACAGGGAGTGGGACTAGTGATCTGACCTGACTAAAAACAAAATTCCCAAATCCCCCAAAAGATAATTTTTCAGTCAGATCAGCAGAATTTTTACAGCAGTTTGCAACTAATAAAACCTAATTAATCACTTTTCTGTTCAATTGCTTGCTTAGTAAGACTGACATTATCTTCCTGAACAAAAAGGGCTTTAATAAGAGATATTAATTCCAAAAGCTGTGAGATGCTGACTAGTGTAAAATGCACAAGAAAATAAAATATCACAGATATTATATTGGCTGAAAATACATTATGCTGAAATGTAACATACGCAATATTAGACAGCCGTTTGCCATTCAATATGAATGAATATTCTTGTACTGGAAAGTGTAAATACCTAAATACCATAGGATTACTTTTTAGATTTTGAGACTTTTTGCAATTTTTATTAGAGACAAAGCAAATGGTCATGCTGACTGAATTTGTCTATTATTAAATAGAGAATTTCACAATTATTAAAGATGGAGTTCTGGAAAAACAGAAAAGAAAGAAAGAAACAAAACCCCACAAAATAAACCAAATAACTTTCTGGCTCAAATTTGAAGTTTCAAAGGAAACATGATGAATTTATATGGACTTTAGAAAGCATTCATAGCCCTTAGAGTGGAGACTGAGTACTTAGCAAGACCACCAATACAGCATTAACCTCAGTGCTTCACCAAACTGAGTTCTAGAATTGAAAAACATGGATATACATCTGGCATAGGCTGCTGCTGAGATTATTGTCTGCATCAAGCAAACAGAAACTCCACTTATGTGTCACCTTTTTTTTCTTACATATCCCCACCTTAAATTTTCAGTAAAACTGCTTGTGTTCCTGCTTCTCTCCATGGGAATTGAAGAAATGCCATTTACAAAGTGGTAAGATAAAAGTTCCACATTCACTACCTCCATGAAATACATTCAGAAATCTTGAAAGATTACAGGGTTACAGGGTTAAGTATTTTGTTGAAAAAAATCCATTAAAACAAAGTGTTGTGTTCTTCTCTTTCATTAAAAGTGAAGGAAAAACTCCCAGTCTTAATAAGAATCAGTGTCTTCCTCTTTGGCTGGTTGGGGAAGAATGCTCTTCGGCCAAGGAAAGAAATGGTCAGAACATGCCTTGGCTTATGTCAGGCACAGGCTGGTGTTTAGTTTTGTATTTTTCACAACATTTGCTGTTGAACAAAACTTATACCTGCCCCAGAAGGCAGGCAAGCATAATCCTGTTATTTTCCAGATGGATGAACAAAAGAGGTTGCAGAAGATTGTTTCTGACAGTGTTGGGAACAAAACCCAGGGGCCAAACCACATGTCAGATTTACATAAAATGTATTCAAATCAAGAGAAAATGTATTTTCTGAAGGTGTTTTGAATGGCTGCTGAGTAATTTAGTAGCAGCACAGCATGCTATGCTGTAGCTCTCACATTCACATCTTTCATTACTACTGGTCTGCTAGGTGCTGGCAGCTCTGACAAGACAATGTGAACCGTAGCAGGGATAAAACAATTTCTGTGACAATGTATAGATCCCTAGTCCTGGTGTTCTCACTAAAACCCTTCAGTGCAGCAGGAAGTCACATCCACTGCCACTGCAAGCAGCAGAGCAGTACTGCAAATCACATATAAGCTGCAGAAGAAAAACCACAGGGACACGTATCCCAAGGCACAGATGTGAATTGGTGCCATATGAATGCCATTACCCCAAACAGGGAAATGTACAGCAAACATGTGATACTGCACTTGAGCAAAGCCTCCAGAAAAGGCAGTCAATGACCTGAAGAATAATTTTATTTTAATGTACTCCAAACATCTAACAGTTACATGTATATTTAATACAGTTCACTTGAAGTGTGAGCTCAAATGCAGATTTGGCATTATATAAAGTTTTGCTATTTTATAGCAAAGCATAGGGTTTCCACAGATCCAGAGAACCTGTCTGCAAACTGTTAAAACAGTTACTTTATCTGGAAGTACTCTCTAATGCAGCAATATTTTTCACACCTCTGGAAAGACCATAGCACCAGCAGTGTGAGACAATAATTGCTTTTTTATGTTACTATATGCTAACACTTACCATGTGACTACAAGAATTCTACAATATACTCGTATTTACATTCTGTTGAACAACAGAATACAGTCTTATCCAGCACAAGACAGCACTACTTATAATTTAAATAAACTGAAGAGGTCACGTATCTGTTACAAAATTTTGACTGCACAACTACACTTGGAACGAATGCAGGAAAATCATGTTCAGTATCACTTCCCTGTTCCTTCTGAGGTGGGTTGACCTCAGTCAGCTGCCAGCTGCTCACCCAGCTGCTCTCTTGCCCCTCCTCAACATGACAGTGAGGGTGGGGAAGCATGATGACAAAACTCCTGGGCCAAGATAAAGCAGGGGGATCACTTACCAATTATCATCACAAGACTGACATGGGGAAAATTTATTTAATTTATTGGCAATTAAATAGATTTGATGGCAAAGAAACAAAGAGAAAAGTTAAACCTCTTCTCCCTAACCCCCTTTATTTCAGGCTCAACTTTTCTCCGTTTGCAACTTCTGTATCTCCCCAAAGCAAACAGTGCAGAAGGAGGATGGAGAATATGGGTCAGTATTTAAGAACCTCTCTCTGCTGCTCCTTGTCTCTCACACTTTCCTCCTTGCCCAGTGTGGGGTCTCCATGAGTCACAGTTCTTTCATGAAATTCCCATCTGCTGCAGCCCCCACTGCCAGTGCCTGGGCACCTGCACTCTACATCTTCCTTCTATAACCTTTGCAGGCACTTTGATAAAATATTAAGTTATTAACATGTGGACACAAATCTTTGAGCTGAAAAAACTGTTCTATTGCACAGCTTGGTCAGTGCCAGTTTGATAATAATGCCTTTGAAAACTTGTCCTAGATATTTTAAAATATCTATTTTTTTTAACTGCATGATGTCATACTAGTACAAATCTGCCTGTTTCTGGTGAAGGTCTCTTCTCTCTACTTTCTGTTATATTTACCCACAGCTTAAATTACTGTCTGCAATCAGCCTCCAGTGAAGTGAATTTTCAATAAATTCTGTATATTTCCAGCCAAGGAAAGGACAAGATCAAGTAATGGTCACAAAATGACAAAGCATCTTTGGATGAAGGGGATCACAGATGTAACAGCAGCATCGCTAATTCCACTGAAAATAGATCAACAAAGCTAAGGAGCATGGGATAGAAGGCAAGTGGTACACGATGGTGAGCAAGCAGAGAAGAAAGTTTCACAGGCACTTCATGGTCTAAGAAAAAGCCAGGTTAATGCGTGCTTCAAACAATAAGTTAATGACAGTGACAATCAAAGAGGTGGAGTAACTTCTCCCACCTGAATTAATTATACCAAAATATAAATTCCTCACAGAATCAATGCACTACAGTTAAAGGAAGAGAAATACCTTCCTTCCTATGATGTGTTCCACAAATAAGTTTCTTGCAGACTCTCGGAAAGATGCAGTGGGTATTTCTCTCTCTCTCTCTCAGAAAGATGAAGTTGACATCTCTTTCTTTTTTTTCCTCTCTCTCTCATGACTATCAAGGAGTAGTATTTAATACTTGTATGTGTGAATTTTACTCAATATTCTCTTTAATCAAGTGACTCAATTTGCAGCACCAAATTTTCTTACTGCTAGTATGAACCAGCTAGCCTGGAAAAAATTGGCTGCATGATGTCCTGTTTTGTTCTTTCTTCTCTGCATATGTGAAAACCATATATTAAACATTTGCCTGAAATTTCTTTAGAAAGCAAGAATTTAGAAAAAAATAAGGTTATAACAATTAAATAATAACCATTGCTCTTTCGTCTTTCCCTTAACACCCATGAAAAAGGTTATCCAATGAACTGTATGAAACAAATATCCCCAATATACCTGAGGTCCTGTGAAAATTTTTGGTCACAGAGGTGGATTGAGTATAGCACAAAATACAGATCATGCACCAGAAGCTCAATGTCACATTTTTAAGACTTTTTGCCTCAGAACATTCAGTCTTTCGAACGTTTTTTGGAGATAGGTAAATGCTACTCCCACTTTAGAGTTGTGTGAACTAAGTAACAAGCTAAGACTAACCAAACTTTTTGAAACCATGGTGAGTTTGCTGATGAGCTCAGAGCTGGTTACCTAGACCAAGAAGAACTGCTCTCTTCTCAGCACACAGGAGAAAATTCATCTTAACCCCACAGCACTCTGGACTGCATGACTTCTCTGCCTGTTTTGTTGTTTGTGGAGCCCTGCCTTCTGACTCTTCTGCTGTTATTGCTGCTCATGAGAGTAATCAAAGAGAGCCAGACTGGCCTGTTGAGAGACACATACATTTTCTTGCCCTTCCCTCTACCACTGCTTTTTTGGACATTCATGCAAAGGCTGGCTGACTACTGCTTTTTATTTTCTACTGATTTTCAATACCTACAGAGCAAATAACACTTCCTATTGCTCTCAGCTAAAGCAAACCCATAGAGAATTGCCAACTGTTACAAGCACACTGAACCAATTTTATTTCTGTATTGATCTTTCACATACAGAACAACAGGCTTGAGGAAGAGAATTAAAAAACTGCTTCTTCTTCACAGTTTTATTTTGTTGTTTAGCTCTTCAGAACTCTCAAATACAACAGTGTAAACTACCAACTCACTTCTCAGGAAGAAAGCAACATGGCACCTTCATAATATATTTGGCTCTATACTCCATGTGCTGTGCCGAATTAACAGAAAGGAAACTGTTGTCTGAAAAGTCCCCTGTGTAAATCACTGGGTGACCAGACACAGATGATGTATTTTAGAGAATTTTATATACATTAGAAATAAATAAATAAATAAATATTGAAATTATAAAAATATTGAACACTATATCAGATTATCTTGAATTTTATTATTTTATTATTCCTTCTGTAATCCAGTGACTCCTTTTTTCCTTCGTGTCACTGATATCTGCACTGTTTCATGCATAATGCCTAGAGTCCCTTCAGCAGTACTGAAATCCCTTTGTACTAACATGTATGTGAAATAACTGCTCTTCCTTCCAAGCAGATCAAAAGGGCCACACATCCCACTTCTTCCCTGGAACAGCGGGAGTAGCCAAATATTTTGAAATCTTTGCTATCTGTTTCACACAGCCTGACCCAGACACAAGAAGATAGAAAAGTGAATCATAGGACATCACTGTCTATGTAGAGAAACTGCAGTGAGTAAGCAATCACATCAACAGTACTTAGAATACAATGCTTTATGTAGCACACAGAAAAAACAAGACTATGCACAATTCTGCACCATTAAAGCAGTCTCCTTTAATACAGAAAAGGAGAATTCTAAAGAACTTAGCAAATTTTGGAAATTTAGGTTAAATGCAGTTTAGAATTTCCATGGTATAATAAAAAACCACTCAAGTATGCTTTATCTGCAGCACTGCTGAAAGGCGAATAATATAATTTTCAAAGCAGATGTATCCAGAAAATGGAAATTGGGTTATACAGACTATTAGAACTTTATTCTTCCTATTTTTCTTGCAGAAATCCAGAGATTTTTTGAATATTGGAATTTTAAAATTATAACACATAGCCAAATCTAAAAATCAAAGATAATGAAATGCGATTCATTATACTTTATAATGTATACCTTAATTCTGGTGAATTCACAACTTACTGTCTTTAGAAGACCTAATAAATTGTGGCATAGATATTCAGTAAAATCTCATAGAGAAATAGCTGCTGTTAGCAGCATCACTCACTAAGAAAGTAATAAATAATTACTGCAATTTTCAATAGTGCACTGAGACTGTTTCTTTAATGTGATTATTAATCTCACACTTTCCTTTGGAAAATGAAATTTTCTGGTTATTCTGAAAATTACACTAGCTATTATTTTGTCATGTTTGATAAGAGGGTCTGCTAACAGGAAGGTTTTAGAATGTTCTGAATTATACAATATTTTAGTCATGCTTTGTGAAGGTTATAGCATGAAAACCTAACAATCTATTCACATATCTAATTACCAACATATTTGTAATGCACTTAACAATGAAATAAAAAACAAACATTAGAGATTACCATGATCATTAAACGTCTTATCCTGTTTAAAGACATTAAAATTGACATGATGGTGTTTTTAAGCATTCCTCATTAGTCCTTTTCATTTTACCACTTCATTTCTAGTAGGAAAAAATGCAAAGAAAATATGCTGTCTTGAACCACTTGGGTTAAGTGGACTTCTTTAAACTTAATAACTGGAATAAATGAAATTCAGAGTATGAGTATGAGGGTATTACTGAAGTGTTTGACTTAGATAAAAATGGACATAATAAAAACATTGCTCCAAACTGATAATACCAGCCTTTATTATTTTCAAGTCTGGTCCTCTACATTAGAGAGGGAGAGTGGTGGAAGAACAACAAAATATTTTGGCAGGAATGCACTTTAACCACAGGAAAGATTGATGAAACCCTTCCATTCTACCACTAGACTATACAGGAACTCTCACTGGGACAGTCAGTATATAAAACATCAAGCTAGACTCATGTCAAAATGACCACTGACATGACAGAATTTTCTTCAGAACTGTGAAATTTTTTTGCTCACCATCACAAAACATTTTTTGTATTTCTTGCAAATTAGTCGAAAGTTAAATCTTTAAGTCTTTGTGGTGAATGATTAATTATTCTGCATAGCTATGACACAGTTATGCCTTTTAGGATGAATTAATTCATCCTACAATAGTAAAAACAATCCAAAATACTGTGAAAGTTAGTGCCTTTTTTGTATGTTACTTGATTTTGCTTTATTATGCTAAATTGAACTTGCTTATAAATACAAATACCCTTTAGCAACACTGGTAATTCAAATGAAATATGTTACATTCTTAAAACAGAAAATATGGTTGAAAATAACAGCTATCCTTTTTCCTATAGGAAATACCGTCATCTGTAGCATCTCTTCTTCTAACAATTAAAAATTTAAATTCTGGTGGATACCTTCAGGAATAGAGATTAAATGATGCAAATGATGCTCTCTTATTTTTTTCAGGACATTGAAGGGCAAATGAGAATTTACTATGTCAATTTCAAGCTCATGATTGGAGCATCTCTTTGAGCTAAAATCAGCATTTTCCCCCAGACAGAATTTGATTTTACAGAATGCCAAATTTGGCATAAAAATTAAATACATAAAATTACCAACAAAATTTAATTTTTCAAATTCCATGTTCAACAGGAGATTGGAAGGTGTGCCATGCTAACAGGACTTTCCAAATAATACTTTCCAGTATTATTTTCCATGCCACTAGAGACATTTATAAAATATATTTCTTTTATCATTAAGACTTACAACAACAAAATCTTGAATTTTAAGTAGGTTTGAAGCTGCAGTAATTGCAACAGAAAAAAGGGGTTATCAATGGGATAAAAGATTGTAAGAAACAAATAAAGAGTATTTTGCAAACCAGTTCTTCTATTTTTTCAGCATGTTCACCATTTAACACTGACCATTGAGGAAGGTAACCTAAAGACAGACTGTCAGCTCTTATCCTAGTGAGCAATAAGTGTCTGAGTACTGTACAAATTTTTAATTTTTGCCATAAATCCATGTACTTATACAGGCAAACTCCTTTAGATTAATACCTTACTTGAAAGTAGGTGAGATTAGATGGAGTAAATATGATTCATCAGCATTTTTCTTAAAAAATGTAAGTAATCAACAGCCTCATATTTTTTCAAATCTATATCTTTGAAATATGGTAAATACACATTGCTTTCTTATGTTGCTTCTATGGTTTCAGGTAGGTCTGAGTCACCTGTGACTCAGAGCCCAGTTCAGCATGGAGGTCTGGATGCCTGCTCCTTCAGGAAAGGCAGCTGACAGTGTTGTACTATTCTACTGTGTATTACGGAACTGTTAATACAGTTCGCATTTTAAAATTTATATAGATATGAACATCTTCGAAAGAGGCTGAAGTAAACTCACACCCAGCCAGAGAACCCCAAGCTTTCTTTGACGCATTGAATTCAGTCAGTAGTTTTAGTTTTTGGAATACACATCCTTGTAGGAGCTCAAATAGCATTTACTGCAACTCTGTAAATTGTGCATAAGAAAACACAGCAGGTATCAGTTTGTGAAAAAGCCTTTTCATCTAAGATAAATGTATAATGACACCCTATGAATTGGAAGATGAAAATATTATGATGCCATATACTATGAACTAGTCTGTGGTGAGCCACTTTGCAATAAACCATCCAAAATTAGTTAATGATTTTTTTTGTGTACCTCCTTACAGACAGAGTATGAGACGCAAAATAGCAAGCCCTTGACATAGGATAAACACGATTTAGCAACAACCAAAGCATTAATGTGTTATCAACCTTACCCTCATACTGAATGCAAAACACAGCACTATACCAGTTACTGAGAAGAAAACTCTATCCCAGCTGAAACCAGGACACCCAGCTTGGGCAGGAATGTTGGAAGGACTTCAAGAGGTCCTTTCGAGCCTAAAGAATCATTTGATTCTGTCTTTCTGTGTTCTTGAACCATTCCTGTAAGGTCAGTTAATGTAAGAAAATCTAGTGTAAAACCAGAGTACAAAGGGTACAGGAATTCAAACATCTGCTCTTCAAGTTAGTAGATAATGAGCAAGAACAGCCATAGCAGTTGGTTTGTTGGCTTTGGCAGATCACTGATGAAATATTGCATAGTGCTGATGAATGAAAGCAAAATAACTTCAGAAAGTGGCTTATGTTTCTAAACACACTGAATGTTCTGTTCATGCACAAAAGCTGAAATTGAAACAAACACAAAAGGTAATCTTTTCTATATTCTTTATGAGAATCCATTTTCTTATTTGAGTTATTCCAGATAGCATGCCACATGGAATGATTTAACTAGCTGATTCCAATGTTCCAAATTTTTGTTTTAAATTTTAATTGCATATACAAGAATTTGTATTCACTAGCTTGATGCATCTCTTATGGGACTATTTTTAAGACTGAGTAACAGATGTAGTGATTTATCTGTGTAAAACTGTAACAGCTGGATTGATGAAACTAAGATTAAGGCTTTCAGAGTACAAACATTACATAGGCATACACTGTAAAAACATTCCTACCTTATAGTGGCAAATGTGATAATTTTATGAAATTTTCAATTGCTATAGAAAATGCAGTAAACATGAAAGTGTGTAGTTGTATATATGTCCTTCTAAAAGTAATCAGAAATTTTCTTCAAAATTTATAAAAATTAATATCCTTCAGCATTTCCAGTTCTATGAAACAAAACATCTACATGGGTATAATTCATATATGTGCTGACTTAAATTCAAAATTAACATATAGAGTATATAAAATATTCCTTTTTAAAACCACATCTAAGCATGTTTTTTTAAAACAATTTTATAAATTCATCTAATAAAATAAAAATCCTTAAATCTATCCCAGACTTCTTTCACTGTCAATCTTCAAACAATTTTGAAAAGATGAGGTGCGATGACGGCGATATTGCATGGAGCTGTCTCAAGTCATTTACCAAAACACCTTTCCATTTCTCATTCATCACATAATTGATTATGTTGGAACTCAGTATTGCACATATGAAAGTTAAGCTACACTATATACCTGATACATGATGAGACACAAAACCTGCTGCTCAGATGTTTCCAAATCATCAAACAAAAAAATCCTGTATTCCTAGGTAACTGGTAATGTAGGAAATGATAGCAAATCATCAGAAAATTAGGGTTTGGTTCTTTTTTTTGTTTACTGATTTCATGTAATTTTAAGTAATACTTTCGCACTATGCAGAATATCCAACACCTGTAAATAACAATAAAAATATGACTTAAACGTAGGCACTATTATGAAAACCTGTATATCTCTGAAATAATGAAATGAAATAGGTAAAGGCCATGACTCATTTTGAGTCAACATATTGTACAGATAGTGATTTACATATTCTTTTTAGAAACAAATTTTCAGAATGCACATGCAAAAAAAACTTTGTAGAATAGTTCAAGCTGTGATTTTCCTCTTCTGTGGAAAGAAAGGAAGCAGAAGCATAGGTAAGATCATGGACACTGATAATGTAAGTAGCTAGTACTTAATACATTGCATCTTGCCAAAATTTCCATGTGAAGGTACAAAAACATGTTGAGGACTTTCTCAGTTCAGAATGTGCCATCTGCTTTTGAAGCTGAAAGACCAAATGATAAACTTCAGCAGCTTCTGTACCACTGCCTGGTCTAGGTGACAGTTGGCCAAATTAACTGGATAATGTATTTAACAAATAAATTCTTTTAAGGACAGCTAAAGGTGCCCTTCTCAGCCATGAGTAAATGCTCACATCCATACTACTAATTAAAGTGTGACAGGAAACTGGAAACAACTGCTTTCAATATGTTCACTTGGAAAATACATGAAATATAAATGTACATAATATGATGATATAGCTCAGTGGGGATGGGCACTATGTCCATTGAATTCCAGAGAAAAATTCTGAAAGTTCTGCAGGTAAATAACATGGAAAAGAGTGATGCTACACATACAGGGAAGATTTTAATTAATGCTTGCCTGGAATCTCCTGAACAGAAAAGGACCTGCTGTATCACATCACTGTATAGAACAGATAGAAATATAATTCTGAGACAAAAAGCCTGAGATGCCAAAAAAATATCAGTACTCATATTCTAAAAGCTAAAATCCACCTTTTGATTTTCTAGAAAATCAAAATCCTGATGACCTGATTATCTCACTACCTTTCTTGTTAAATTTACCTTCCTTCAGCCAGTGAATTGAAGAAACATCCTTTGCCCCCATGACAGTCATATCACTTTAACCACAAAGTAGAGCAAATTTTACATCAGGCAAATGCATTTCAGAACCCAGTCATGGAATGAAATGTGTTCGAATTAATGTTCTTTGAATAACTTTAAAGAACAAATCCATAAAACCAATCCAAACTACATCTCAAGTATGTGCTCAAAGCTTTAACTGAAAAAACCAATACAATCTCAATTATGAAATCACAAAAAAATTAAACTCAAATGAATGCACATTTTCAAACCAGTAATCAAATCATCCTAAAATAAACAGAAAAGGAAACAACAAATGAAACTGCATTAAAACAGGTTTCTATTTTCTTTAGGCAAGGCAAAAAAAGTAAGCAATCAGAGCTTTATTGACTTTCTTCTATAAAGCTGCTGTTTCACGAGGACCATAAAGACAATGACTGAACATTTAAAGCACATTTAATCTTCATCAGGTTTGAGAAAATGGCCATATCTAAGGAAACTAATCATACAGTTAAAAGAAAGCAATAGCTCTAAACTACGGGAATGTATTAGTTTCCTGCACATGTGGATTTAAAAAGTTTGAAAAGAGAAAATCTGCTTCTATAGGTGTTATTGGATGTGTTAATTGTGGTGTTTAACAACTGGAGTCATAGCTGCATCCAAAACTGGAATAACTGTCAAATATGATCTTCAAAATTTATTCAAAGTCAAATGTAACAAATCTATTGCTCCCCAGTTGGAGAGCTTTGAAACAGTAACAAAAAATGGTCATTTATTCTACTCTTTGCCTCTTTTCCTGCATTATAGGGAAAAAACCCAACACATTAATTTTGCAGGTAAAGCATACAGATAGAATTATCTATCTCCAACAGCCACTGAGAACACAAATCAACAGTTTTGTCATGGATTCATATTTTATATCTTATGATACAAGATCTTGGGAGGCTACAAATGCCTTGTCAAGTTTCCTTTTTCCTTTGACAGAGGTTAAGGATGACTGCTGAAGGATTACAATTTTATTGCTGCTTGGTGAAGGATATACTGCTCTCTCTACATTTTAGAAGGACTCACAAGAATAATCACAAGTCATTTTGAAGGCCAAGCCTATAAACTCATTTTCATGTAAATCCCTGCCAGTCACAGTCTACAATCACACCTTGCAAGTTATTTAGTATGCCACTGTTTCAAAGATAGCAGTATAAAATTCCAGTAAACAAAGGAAATGTGTAAATTTAACTGATATTTTTTAGTGTAGCAACAAGGAGAATGAGGCCATAAATACAGAGGAGTTAATTTTTAGGTAGCAAAAGAGGGAAATAAATTTTTCAGTGTAAACTTGAACTCTATAACTAGAGTCAGTTTTGTCATTGCCATTTAGCTGCATTTGTTGCTAAGATATTATTAGGCTTTGAAACCTGTACAGCGTTTTAATGGCTTAAGTGTATGAAGCAGAGACAATGCTACCACAGCTGATGCAATGGAGACAAATATCTGACCAATGTCTCACACAAGAATAGTCTCTGGCATTAAAAAAACAACATAGAATAGTTTATTAGTATTGAGCTGTATAACTCAGTAAGTTTTCTGAGAAAAAAAATCTCTTTATCTGCTAGATCAAAAGGAGAGGAAGGGATATAATTTTCTTTGTAAACTTTATATACTTTTACAGTCTGTACAAAAATCCTAAAATAAATACGCTGTCAGCTAATATGATTTCAATATGTGGTTTGTATGCTATGTGACTTTGCTCCATTAATACTAGATGTTAATACTAAGCATAAAAGGAAAAAAAATCCCTGTTTTAAATGGAGAAAAAGAGTAATGTAGAGACCTGTGGCTGAGCAGGAATATAGGATGGAAATGAAACAGTTTCTTAAATGGCAGCTCCTGTTAGCCTTCCATATATTGAAAAGAGAATTTATGTTCTAACAAGTTGGTTTCTAAAAGAAGTGGTAAAGCTTATGGGGTAAGCATACAATCTAACAAAAAAATGCTGAACAGTCTCTTCTCCCCATATCAATCTACTCTATATACTAAGATCATCAAACCTCTGTCATTTTAGAATTTATCAACATTTACATCACAGAGAAACAGCTCAGAAGTAAAACAACAAAATGTTCAGAATATGCTTTGATTTTCCTTTTTTGATAGTAAAAGGCAATTTTGAGAAGTCTAATGTGCATGTTTCATGGTGACTTTTGCAGCAGTCTCCTTCACATACCATCTTCTAACAGCAAAAATAGTCCTGGCTAAAACCTCCTTTATTTTAATGATTTGTGCACTACATTCCCTCACATCACAAATGTTTACAGTTCAGGTGCAGGAATTATCTCTAGCACTTAAGCTATGTGGAAAAAAAAAATCTTCATTATAGTAATTTGATAATTTCTGTGGGCGTCAGAATTATTTCTAAAATGTTTCTGAAGTAATGACTGAATACTTACCATTATTTAACATTACTGATATAAATATAACAAAAAAAAAAAATCTGTATTATTTCTGTTTTACTTCTTACCTAGCTTGCACATATGAAATTCCATGACTGGAAAAGAGCTAATTTGTTACCAAAGCATGATACCAATATCCTTCTTAAAATGATAAATGAACCATTCTGAAAACTATTGTTTTTACAAGATGAAAAATGACAGTAGTGACCAGCCACTCTTGTATAATACTGATACTACAGTGGCAAATGTAGATATGACAACTTTTAGAATCATAGTTGTTTGGATAAGACTTTTAAAATCACCAAGTCCACCCTGCATTGTGAGATGTTGTTAGCATGCCCATTTTTAATTTTTTATCTTAAACAATAAGTTAGTTTTATATTTAGCACTAAAATTCTGATGACAAATCTAATTTATTCTATGTGTTAATTAATAAGCATAAAATATGAGCCCCCATTTGTAACCTCCAAACTTATGTTTAAATGGTTTCACTTCTCAAACTGACTTAATCTGTCTCTGTAAACGTATTTGGACTTTGAATGATTCATAAGTTCTCCAAAGGACTGAAGTAATCTGTGTGAACTAAAATGCTCTTTCAGTCAAGGAGACTACCTTATGAAAAAGGTTTCCAAGTTTGCTTTCCAATATGACTTGTCTTTTTATTGTCAAAAAAGAAAAGTGAAATCACATTTTATTGCTCAATATAGATGACTAAAACTCTTAGTGTAAGCCAGTGGTAAATTCTTACCTTATTGTGATAGGGACAAGTATACCCTTGGTAACAGATTGGTTGAGGGATACAGTCAGAATGTTCTGAGAGTTTCCACAGCCAAATCGAACTGTTGGTCTTCCCTCCACAAGATACAAGTGAAGAAACTGCTCTCCAAAATTTCTTTCACCAGCTTTGGAAACAAAAATGGAGACAGTCACACTTCTGAAAGTGTAGGACCTCACAGAACTATTTCACACTACTGGAACACCATCACCAGACATGACGCCTATGTGACATTGAGGACTCTTCTGTCCATATACAGGACTCTTTTTGAGTGACTGGGAGAAAAAAAATCAGAGTCTTAAGTCTCTGTATTTAGCTGATAACAGTTAAGAGTAAAAGAATATAACTAAAAGACAAAATTGACTTTATACCACTGCAGTTGCATCTATCTTACAGAGATCTTTACATTAATTGATCTTTTCTCTATATCTAGCAGTATCATTAAGGCAACAAAGGTGACAATAAAAAAGCCAAATCCCTTTCATCCAGCTTTTCAAATAAATTATAGAAAAAAAAAATTATAGAACATCTCTTATAATAGATTTAAAGATTGTGAAAAATTCAGCTTTCCCAATTATTGATATATTTCAGACTTGATGAGAAGAAAAATTATTTACAGAACATCAAACATACTGTTACTTCCACTCTTAAAAATATACTTAAGGTCACTTCCAATACATAGTATATTATAAACTGCAAAAATGACAGCAAAATATTTATATTTTCTACAAAAAAAGGACTGACACCTACAGTTTCAAATTATATTGAGTGAATTTGCCCTTTGAATTTAACTGTATTTACTTTTCATAAAAGGTAAGAGTTCCTGTTTACAATTTTTGTTCCCCTTTAACACAACTTGTTAAAACATTAATCTGTTTATTTCACTGTATTTTACTATATTTAATTGAAGTAAAAAAGACTCAGTAACTGGGTCACAAAATTGAATTTACTGCATGTATTGCTTGATGTACTATTGCCTCTGAGTAGGAGGCCCTGGATGCTGGCATGGGTATCAGATAGGCAGAAATCTTATGCTTGCATTTGGGGGACCCTCATGTGTGGAGTGCCTGGCTTTGGGTGTGTGAGTCTTGAGTGAGTCTGTCCATGACCCATGAGTAGGAGTCCCCTGAAGTGGGTCAAAAGGGTTGGGATCTGGGCTGGGTTTCAGCTGATAGGTAGGAGCCTGGAGGGGCAGGGTAGGAGATCCCAGGCCCAGACCTTTTGGAGGGGGCCACAGGTCAGAACAGCCTTTAATAAGAATGAGGGTATACTTGGGTCTTAGAAAACCTTTCATCTAAAGATGAAATTATCAACTTTATTTTGGAGGACAAAACAAAAGACAAACAATGATCTTTTAGGAGACACAGAGAAACAACAGTGTTTGCAACTGCCGGATCACTTCCTTTTGTATAGCTCCTAGCACAAACAGTTCACAACATAAACTCCCTCCTTGACAGCAGCTTTCTAGTCAACATTGCATTTCTTCAGTCTGTTACAAATCTGATGACCTACTGAAGTCTTTTATGCTTAGACATATTTTGTATTCTGAATACCTAATTAACTCCAAAGCTATTTTAATTTGACTGGATTTCATGCCTTTGGCTTTTACAATTTCCTTCTACAATAGTCTGATAATTCTCTTTCAAAATATATTGCACTATTTCACTCTTTTTTAACGCTAGCATAGCTGATATATGCACATACTGCATTATTTGTTTCCTAATCTTCTCCCCTCCCTGTACATTCTGTTCCTGGCATTTCCAATTTCTACTAGTAAGTAGATCTGTAAGTCACATTGATTCAGAGAGAATGATATGGAGGAGGGTTGTGAATGTATATAACATGTCTTGAAAGAGTGAAGTTACAGAGGAACAGTTTGTTTCTCTTCTCCCAGTGACTGTCTGTTCACATTGCCCACTAGTAAAAACTTGGAAGAGGGTCCTCATTATTACCAGTAAAGTAAAAAATCTGGGACAGCTCTCCCAAAGGCAGCATTACTTCTTGAAACCTCAGTGAGTGCTGCTGCTTGAACTTCAGTCTAGGGAGCGCTTTTGAGTCACACTTAGAGGTGACTAACAGCATTCTTCACATTATTTTCTAGGTGGTATGAAATCCTTTGAAAGGACAGTCCTTTAAATCTTTCTACAGTGAACATGAAGAGGTGGAGAATTTTGTTCTGGCAATGTGAAAGAGCATATGCTACCTAGTATACATGGATGGAAGTTACCTTCATAGGAAAAGCCAAGTCTTTAGCAAAACAGACAGGTTCTGGGAACAGACAGAGATCAGGAAATATCTAAGTAAAAAATCTTGTTGGATATTAGGGGTAAATTATCTGGACCTTATTAGAGATTATGTGAGGGGTTCAGGCTAAACAAACCAGATCTCAGCAATCATCCTTTCACAGAAAACTGCTAGCTGGAAGGTTATTTTTGTACATCAGTATGACAAAAAGCAAGTGGCCACGGGGCTTAAATGATTGCCTATCTAAAAGCCAGATTTGAACTCCCAATAAAATATGGGATAAACTTTATTAAGAAAGAAAATATATTCTCTCACAGAGGAAGAATACTGTGAAATGCTCTGCTTGAGAATGCCAGCTGAAATAAGAGACAGACTACAACTGAAATGCGTGAAATGCCCATATTTAGTTTCAGAAGGGTAAGTAGAATATGGGTAGATCTGGGGAAGAGAGCTTCTGAGAGCACAGGAGATAATTTATGAGCACAACTTATGAAAAGGGAGTTGTTGTCCTTAAGGAATGCTATAAACATGGGCTGTGGTATCTGAAATCCAATTGTCAGAAGTTATAGGATACCATATATAGTAGAAGCTAAACAATCTCCCCTTGAAGAGGTTGTGAACAGCATTATGCTGACTCTGTTAAAAGTGAAAATGATGAAGTAAAACTTTACAACTGTATCAGGTTTTTATGATCACTAGCAATTTATTTTGCTTTGTGGCTAAATATCACAATTTGCTTTGACATGTTGATGAAATTTAATCATGCAAACAAATAAAATCATTAAGGAATAGAAAAGAAATTTCATGAAGGCATTCTGTATTCAACAAATAAATGTTCTCAAATGATGGCTAATCTTTATTGGCACAAATGTAATTGTCACATTCTATCAACAACTTAAACATAAGATAATTGCAAAAATTCCAGACATTTTTAGTCCATTTACTGTTACCATTCAGATGCTTCTTAAATACATACTGAAATAATTAGGGAAAACATCATTATCAAGAATGTAAGTAAATTTTTCTTTGTATTAAAACAGATGAAAGTATAGTAATATACAAATCACACATAGAATTCTATGACGTCCTATCTCTTTCCCCATGTTTTTAACAGACAATCTATTTCTGGCAGCCTCTACAAGTCCTTAGTACTTGTTAATTTCAACCAACCATTGATAAAATTCTTGCTAATAAAGGCATCAAATAGGAAAATTATTTTTAACAACAGTATGGTATGATTTAGTGAAGTGACATGCCTAGCACATGTAATGATTCTCATATTCTGCCTATTGGTTAGCCTATAGCAGGCTTATTTGTTGTATTTTTTATATGTATTTTATTTGCCTTATTTATATTTGCATATATATAATTGCACTAACTGCTAAAAGGTGTTAAAATAATGCAATGATACTTTAAGTGTTCCCTTCTCTTTATTTTAAGGCATGTGGACATGAAAGGGTGAAGAAGGCACAGATCTTTTTTGTTCTTCACTGTCTAATGTACCAGGTAAAGACAGATGCAAGTTTTAATCCTTTTATGTTATCCTTATGATTTTGACTTTACTATTCTTCTTATGCATGCTTTCTCATTCAAATTCATTTGTATATCAGTAGCATCTTGTCTGAGATTTCTCGCTGTAATTAAATGTTTACTAATTATCTGCCAGAGAAACAGATGTAACCTCACCACCACCTGGTAAAAACAGGTGTGTTTGTAAAATGTGTAATCTGAAGGTGGATTAATTTAAAAAAAAACTAATCAAAATGTGTAACTATTTTCCAGTAAAGTTCATCTGAAAGAAGATTCCACTAAAAGAGTGGAATATTGTAAATCAGTTAAAATGCCATTTTACGGGTAACAAAGGGAATGAGAATGCAAGTATGGCATGGTACTGAGAACCTAGGAAGAAAAGGTGAGTTTTCACTGTGTGAAAACATGCAAAAATTATCCCAAGTTCCTGGTGTTACCCCAGCTCATGTTAGGGTGAGAATTGAACTCATACCACTCATCCTGGCCCACCCTTCCTTCTTTTTGGGTGCATGAAGGGGCAAGAAGTGAGTTGTGACACATTCCATGGAAGGCTCAGATATGGGTAACTGGAAAGAAAAAGCTTCATGGTCTCCACTAATGCCATTCTATCTTTCCAGAAAGCAGAAAGGCATATTCTAAAGAATGTGAAGTCCTCAAATACTTCTGTAACAAAATCTCTGCAAACACCTGAAAAACACCATATTAACAATTTTCCATAGACAGCATGAACAAATCGCTCAACAGGTTATTAGTTTTTAATATCTAATTAGATTAGATGCAGGATGAGTATATTATCTAGAAAAGAAAATAGAGTCAAAGAATCATAGAAAAGTTCAGGTTGGTCATCTAGTTAACCCCTTTCAATGAGCACAGACATCTTCAACTAGATCAGGTTGCTCAGAGTCTTTTCAATCCTGACCTTGGATGATTCCAGGGGTGAGGAATCTACCATCTCTCCAGGCAACCTATTCCAGTATTTTGATCCCCTAATTTTAAAAAAACTTCTTCTTTATATCTAGTCTACATTTACACTCTTTCAGTTTAAAGCCATTACCTCATGTCCTATTGCAACAGACCCTACTAAAAAGTTTAGCCCCGTATTTCTTATAAGTCCCCTTTAAATACTTAAAAACTGGGCTGTGGTTTCTCCAGAGCCTTCTCTTCTCCAGGCTAAACAACCTCAACTTCATTAGCTTCAGAAAACACCACTTCCTCCTGGGTATAGCAGAGAATCTTCAAAATTTTTTTTTTTTTTTGGTTTGGGGGTTTTTGAGGGTTTTTGTTTCACAGAGACACTTACTCAGGGCTTATGTGTAGACAGTGAGATTAACTTTGGCTGGAGCCAAATTACTTTGTAGTGATGAAGCAAACAAAATCACTAAGTGCCAAATATATTCAACGTACTTCCAATAACCTTCCTTGAATTCTTCTTCAAGGGCAAATAACTCCTCTCTTGAAATTGAAATAACTAACAAGTATAAAACATTTCAACATAAAGAATTGCCACATCACCACTTATCCATGATCCTTAGCAAATTTTGCAGCACTGTAGCTTAGGCAGCTGCAGCAACAGCCCAGATATAACATACAAGGATTTGAGATACTATTTTGAAAAGCAGTAAACATTAATTTTCAATTTGGGGCTTGAGCGTTTCCCATCTAAATAAAGAGCAGTACAGATAATAATGAAGGGCATAACTAAATATTGCCACAAAGCTTATATTACTTTTAACCCTGGCTTATAAGTATGTACACAGTTCAGGTGAATTCACATATGCTATTATCAGATTAATATAAATGCAACAAAATTTAATCAAAATTATTTATGGTGTATCAACAAGATTTCTTTGTGTAGAGATACCCTAGGAAGCTGCATTGAACAGAAAATGCTCCTAATGATTTTATATTTTTGGAATAAATCTATCAAATAATAATATTTTTCTAGCTCTTGAGTCAGGGAAGAAATCACCTCACTTTCCATGTTTTCCATTTGCAAGAAATGGCAAGATAAAATATATAATGAAATACTCAAATGGCAGAGAAGTCTATTTTTTCTTGCTGACTAGTGAAAAGTGTACTTCTGTCTCAGAAGTTTATGCCATATATTGAAGAATGAAATATGCAGGCAAGAAGCAACTTTTTAATGTAGTACTAACAGGCATACATCCAAGTCTGCAAGTATAATCTCTGGGGACCACAAAAGAATTCTCTGAAGTGTGAAATCACAGTAAGTACTTCAAAATATGGCAAAATTGCAAAATTTAAGATAGTTCTATAAATCAAGAATTTGGAACCAAGATCACAATTATAAAAAGCAAGACTCAATCCAACTATGGAGAAGCTGTTTCTCTATAATAAATTGTTCAATACTTCTTCAACATTTGTATTTTAGAGCTGTAACACTTACAACTAAAGTCATATGCTTGTATGTTCTTTCTTGTCAGGAAGCAGCATTTTCTGTTGTAAGTTATGTTTTCCTCAGTGAGTCATAAATTAAAGAACTTTCCAGAGGAACACTAGGAACAATGGTTCGAATTTTATAATGCAGCATGCATTAGAATACCAAAAGGCTTCTACTGCATTTTAATGACTCATTTTGCTGTTGAAGAGGAAATGCCAGCTGATGTACACTAAAGTTAATAAGGACCCGAAGGAGCTAAAACTGATACTTAGCTTCAAGTATCTTTGGTACTCACTGTAAAGAATTGTGCCATTTAGAGCAGTTGTTTTCACTGTCAAGTACAGAGTTGTCAGATTGCTTGTTTCCTGCCCAGATGCACTCCTGGTCTCAGATACAGATGTCAGAGAAGGTAGTTTCAAATAAGAATTTCCAGTGAAGGATGGAAAAAACAGTGCCGTGTCTGAAATGAACAACAAAAAGCTAATTTTATTAATTTATTACAAAGTAAAGTAATAAAATGCAAGCACATTTAAAAATATTGTTTTTTTCCCCATACCTGTCAATAGCATCATCAACTATATTATTTGCTGAGCATGCATATAAATTTATTTAATTTCAAATATTCAAATCAAATATGCAGAAAATGAAAAGGTTCTAGCATCTGCCTATTACCAGAAGTGAAAAGACCATTATAGGAATGACTACTGCCAGAAGGTGCAAGTTCAAAAGGCTGTCACAGATTTTCATCTTTACAGATGTGCCAATGCAGAACTTTTGTCCTATGACATGCCTGTGAAGTACTTTTCATTTTTATTTCTAGACAAGAAATGCAGTTTTTCTCAATTTTCAGGATACTCACATTTTCTGGGTTTGAAATTATAAAGAGGATGTCACTGGGCAGCATATGCTTTTTTCCACTACACTACTCTGGAAATGAATAATTGTTAAGAGAAAATTTTTAAGTGTGAAGGCTTAACATTTACAATGTTGATTGCATTCATTACTCTAGTCGTTATGGTTTTGGTTTTTTTTTTACCCTGTAGACAAGATAATAGTATCATTAATGCAAGAAAAAATAGACTGAAACTAATTGAGGTTAGGCGGCAGGTCTTCCTGATGCCTTAAGCATCCTATTTAAGCAAAACACCTTGAAGATTGCTCAGACCGATCACCAGGGATATGAATAAGAAAGAAGCAACAAAAAAAATACTTTGAGTTCAGGTAATATTTTTGCAAAGAAGTTTTTAGTTTAATGAACTATAGCTATACAATGGATCTTTGAGTGATGATTACACATAGGCATGACTTGTACATGTTTTTGTGTTTTTTTTTTTAAATTTGTATTCATGTTATTAATGTTTTGTTTGTTTGGGAATTTGACCACTGTTTATCCTCTGCTGGTTTTATTGGCCTTAAGAAGAAAGGACAAAAGGAAAGGCCTAGCTAAACAAGCACACGTTGAAGGACAGTTGTTAAAAAGACCCCACACCTTGACAGCAAAAGAAGGGCAGGATGGAAAGCAATTACTAGTTATGTTTATAAATGACAGGTCTGGAAAAGTCAGAATTGTTGGAGAAAGTGGAAAAAACTATGGGGTGAAAAAAAGGTCAGTGGTATTGCAAATCAGAAGCAGACCTACATGATTATGAGAGTGTTGTTTGCTTAATTAAATTCATACTTTCAAGAGAAACAGTACTAGGAGATCTAGCACTGTAGTGCAGGGCCACAAACATGACTGAGGGGCTGGGTCCTCTTTCACATGAGGAAAGGCTGAGGGAGCCAGGACTCCTAAGGCTGCAGAAGAAAAAGCTTGGATGGATCTTATCAATGTCTATAAAGACATTGGGATGGAAAAGAGGGAGCCAAACTTCTCTCTCAACAGTGCACTTAATGGGCAATGTGTTGGGGTCTCCTCCCCTGCCATGTAGCCCTGGGAGAGGGGCCTTGGAGGGCAGGCACGGGGTTTCCCTGCCCCTGGTCAGTCTCATTCCTGTTGGCTGGTTTGTGTTTCCCTGTGTGGCCAAGGACCCTGGGGTCCCGTGACTGTGGGGTTCCTGAGCAGAGCCCCGGCCATGCGGCTGGAGAAATAAACATCTCTGAAACATCTACCACAAATCTGTCCATATATACTTCCTTTCCTGGGACTCCTGGTTTGAAATATAGGCATGTTACAGTAATCCCTGCTGTAACAGCAATGGATACAAATCAAAACCCAAGAAATTACACCTGAACACATGAAAACTCTTTTTGACTGTGAGGATGGTCAAACATCAGCATAGGTTACCCAGAGAAGTTTGTCAGGTCTCAATCCTTGGAGATTTTTCAAAGCCTGACTGGACATGGTTGTGAGATACCTGTTCTAGGTGATCCTGCTCTGCTTGAGCGGGTGGTTGGACTTGAGGCTCTCAAGACGATGGTCCCTTCCAACCTCAACAAATTGGTGATTCTGTTATCCTTCGCAGAGAGGTGCTGTGCAGTCAACCTTAATTATTATTCTTCAAGTGCAGTGCCTTTAGAAACCTCAGTGTAGTTCAGTATTCACAATATAGTGGTACACTGAGCAACTGAAGCTATTAAAAAGTCTTTTATTAGGTACTTTAAAAAAAACCCAAACAGTCAACTTGGAGAGTAACTGTCCACAATTTATATTCTAAGTTAAAATTAATCTGTGAAGATTCTTTCAGCTAGGTGAAGGGAAAGGGGAGATGAATGAGGAGGGGAAGGGAGCATGGTATATCTGGGCAATCTTGAAAGGAAGGACAACCTCATCAGTCCTTTAGGAAGGATAGCTCCCTTCAAAGGAGAGACCTCCCTTAAAGACTTAAAACTTTCTGGGGAGTCCAGCACCTTGCATCCAGTAGTCTATGCATTAATGTATAGGCAAAATTACTGAGAAAAGATGGTTTTTTGAGTGTTGTGTTTGCACCTGAAGTGCTGTGCCCAAAGCATCCTAGGCCTCCATCACCACTGCTGTGAAGTTCTCTCAGAAATCAGCAGAAGAGACACAGAAAATACAGAAACTGCATCAGAAACAAATGCATACCTGGCCAAAAAAGCCACCCGAAATGCCAAGATACAGAGCACATCCTCTTCCCTATGGTGTGCAGGCTATTAGCCTGCTGATCCTTAACAGCCATTTTCTGCCTGAAAGCTGTACAACAGCTGCAAGCTGTTGCAAGCCTACAACATCAGTAAAGAGGTCACTGAGAGCACAGGGATTAGTTTTCTGTTTGGATGAAGGGCCTAAGTGGGAGAAAACAGATTGAGTCTGTGTATTAAGAACCTAAAATCTGTGGCTGTGATAAAGTACACAGATAGAATTCTATGGGCAAAGCTGCTAGTCTGGACTAAATTTTTCCACATCTCTCATTCTACTAAACTCTTAATTGGCAGAAATTAGAGTCCCATGCAGCACTGACCAAGACTGCACACTGGTAGGATCCATGAATCAGATGCAAAGAAAGGCATATGTTGAACCACAATGAGCTAATTCTCTACCACAGTATGAGAGTATTTCAGTACTGCTTTCTAGCAATACTTACAGATCTTCATATTTTAAGATGGTTGCTGGCAATAAATAATTTTGTCTTTAATTCATTACACAGGACAGGCTAACAAGAAGAAAGAGTTACTTTATTCTACCCTGGGTCCACTATCTGATGCTGTCACCTCTGTCCATGATCACAAGGGACTGCTCTCCACTGGGGCAGTGGTCTCCAAAGTGAGTGGAGTGCATGTATCCTAAAGGGTTCTCAAAATAATTAATTAGGAACCAGAAACAAATAAAAAAATACTCACATTTTAAGAGTAAAAAAGATTACAAATAATTCAAGAGAAAAAATTTGCAACAGAGACTGCAGGCTTGAATTATCTGACAAACACATATTGCTAAGAATTATACTTTAACAATTTAACTGAAGACTCAGATTTTCTACTGAATTAAAAAGGTTTTCTGGGATATTATTTATGACAACTTTCACAATAACACATATTACAATGAGAAAATATTAAGAAACATTGACAAGTTTCTATTATATCCCTACTTGACTTTGTCTTAGTCAGGAAATAAAGAGGAGTAAGGGGAAGAAAAATGCAATGCAAATGCAAAATTTGGAATTAATCTGTTACCACTCCTGCCTCTAATTTTCCCTTTGCATTCTTTGTTTTTATGACAAGTTTGGCTTAGCACTGAATTCTATTAAATTCAGTGGAATTCCATTTAAAATATTTTTCAGTCCTGAAGATGTTGACTCATCAGCTGCACCAGCCATCACTAAATAAATTCAAATGAGAACTAAAAAGACTTTTAACATCACAAAATCCTAGAAAGAGAAGAAATGTATTCATCTTCTGGTAGGAAAATCAGACCAAACATCTGACTAAACTTGTCTACAATCTACAGGGTAGGTAACTTCATTGAATGTCCTTGCCCCTCTTCAATAATGAAAATAAATGGGTAATACTAGGATGTGATTATCCTCACCCAATCATGACCTAAACCTGCCTATTTCTCTCTATTTGCTATAAAAGAACTTGAGGGTCAATAGTTTAGCTGTAAACATGTACACCAGCAATATCTGAAGACAGGAACAATTCTCATTCTTGTTGCTTGTACATCAGAGCTAGATGGCCTGCAGAAGCATTTTCTTTAGGCAAAACCAAATTAGTACAGTAGTTCTGAGTTGAAATGTTAGAGATGTGAACTGAAAAGGATGTCAGAATATTTAATCAGAGGTTTAAACTCTGAATTTGCTGCTTATATCTTTCAATTAAAGTGGTAAACATCCTCTGAAACTTACGGACAGATTCTGTGCTTGTTCTTTTCCATCACTCAGAGATATAATAGAAGCACAGGTGATAAAAAAACTTTGTCGAGCAGTGCAGCAAACCTTTTCCATATTATCAAGAATGGAGGGGTTCCCAGCAGGCAGAAAGTCAGTTAAGCAGCAATATCAAGGGTCTGATGAATACATGATCTGCTCTATCCATCTCATGCTCACAGAATATCCCAGGCAACCAAATTTAACCACCTTAGAGTAATGCATTCTTTTATCTCATGTTCATGGTGTGAAGAAAATCAAAGTGAAATAAATATTATTCAGAAAATTCCTAGGGATTATGTCTGGTACATATGAAATCTGACTTAAGTGCTTCATAAAGCATCACATGCACCTCCAACAGTACAGAAATACAGTAACTATTTCCTATGAAATAATTGATTAGCTGAGTTCAGCTGTTTCAAGACAATAAAATATGAAACCAAATAAATCTTACCCCTGCTGCTGTCACTCATTTGTCTCAATGCACAAAAGCCTCCTGCCTGCTGTAACTGAACTCCTACATCACAAAGCAAAAAATCCTCAAAAAATAAAATGCATGGCTTCCTTTATCAGGCCAGCCCGATGCCTTGTTGCTAATGCTCTCTGCAGTCAGCTGGGAGGTCTGAAATCAGATCACTGGCTTAATCTCTCACTTTGTAGACTGCTAGGGCCTTTGAATGGCAGAAAGACAGCACATTTAATTTGTAGTTTATTAAGACTCAAGAGGAAGCACTGAGAGGCAATGGGTCACACAAGCAATTTAAGAGCAGGACATCAATTCATTTTCATTGAAAGAAACTGCCATACAAGTGGAGCAGTAATAGAAGAAAAGATTTTAAAAATTTTAGGAAAATAAAGCAGATGATATTCAGAAAGCATGCATCTGCAAAGGTACAATGAAACAAAGAACAGAAACAGGGATGATCAAAGGGTTGGCGTTGCTTCCAAATGGAGAAAGAGAACAGGCCTATTCACCATGCAGAAGAAAATGGGAGTAAGAAACGGCAGCTCCATGTCTTGGAGCACAGTAGGTAGGGATACTCAGTTACTCAGTTATTGTTACTATCAGGTCACAGGCTTGAAAAACAAAAGGAGATTCTTATTAAGGTTTTGCAGAATGTTTGGCATAATTTATTGCCAAAAGATATTATGTGGGTCAAAATTATATTAAAAAATAATGAAAAATTAAGAACAATACAAGAACAGGGGAAACTAATCCACCAGACTAGCAAATATAATGGAACCACAGGTCAGGAAATCCTAGTCTCGTTGATTGGTGGAGGCTGAAGTAATGCACTTGGGGGAAAATCTCAGTTGTCCTGTTTGGTATATCCTTTTCAAAGAGCAACGGTTTTTGCCCTGAGACAGGATATTGAGCTCAAGGTCTTCCCGCCCTGACCTGACTCATGATTTTTGTGTGACTTGTTCTGCTCTGTGTATCAAGACTAAGACTGCATGACAGAAACTAAGAGATGCAGACCATTGAACATAAAGGAAATTAATGATTTTGTAGATATCTGAAGCATATAGCAATTGTCATCACCTAGTGCCTAGAGTTACCCTCCTCTTTTGACAACTGTATTGCAATAAGCAGATCAACCCAATGTAAATATGTTATTAGATTTATTTCAAGAAAAAAAATAGTTGATAGCTCTAGCATTCCTTAAATACAAAGAAGTTGAAGAGTTAGCTGCATGTCTGACAAAACAAGATCTTAGTAAAACAGTCTGATGTTAATGTGCTTTGTGAAAAAGAGAGCCACAAAAAGAAGAAAAAAATATTTTCATATTCCTATTTTGTAGGTCTCAAAATTCCTCTTCCAATCTCAAATTTTAGGAAGGAAGAATCACTTTTTAATTTTTTTTGCCTACACCCTCAGTTCTTGTACATCAGCAAAGGTATAACTGCATTCATTTATAGAATATGAGAACTTAGTCAATTCTTGTGTCTGTGTGAAAGGATGAAAATGACCTGTATCAAAATAAGAAGCAGCTTATTCAGTTAATGGGCAAGAAACATTCTAAACTGTCCAGATGAGATGTGCTGTGTAATTATTAAGTTCTGTAACTTTTTCTGGATGTTGCCTAGACACATAAAGTCCAGATGTGTCAGCAAGTACAACAGTCTGACATGAAAAAGAAAAAGGAAATTTTTTCATTCATTCATTTTTCAATCACCTCAAGATTTTGTGAAAATAGAAATGACACCTCAACAGAAAGACAAAAAATAGCGAAGATGTTGTGTGTTGAAAAAAATCCCAAACAATCTACTTATTTTTAGCCCAAATCCACAAACAGAATTAGCCTCTTACTGCCTGTTTTTTGATAGTTTTGAAAACAACACAGTGATTTGTCTTTTTCTGTTTGATTAATTTCATCTCCAAAATTTATTACTTTTCTCCTAAGTGCATTGGATTTTGAAGCGGAAAGAATGTTCTTAATTGATACTTGTACCTCATCAGATGTATTTTACCACCTGCATTCAAAATGATGCATAAGTGCTTCTCTTTTCCTGAATTTGACATAGAGGAAATTGGGAAGCTATTATCTAATATTTTTTAAAGCTCAACATATTTGACAGGAAATATGATCTTCCTGCAAAAACACCAGAGTTTTATCTATTTTTAAAAAGCACCCCATCTAGGAGGGAAATGAATGTCCTTTATATCTTAATTTATATATTTCTATCTTTCCCAATTACAGGAGAAAATCTAAGGCAGACTTTTAATATGAAACCATAATTTAAACTGGAGTTGTCCTATTGCACTACTATATTTGATGCTGAAATGCTGGTTGCTTTGAAGGTCGCTATGACACATATTATGGCAAAATTTAATGAAGCAAGGCTTGTAAAAATCTTTTGAAGTTCCCTCATTAATATATTTGTTCTGTAAAATATCACAGAAGATCTACTTGAACATGAGCTTTCACAGTTTTGATTCACATCTACTGAACTAATAAAAGAAGCAAATGAAATAAAGTATTGGTTTTCAGTGGGAAAAGAGGCAGCTGTCATAATACGTTTGAAAACTGATATTTTTCACAAAAACTTGATGTACTAGAGATCATATATTACTCATTGCAATGAAAACTGTTTGATTCCACAACTGAATGGGTCAAATAACTTAATTTTCTATTGGTTTGCAGTGAGCCTCAGGTAAATGTGTACATATTTCATTTGTACGTTATAATTCTTATGTTTATCAAAATTCCAAGGCTTTTTTTTTTTTTTTTTTTGCTTTGTTTTATGGGATATCAATGTGTTTTCAGTCACTTTATCTCTGCCATCTAAGTTTAATTTTATTCTCTGCAATGGTGCTTGAACACATAAACAAACATTCCTATCCCAAAGGATCTTAGAAATACTTGAAGAATAATTGGCTATAAAAGTTTAATTTGGAAAAATATTCAGATTTTTTTCAGTGTGTGTCATATTTAGTCAGTTGAAGAAGAATCTTCCATCTGGATAACATTGCAGACTAATTTGTCATATGGTTGGCACCAGATATTAAATGATCAATATTAAAAGTGAAATGCAAGCTGCAGTTTTAAGAACACTACATTTAATGTCCTCATATAACTAACACATTTATGTATTGCTACATGGTGTATGCAACAGATTTTTATTACTTTTCTGGGAGATTTTGATGAAATTTTGATTAGAATTTCCTGTTATTATTTAGCTCTATAGGTACATAATTTACAGAATTGTGTAAATCTAATCTGAGTTCTAATCTGAACTTGTTTTCACAGGTTCAGGGTGCAAGCAAAATAGGGATATGAAAGCAATTTCTTCTCCATCTCGTAATTATATTAACATCCTGTTACAGCTTCTTTTGGGAACCATGTAGCTAACTCAAGGGCTTGATGGAAAAAATCAACAAATAACAAGCAAAGAAGAATATTTAAAGGACAAAATTATTAACAAATTAAGTTAGTATAAGAGCATGAATTAGAATACCAGATATTTCACTCTGTTTGCCCTTTCCTTTTAGGATTCAAAAGACAGAAGTTTTTTGCCTTCTGTTTTGCTAATGTAATTTATTTATTTTTAGCCTAAATTGCAAAACTATAAAATGGAGAAGTATTTATGTAGACATCTAACCTATTCCTTTTATTTATTTCCTAACATTTAGCACTGTAATATTAGTTAGGAATTATAAAGCTAGAAATACCACTTACATATAATGATCACTTTAGACATTTACACTAGACCATATGTAATGCTGGTCTTAGAAAAGTATTTTGATTCAAAATATTACAATTGATTTTTAATATAATTACTCTGTTAATATTTAACAATAACAAAACAACAATAACAAATCTGAATTGTAGTAACTTTGATTGTTTTCTTGGCAGTTACACGACAGCAACAATTGGGGGAAGCATGTAAATTTGCAAATATTCATGTTTGCTTAATCCCAACATCAATAATTTCAAAGTATTTTAATTGGGCTCAGCATTGTAGGTGCACAAACTAGTTCAGCCACATGAAATTGCAAAAGAATATTACAACCAAGTAAGGAAACTTATCTGAATTAACGTAATGAGATGGCCAATTGAAAAGGCATAAACTTGCACAATTCTTAATCTTTTAGCAGCCTTATTCAGCCAAGTTGCAATACTCTCTTGCATCTTGGGTTTTATTTTGGCTACAGTCTTTAACTGTTGTGCCCTCACTCTCCCACTTCCAAACATAACTGGTAGAAGTGGCAGATGAGATGGGTGTTCAGTATTAGAGCTTTCAGTTCATCTGCTTGCTTTTCTTCCACTGATTTGGTGTGACAGTGTTAGCAAACCCTGTGGGTGTAGGTGGAACAAAAAAGCAATTGTTCAATATACCTGTACACTGCCTTGTTTGTGCAAACTCTGGCGTGGATTTTTGGGCAGGGCTTTGAGCAACTTGTTTTACTTAAAGATGTCGCTCCTTTTTTTAGGGAGAGTTCAACCAGATGACTTTTAAAGGACTCTTCAACCCAAACCACTCGATGATTCTATGATTTTATTAAAGCAGAAGTGACTGAGCAGTAGACAAGACACTAACTTCCTTTCCATAGCTGCTGCCTCTTGGGTCAGTGTAAATCCCTTCTGAGAAGAAAGGAAGAAAGAGGGGGAAGACTGTTTTCCCAAGGAACAGTAGAGCAAGCTCCATTTGAAGACAAAAGAAGCCTACAGTATGGCTGCAAACACAGCATCCCCAAGCCCATTTTTTCTCCCTTTCCATGCTACTTGACCAAAAATGCCTGCCTAAATTGAGTCCCAAAGGTAATAAAAGGCCTATGAAGAAAGCCACTCCTCTTGAACAGGTCTTTTTGCAGCCCTTTTTTTCTTACTTTGCATTGCGGATCTGACTTTTGTCTGTACAGGGAGTTAGTAGTTTATGTTCCATGAAGGATAATTTTAGACAAAGATTTCTTTCATATTTTGAGGTTCTCTCTGAAAGAGCAGGAAAACAGCTCTTCGACTCTAGCTTTACTTGCAAACCTGAAAAGTGGTTACTACCAACTAAAACATCTTGTTTCAAAATCACTTCTGGTACTCTTTTCCTACTTACTGCAAAATATCACATGCCTATTTATTTCACCACATGCTAAAATCTTCCTTTTGTTTAACTGTACAGAATTAGATTTTAGCACTACTATTACCCTCTTTGCATTGGTGTAAACTTCAGCAGGTTGTTGAAATTAAATGAATAGCAAGGTGGTCAGTGAAAGGACAGAAATAATTTTATCCTACAGAAATGTATGTGCACACAAAATATTTCCTTTTCTCTGTGGCTTACTGCAGATTTGAAACACATGAGTTTCAAGATAAGCAAAACTTCTGCTTGATAGCAGTTCAAGTCCAGGTGTCCAAGTTACAGCACCAGGATATAGTTTGGAAAATGCACTAATGGAAATGACAAAAATGATGGAAAGCAAATGACAAGTTATTTTCCAGCATCTGCCAATAATTAAGAAACAGTTTCTTGTGTACCTGGATATTTCTGCAAAGGATCCCAGGAGGTAAATAATCATCTCTTCCTGGCAAAAATATGAATACAGAAACATTTGTCAAGGACTAAAGTAATCCTTGTTCCTCAACACAATGTAAAAGAGAATTTCTTAATCACGGTATGAAACAGAAATAGAGCTCAAGTGAACCTAGCTTCATTATGAAAGACAAACAGGTACTATTAAAAAATTGCTTGATTTTTTCTATTGTTTTAGTAATTGTTGAGCTAAGGAATTCACCTTGTCGTATCTTATTTTCAATTAAATATCTATTTTTAAATAATGTGTTGCGTTCTCTCATAAATTTTTAAACTATTTGTTTCATCAATGTCAATGATTTTCTCATGGAGTGGGATGACTTCTACTTTACTTTTAGGGGGAAAAAGTGATAATTCTAGGAATTTTCCATTATGAGACCTGTTTAACATTTAAGTAGCAATTACAAAAAAAGCCTCAGCACTGCGAAGCTGATATTGAACTCTTTGTGGAACAGAGAGTGAACTTAAAATTTAAGATTTTAATGTAATATAAAATCAGGACAGTCTTCCATGCAACTTGGTAATAAAAAGGATGGGAGGTAAGTAATCATTCTCTTATAGAATTTAGGAAATTATACGTATTTTGGAAGTGAGGACAAAGTAAACAACATGCATTTGAAATATGGATGACCCTTTCTGCTGCATTGTCAAAATACTCTTCCTCACATTAGTACAAATGCCTGTGGATGGTCTGAGAAAAAAGTCCATCATAATATGCACACTTTGCTACTGGTAAGTATCACATCTGAACTCATAGGACAGCAGTACGTTTTAGGTAAGAGATGCTTAAGTACTGATTTACACCACGTGAAGGAATTGTGCTCCCAGCTAGAAGGACAACTGAACTACCAAAAGAAAAGGAGAAATAATAATTACATTTAAAACATGACTTTTTAAAAGCCCTCAGACAGGCTTCTTAGGTTTTCATCCCTCACACCTGTCCTAAAAAGTTACCTACACAGGGGTACAGCCCAGTATCCTGGGTTGCAGTGTATTCTATTACCATCCTCATGAGGTGTTGAAACCAGGTGGGGCAGTGTTTCCTTGCCTCCTCCCTCCGGGCCTATCTCTCTGTTAATGGCCCATCAATGCCATGCATGACTCAGAGATAACTCCCTCCGGATTATCTTCTGTTAATGAGCCTAATCAACGCCTGCCTCATGACTCATCATCCCATTGTGAGATGCTCCACCCAGAGGGAGAATCAAGCATTCCATCCTGGATATAATCTGAGATTCTGAACACCAGAGACAACCTTTCCACTGGATTTCCAGAGGACAGGAGCTACATAGCCACCACTGGACCTTCTGAGGAAGAGCAGACCCTTTCTACAGGATCACTGCTTCGACAGAACCACATCCACCACTTCAGGAAGACTGCAGCCACCATTTTATCGGACTGCTGCCGCCACCCTGAGTAAAAGGGTGTCAGGTTGTATCCTGACTCTGTCAGTTTGAAACAGTGTTTTTGGGTTTTTTTTGTTTTGTTTTTTTCTTTTCTTTAATTTTCCCATTAAATTGTTATTCTGACTTGGTGCCTCCCACTGGTTTGTTTTCAAAGTAGTACAACTTGTTTCCCCAATAACCCAACAGAGAACAGGAAGTATTTGGAGTCTGTGCTGTCCACTAGGTCAGAGCTCCAAACTCCTTACTTGGGATCCAGAAATCTTCAGATGCCGTGGTGTCCAGGTCTGAGGAAGGAAATCCTACACTTCTGGACACCCATCACATCATCCAGGGGGTTACAGATTATGGTCTACTTGTTTCAGAGACCGATGAATTTCTGCAAGACTGGAGAACCACCTGTGTCAAGTTTGGAAAAGCCTTGACGAGTTTCTGATGGTAATAATCTCAAAGTACTAGGTCTCAGTAACCATCTAATTTTGTTTTTATTGTTCCAAATTGAATTTAGAAAAAAACCTCAAAACTCCTATTTTTTTTTCCCCACAGTTGAAGAACATATTTCTCCAGCAAAGCTTAAAAACTATCCATGGAACACATTTTGAAAGCACCAACTTTTTTTACTTGTAGTTTTTTATGTTATTCTCCTTTATTTATTACTTCGTCACACTGCACATTTCTATATATGCTGCTTCCAACAACCAGGAGAAGATAAAATAGTCTACTTTTTTTTTTATTCTTGTCTTAAAAAGGAAACCTTTGACCAAAAGTTTATATAGGAAATACAGGCATAAATCTACCTGGTACATTCCAGTGTTAAAGAGAGAATGGAACCGACCATAAGAATTTATACAAAATACATCAATTTACTTTCCATATTTAGACAGAAATGTTTTAGAAGCTCATAATTATAAATTATTTCATTATCACATCTTTCTGAATAGAACCTTCTCAAGGATATCCAGTGAGCTTTTTTCAATCGAATACATTTGTTTTTATGGGACATTTTAAAATTCAAGCTTAAAATCTGGTATCAAATAGCATAAGAAAAATGGCATTATAGTCAGAGCCAGGAATTTTGAGTCTGGATCCATTTTGCAGATGTGATCCAGAAAAAGAAAAGTAATGAAGATAGGGAGAAAAAGCCCATAAAAAAGTATTTTTTACTCATGGGTAAAAAAGGCACCTGGAATTATCTCTCAAGTCTGAGTAGGTAAAAAAAAGAAAAAAAAAAACAAAAAGAAAAAGAAAAGAGGAAATGGTTTCACTTGAGTGAACTGCGTAGATCACAACCAAATGGATATTTTAAAAGTATGAATCATGTAAAAACTTACTCTTCACTTCATATGACCCTATGGAACTGCAGTTCAAAAGAGATCTGTATCAGGATATTGTATTAAGAATCCACATCACATCAAGGACTCAAAGAATTTATTTCTGGTTACAGGTGAGTGGAGCAATTGTCTGACTGAAGATGTTGAAAACTACAGAGTTCACTTGTTCTGAGACTTCGTGGTCTGCTGTTCTCTCATGTGTGCCTGCAGTATTCAGCGTTTTTCTTCTTTACTGGTTTGGATCAATACTTTGTACAATAAAACACTGTGGCACACCAGAATCCAGAGTCTCAGAACAAGTAACTTTATATTGTGCTTGACATTTGCATACCTACTAATTCCTGCATCTTTCCTGACAGGCCAAAAATAATAATTTTATGCAATTTTGTTACATCCAAATTAGAGGTTTAATGTTTGTATGTCAGACATTCTCCCAACAAATTCTGAAAGATCATTTCAAAATGAAGATGCTGATTTTGTTGCAACACTTAGGCTGCCCCATTTTAATAAAATCAGAGACACGTCAGAAGAAAAACTCCATTGTAAAGTTAAGTATTTATTTATTTAAAGTCAAAATAAATCCACCTATATATTTCACTGGAATATTACTTCATTGTTACACATGAAGCTGGGAAATCAGTAATATTTCATAAAGTAAACTGAGATGCAAACAGTTTCTCAGACTGAAGAGGCAAGCATACTTGCTGGACAAATACTAACTTTTCATTATATTTTGTGAAAGTATTCAGGCTTCAATTTGATGTATTAGAATAAAGAAACAAAGGAATGAAGTAATGCCCTCCCTTTCAAAGTAAGCACTTCTGATTGTCTTATCTTCCTTCTATTCGTCATGGTTCCAGAACATATATTCTCACCCATTTCAAGACTGAGAGATTAATATTTTGCCTCAGGTTCGGTGTCAATTTTAGATTTAGCTTTGACAGTCTTACAGTCAGCTGCCTACTAAGGCAGACAGAAATACAGGAGGCAAGATGTTCATCAGGATTACGTGATACCAGAAATCCCAAAGTATTGGAGCTAGAAAGTCTGCTACCCTCACTAATGGAAAGCTAAAAACACCTCCAGCTTCTCAGCTAGAGTGTTTCTATTTCTGACCCTAGAGTTGCTGACAGAACACATTCTATGCAAGAGGGCTGGTCACATTTTTTTTACTCAAAAGCACTGATGTCCACACTGCAGCAGCAGTTTATCAGCAGAGAAGGTTTGAAACCCAAATACTTCTAACTATGTAATATGGTATAACTGACATATAGCAAAATAAACCTACATTCTGATATACTAATGGTAAAATAACCAATCTTATACAGATTGCTATTTTCTACTTTGTTCCATTTATCACTGACCTATGGCTGATACACATTAAATAACAGTTTATCTACCATTTTACACTAACTTATTTCTATTACCTAAGTTATTGGAGCATGCTATCAAAATATAAAAAGATTAAATTTGCTTTTGTGTAGCTAAATTAACCAATAATCTAGAATATAATTAATTGTTCAGTGGGCCAGTCTTCTGCCATGTTAATTAGAATGTGTACAAGTTTGAAAACAAACCAGTGGGAGGCACCAAGTCAGAATAACAATTTAATGGAAATTAAAGAAAAGGAAAAAAGAGTAAAAGAAAACACTGGTTCAAACTGACAGAGTCAAGGTACAACCTGAGTCCCTGTTAGGCAGGGTGGTGGTAGCAGTCTGGTAGAATGGTGGCTGCAGTCCTCTGAAGCAGTGATCCTGTAGTAAAAGAATCTGCTCTTCGTCAGAAAGTCCAATGGTGACTGTGTAGCTCCTGCCCTCTGGAAATTCAGTGGGAAGAGTGTTCTCTCTGGTGTTCAGTCTCAGATTATATCCACGATGGAATGTTTGGTTCCTCCCTCTGGGTGGAGCATCTCACAATGGGGTAATGAGTCATGAGGCCAAGTGTTGATTAGGCTCATTAACAGAAGATAGTCCAGAGGGAGTTATCTCTGAGTCATGTGGCAGGACAATGATGGGCCATTAACAGCAAGATAGTCTGGGGGGAGGAGGCAAGGAAACACTGCCCCACCTGATCTCAACGGCTGATGGGGATGGTAATAGAACACACTGCAACCCAGGACAAATGTCAAGAGCTACTTCATGAAGTTCAGTACTTTTCTCTTTGTTGCTACTTATAAAGTTATTCTTTCAGTTTTAGACATCGGATGTTCCACAGTAAATTTCAATGGCATGTCTGTACTGGTTTTAGCTGGGATAGAGGCATAGCTGTGTGGTGCTATATTTTGGTCTTGTGATGAAAACAGTGTTCCTCACTTCTACTTTCCAGTTCTCTTCCCCACCCCACTGGGAAGGAGGGAGGGAACAGCTGTACTAGATTGAACTGCTTCCTGGGCTCCTTAAACCACAACAGTGTTCTAGGAAAAATACTTTCAGACTCTCTAGAAAGCATTGCAATGCAGATTGCTGTCATTTCACAGAAACCAACTGCTAATAACTCTGAAAAGAAGGTGAAGCTCCTTGCTCACCCTTGGATACTGGAAATAATAGCTGAGAAGTATACATCTGCCTAGAATCCCAAGACTGAACAGCAAACTTTCAAAATAAACAGTAAAATCTTCATTGACTGGTAACTGCAAACATTTCTAAAAATGTCTGAAATGTCTGAGGTAACAGAGTTCAGAACAAGAGTTTCTAGATTAGAATTAAATGATGTATCACTCCCTTGATAGTCCTCTTTGTACACCAACTGTTCTTTTCCTCCAGCAAAATCTAAAACATCATTTTAGAATGACAGGCTTGGCAAAATGCAATGCAAGGGATTGAAAAGGAGAAATAGAGGAGGCAGATAATATTTCTGAGAGCCATTGCAAAAACAAAGTAAATCACACCGTTTTAACTGCATTACTGGTGCAACCCAAGAAGAATAGCTAGAGGCTGCACCAAGAATTTACTATATTCACTTTTTGGTTCAAAAGCATAGTTCAAGTAACACTTTTAATTCTTTACCACCAGAACTATGGTCTGGGGATCCATTAATCCATTGCTTCTCCTATTTCACATGTTCCCCCTGTTCCCTGCCCTAGCCCTGGCCACTCCCTTGGTTTCTCCCTTTTTGCTCCTGTACCCCAACCCCACCCAGGGACTGCCCCATGGCCCCTGACAAAACCACCCCACACCCAGCCCACATGGTCTCTCCACCTCTGAACATCGTGGGGACAAGATGTGATTAAAGTCATCTCAAACCCTCATGCGAGACCCTTCTCTACCTTCTTTACCACCACTGCATTGTAACGCTGCTGGCTGCTGGAGACAGATCGTGGGGCTCTCTGAAATGGACTCCGGGATGCGACTGATCACACGGCCCTAGGAAACCCTCGCTGGGCTCTCAGGGAGCAGCAGCCTGCTAGGCAGAGTCTAGTAGTTACAACACTAAGGACCTGAACTGGGCAGAGGGGAGCCCAAGCTCTGCTCTTATATAACAAAGCACAGTTACTAACAATTCCTTTCTAATAGGACATGGTACTTTAGGATGGGAAATTTTATTTAAAGTAATTGGCAGGGCTAGAATTAAGTTTCATTTTGAGAACTACCTGCACTACTGTAATATCAATTTTCTATAATTTTTCCCAGTCTAATGTGCAATCATAAAACAACCTTACAATGTCACAGCTCTGCCACTAATGGCACACAATATCATGGTTCTCTGGTACATGAAAAAGTAAACACAAAAGCCGTGAATAAAACAATACTGAAATCATATTTACTGCTACTTTTAAATACACATTCCCCATCTGCCTTACTGCTAGGCTATAAATAGTCAGGTAAGAAATTACTTGTTTTTCTAATCATAGAAGAAAATTTGGTGTGAGAGGAAAAAAAGGTTTAAGTGAACTATCATTCAGCATAGCTCAGATGCAGCTTAGAGCAGTGGCAGTGCTGATTTTTTCTTTTGAAAGAAACACAGTCTCAAGACACACTGAAAGGGTGATGAAATCAAAATATCTTCAGAAGAACATGTCCCAGAATAAGGAACACCTGCCCTTTTAACTTGTGATATCTAATTATTAACAAAAGTACAGTCTGCATTTTAGTGCCGTTTTTTTGCTCTTTGAACAATACTTTACATGAAGTCACACCTCAGACATTTTTTCCCTAACAGTCTCAGTGCTGATGGATTTCATATTAGAAAATGTAATTGCTTTTCTGGATGTTACATTCATTTGGTTACAAACCTACTAAAAAGTACCGCAATGGGTGAACTGCAGGTAAATTATCCCACACATCTTTAATCTAATTTATCTGCTAAATCACTTTAATTAGTTTTGGACTGTCAGCTATTACTTCCAGATTTTTAAAACAAAAAGATGAATGAAAACACTTATTAAAAAAAAAATACTCCTATTCACTTTCCACAAGTCAAATAACCTCCTACAAATTAAAAAAACAAGTAGAGAAAAAACCTCATGTCTTTAGTATAGCACTTCCATTTTATTACTTGGATGTAAGGCACAAAATAACTAACATCTGTCATTTTGCAAAATGCTCTTTACCTTTATTGTCTAATGTCTAGTAGAGTCAGACCGTGAGCAGTCTTATTTAGACTGATTTAAATTCACATTTATTTTAATTCATGCCTATAAAATTTGAAATTTCCATTTGGCTTGTTTTTCTACTGTGCTTATTTATGTCAGACACAGTAGTATAAATCCAAAATAGAGTCTGTAAAGCAATGTATGATAGTGACTACTAGCACTAAGTGTGAGCAACCGTTATTAAAAATATAAATTATCACAAAAATAAGCTTAATCTCTTTTCATATCTTGGACCAGAAGAATGAAAACTTTCTTTTATGGTTTTTCTTTTATGCTCAGCATGTAAATAAAAAATAAATGTTTAAAACCTCATTAGATCATGCATGCTGCTTTGTTTCTGAGCAGCAAATGTTTTGAAAGTAGTTCCATTATGATTATAAAGAACAAATTGTGTGAAACAAGTAGAACATTTTCAAAATTATATCCAAATATAAAATGAATTTGTAAATCATGCTGGCATTGCTAAGAGCACACACTGGTGGTCGTGCTGAGAGACCATGTTGGCTTCCTTAGGCTTGTTTAAAACTGTAGAAGAGGAACAAGAGAGAAAATTGTTACATGAACATAGACTAGTACCTTCCTCACCCACCTAAGTCTTGGCTGACATAATTGCTTTTTAATCTATGGGAAGTTTTCATATATATTAAGAACTGTGTGGCCTCATTCTTTGGCAATAAGTGAATTTAACTGCTGTTATGACTGCAACTCTGCCATGGAACAGAAAGTGTGGTGACTAAACTGAGACTACTGCTGTAGAAATGTATTGCCTGGTCTTCGATTAGATTCTCATATTTACATAAGGAGTTATCTGGAGCCAAAACATGTTGATCCTTCTTTGCTTATGTTTACGTATCAAGGAGACAAAAAACCAAAGTCCTGATGGATCAACAAAATAAATTAATCATTTTTTCTCTTCACTTAGAGAAGAAATCCTTCTGTTTTCCCAGGAGGAGTGGGAACCAGCATCTGCAGGTCATAGATTAAAGCTCTGCTAAGAGAAACATCAGAAATGGGATTTCCAAATGGAGAAATATGAAGGAGGGATCTGAGATATCGAAACTCCAGATACGAGGGATCTGAGGTCAGAAATATCAAGCTGCTGAGTCTGTTCTCAAGTGCTGAACCCTCCAACTGGGATTTACATATGGGGCAGGTAAACACATGAAGAGACTGTTATAACCATCCCATTAATTTTTGTGGCTAGAAATAGCCAAGCTGTAACATAGGTGAAACTTGCACATGAGTTGAGCTGAAACCTTGGTGTCAAAAGAACAAGTTGTGCAGCCACAACCTAACCCAGGATTTTTTTTATGACAGGGGCTTCTTCTGTAGTGGATGCTACAGAAGAAGACAGAAACATGGCAAATACACAGCGATGCTTCTGAAAAGTTTTCTGCCAGCCTTCAATGATTTGCAACTCGTGGACTTTGCTAAACAAAGGTTTTGTCTTTGCATTTAATATCTTTTAAGGAACCTTTATCTCATGAATTTATATGTGATGCTCTTTGAACCCATGTGTAATGAGTTCACCCTGGCTGGATGCCAGACACCCACCAAAGCCTCTCTATCACTCCCTTCTGCAGCTGGACAGGGGAGAGAAAATGTAACAGAGGGCTCATGAGTGGAGATAAGGACACAGAGAGATCACTCACCAAATACTGTCATGGGCAAAACAGGCTCTAATTAGAGATATTAATTGAATATTACAAAAAAAAAAAAAATCAGTGCAGGATAATGAGAAGTAAACTAAGACCTTAAAAATACCTTCCCAGCTCTAACTCCCCCCCCAGTAGCACAGAGAGACAGGGAATGGGGTTTATCATCAGTTCATCACAAGATGTTCCTGCCACTGTTCAGGGAGAGGAATCCTTCCCCTGCTCCGAGGTAGGGGGTCCATCCCACAGGCAACAGTCTTCTACAAACTATTGCAGGGGGGTCACTCTTCCATGGTGTGCAGTCCTTCAAGGACAGGCTGCTCCAGTGTGGGTCCCACATGGGGTCACATGTCTGTTGGGGTCCCTCCCCTGCCATGTAGCCCTGGCAGAGGGGCCCTGAGGGCACAGACACGGGGTTTCCCTGCCCCTGCTCAGCCTCGTTCCCATGGGTTGGTTTGTGTTCCCTGCGCGGGCAGAAGGACCCTCGGTCCGGTGACTGGAACAGTTCCTGGGCAGAGCCCCGGCCATGCGGCTGGAGAAATAAACATCTCTGAAACATCTAGCAAGAATCTGTCTGTCCATATATATTTCCTTTCCACGGGACTCCTGGTTTGATATATGCATGTTGCAGTATCCCCACTGCAACATAATGGTGGAGATTTGTGAGCAGAACGATCCCCGATCCCTAAGCGACTGATTTGTGTGAGTAAACCCTGGAAACTTTGGATTCCTCTTCTTGGTTTTGTTTTGCTATTCCATATCTAAACTATGGATGAACGGTGGGAAGACTCTTGGCTCTCAGAGCCTCATATGGACATTTATCTTAAACTTGAAAAGATTCTTGAACAACGATTTGTAAATTTTAGCTTGGTTCAAGCTCAAAAAGAACTGAAACACTTCCTGGCATGATTGTTTAAGAACTTTTTCTATGTTTCTTGGGATTTAATTATTACCAAGGGCTTTTGGAAAACCGTTTGGACACAGTTAATATTGGAGTCAAAATATATGCCGATGGAAGAATATTTTCGTGAATATTATTTAATTACCGAGACTGTTGAGCAATGTCAGCTGTGTCCTGGTGAAGGGAAGCCTGGCACAGGGACCGTGCGGCCCAGGCCACGTGCACCGAGCGCTCTGCGAGCAGCAGCGAGGCAGTTCCTGCGTGCGGGCGGAGCCACGCGAGCCGCAGTGTCGGTGGCGGAGCGAGGCGCGGCGGGAGCGGCGGGACCCGGCGGTGCCCGCCCGGCCCCGTGCAGTGCGTGGTGGAGCGAGCCCCGTGAACGCCCGACCGAGAGGGGCGGCGGCTGGCGGCGATGGAGGTGGAGCGGAGCCGCGCCCGGCCGAGACGCGCGCTGGAGCAGGGCACAGGGGGGTCATCGCTTGGGGGCCCGGCCGAGACGTGGGTGCAGCGCCTGGCAGCGGCAGCGAAGCTGCGACCAGAGGAGGCGACGCACGGAGAACTGAGCGGCGCGGCCCGACCCGGCCCACGCAGCCCCGAACGCGACCCCGGGAAGAGCGCGCAGGCACCAGCAGCCCCGACAATTCCAACACGGGAGCGACCGAAAGAGAGAGCAAAGATGCAGCGAGACAGGAAACAGCAGCCACTCGGAAAAAGGAAAAGATCATAGTAACTAAGATCTTAGGGATAGTAAAATGGTATAATGTTAAGCAAAATTATGGTTTTATAACAAGGTGTGACAACCAGCAAGACATATTCGTGCATAGAACTGCTATTAAAAAGAATAACCCTGAAAAATGCATCCCAAGCTTGGGAGATGGAGAGGTAGTGGAATTCAAAATTGTGCTAGGGAGAAAAGGGTTACAAGCATCGCAGGTCACTGGGCCTGATGGTGTTCCTGTAAAAGGCAGTATATATGCAAAAAATCGTAGTCATGTTAGACAATATCTCCATTGTAAGCCCCCCCTACAGTCTCCCTTTCCTAATCCCACCTTTCCCTTTTACCCTATGTCCTATTACCCCCAGTGTATTCCTAATCTGTTTTTTCATCCAGGGTTTACTCACACAAATCAGTCGCTTAGGGATCGGGGATCGTTCTGCTCACAAATCTCCACCATTATGTTGCAGTGGGGATACTGCAACATGCATATATCAAACCAGGAGTCCCGTGGAAAGGAAATATATATGGACAGACAGATTCTTGGTAGATGTTTCAGAGAGATGTTTATTTCTCCAGCCACATGGCCGGGGCTCTGCCCAGGAACTGTTCCAGTCACCGGACCAAGGGTCCTTCTGCCCGCGCAGGGAACACAAACCAACCCATGGGAACGAGGCTGAGCAGGGGCAGGGAAACCCCGTGTCTGTGCCCTCAGGGCCCCTCTGCCAGGGCTACATGGCGGGGGAGGGACCCCAACACATGTCCCACCAGGAAACCTGCTCCAGCATGGACTTGTCTCTCCATGGATCTGCAGGTCCCTGCCAGGAGCCTGCTCCAGCACGGGTCTCCCATTGGGTCACAGCCTCCTCTCAGGCATCCACCTGCTCCAGCATGGGTCTCCTCCATGGGCTGCAGGTGGATCTCTGCATCCCCTGGTCCTCCGTGGGCTGCAGGGGCACAGCTGCCTCACCATGGGCTGCACCATGGGCTGCAGGGGAATCTCAGCTCTGGCGCCTGGAGCACCTCCTGCCCATCCTTCTGCACTGACCTTGGTGTCTGCAGAGCTGTTCCTCTCACATGTTCTCACTCAGCTCTTCTCTGGCTGCAATTACATCTGAGCAATAACTTTTTTTCTTCTTAAATATGTTATTACAGAGGTATTACCATCATTTCTAACTGGCTCAGACTTGGCCAACAGCAGGTCTGTCTTGGAGCCAGCTGACATTGGCTCTGCTGGACATGGAGGAAGCTTCTGGCAGCTTCTCACAGAAGCCACTCCTGTAGCCCCCCTGCTACTGAAACCCAGCCATGCAAATCCAGTACATTCCACCCATCACCTCTGTGAATCACATATATAAGAATTATCAGCAAAACTCCACATTCATCACAGAACATGCACTCACATCAACAAAACTAACCAAACAAAGCAAGACAAAAATTCTGCATACAAAAGCAAAAGAACATAATCTTAACACTGAGTGAAAATGGACAATTTACACAAAATCCACCCTTTGTCCCTTTGGTGCTGTTACTCAGATGTCATGTCACTCACACCATGACGTAACTTCTAGTATCTACAGTCTCCTACAAATAAAAAGTCCCACTGCTTAATTGCACTACATGAAGAACACAAGCAGAAGAATCCCAAATGATTTCAGTTAGGCTGAAGGTTTCTTCTCAGAACACAGAGTCTTTAAAAAGTCAAAACAGTTCAAACCTGTGGGAAAATACGAATTCCGTGAAATAGTTCTTTGGACATTCTTCTAGCAGTTTGGCATTGCACTTCAAAACATTAATTCCAGAACTGATTTTTTTTTTCCTGAAAAACTTCCTATTTATCTTCAGAATCTGAAAACTCAAAAAATCTATTATAACTTTCAGTACATTTCCTGAGGATAATGATAGAAAACAACCAATTCTACTGTTGCCAATAGCAAATTAAAAACTCTTGATGACTAAAAAGTATATAGGCATAGCAAAAGATAACAAACTAACATTTCTAATGTCAAAAGAAATAAAAGACAGTATCATCTGTTATGAAAATGGTTTCTACCAGCATAAATTTACAGTCAGAACTCAAGAAGCCCTGAAGCCTCAATTATTTCTTCACAGAGTGTGCATTCTGGTGTCGTGGGAGACATTCCTGGTCAAAACTCTCATGTTCACCCAGACTCATCTGTTCTTCATCTCTCTATCTGTAAATGTAATTTAGTTAATGCCCCAATTTATTGCATTTTTATTATTCTCAAAAAATACTACCATCTAATGAAAGAATTGAAGTTTAACTAACTCATCTGAAAAAGAATATCAAAGGACATACACAGAGAGAACAAGAACTTGTTAATTTTAAAATGACAGAAGGAAAATCTTTTTCCAAATGAGCTACAATTTTAGAAATAGTGCAAAATGCTGACACTATATTCATGTTCATTTATGAATTAGATATAGTAGCTTAAAATGTTACTGTTCAACTGCTCATTAGTGTGCCCTCAAATAAGATCTAATCATATCAATGGTGATTCCTTTCAGTACATTTCAGTGCACAGTAAAACATTTTAATTTAAATCATCTTACAAATGAGAGTATTGCAGAATCAACTTTTATCACCACGGATTACAGTAATATCCTAAATTAGGAGAAAAATTAGACAGTAGACTTACAGTTTACAAACTCTTTGAAAAATATCTAAAAATATGCCCCTTGCTTCATGCACTCAATTTTGTGCTTCCAAAAGCTAAATAAGCATTCAGTCTTTTAGAAAACAGAAAACTTTGGAGATTTAAAATTTTACACAAACCATTAAATAAATATTGCCTCAGGGAAGGCATGTGGAAACCACGGGCTTCTAAAGAACCAGAACACCCTTCACAGCTTCATTAGCCCCAACTAAGAATAATGATAATAACCCCTAACACACACTCAGCAGAAGCTTCTATGGTCTTTGTTTCCCGTTCTTCCTTAATTAATACTTTCTGCATTAGATTATATTTTATATTATTATAATACAACGGCTATCATTGCTAAACTCAGTTTTTTAAGAGTTCTTACTTTCCCATGCATAAGGTATTTTGGCATGATCCTGATCAGAATTTTTCATACAAAAATAAATAACTCTCAAATATGATGAGGTTTGCAGTGGATTTATTTCAGATAATCAAAATAGTACTATATTTATGTGAGTGTACTGTCACATAAAATAACAGCAATAAATTGCAACACTTTTTTTTCAGGATTCTGTGTTTTACAAAGAAATTTTAGTAGCATCACCTTGTGTGAGAAAGTTTCTGTCATAGTTACGGGACAGTAGATGTGGCACTCCAGCCTCTACAGATATGACATTGAATATTGATGCAGACTGACCACTGAAATTTGATGTAATAAATTTTGTAACAGACTGATTCTATTTCCTTACCTCTACCTTATACATAGAGGTGGACTAGATATTGTATCATGGTATCAGTGGGGTATTATTTCACATTTACTAAAAATACAGTTTCAGTTGCTCAGCACTTGGTTAAATAAAAAATACCTGAAAATTTTGACCATGTAAATCTGACTCATGTCCAAAAGATGTTACTAGAATGCTAGAATTTAACTGTAGAGATTTACAGGAAAACAAGAAAATTAACATTCACACATTAAGTCTGGCTAGACTCAATTGGCTTTTATTCCTCAGAAGTAATAACCATCATCCACACTTAGAATCATAGAATGGCTGGGGTTGGAACGGGCCTTTAAAGATCATCTAGTTCAATATTCATCACTTGAGTGAGAATTGTTGAGGGATGTGCAGACAGCTAACTTTTCTATGTTGTGCATGAGGCAGCTGGGAAGTAGATTGGGCAAGACCATACCTTCATGCTTCAGGGAGGTAGAGCTCTGGTTACCACACACTCACAGCACCAGGAGCTGCCCAGTCTCAAGCTGCTTATGCACACCAATTAACCACGTAAAATGTGGCACTGGGGACATCACTGTGAGATTGTGAGCTTTCAATGATCCACATAAAAATAAGAAGATTTGGTGGTGCTAATTTCTGATTCAGTGTCAGTACTACACCATAACAACTTGTATTACGAATAATTTTAAACCCATCAGTTATCTTGGAGGCAGATTTGCCATGTGCTAGAGATAAATGCTTTAAATATTACTGTCAGTAACTGACTAGGATGCTAGTATTGATGGAGCACCTGTTAAAAGTGCTCTGCTCATTCAGAGAGAAGAAGCGGGGAACTTACAGTTTTGCATGAGACTTCAATCCTGAAAATCATCCTGCCATTGCAAAGGATAAACAAATCTTAAGAATGATCTGTTTCTTAAATATCATCACAATTTCTTTTCTCTCCATTTTTTAAAGAAATCTGCTAAGTGCACCAATTTTATAATTAACAGTGAAGCCCAGATTTCTGTCACCTAAGTATATGGCTGTGCCAGAGAAGTAGTAGTTAGGACTGGAATTAACTGTTCAGCTTGCAGACAGACACTGCCAAAAGCTAGTGAAGGTGCACTTAAAACTTCTAATAGATTTTCTTTTCAATTTTCCTTCTTTTTTTGACCAAGATGTTTAGTCAACTCTCGTGGCAGTTGTATTAGGCTGCAAAATTAACTGGTTACAGGCAGATTGCTTCCATTCCCATCAACAGAACAAAACCTGCATTTGTTCCTGAAGAGGAGCATATATTTTTGCATCAGTACTCTTTTCAAATTATTGACAGATCCCCTGAAATGGAACCTAAAACCTAAGTACGCAATCAGTAGAATCTGTGCTGACAAATTCTGCTTTTCTGAAGCGTTCATCACTGTAATAAATAAAATACACTTTATCCCACCAAATAAATAAAAATTGCATTATAAGGCAGAACTGATGATGCAGAACTGATGACACAGAGCACTGAAGACAAGTGGAAATAGAATAATATGGAAAAGCAAAAGACAGAAACTGGCTCTGTCATTTTGTCATTCTGTTAAAGGACATATTTAATGGATATTTTAAACATAGTTACTTTTATCATAGTTACCTTTATCACTTTATAGTGTTCATTGTTAAATCATAGGCAAAATACATAAATAATTAAAAACAATATGGCAATTTATTTATGAGATATATGCAAGTTACAACAAACACTGAGGTGCCTTATTACAGCCAGTGAGTTTTGAGATGCACTCTGCATGACAGCAGTTTTCTCTTTTTCAAGTGAGAGACTTTTCTACATATTAACAGCAGTTGGGGATTCTGCAAAGTTTTTATGATTAAGTAATGGGAACAGAAGGCACACCATAAAATCAGTTACAACATATTTCATGGTGCATCATTTACTGGGAGATAAGAGGCAGTTTCCTCCTTGAGTGGAAATCATCTATGGCTGGTGTTCTACTGCAATAAGTTCTTTTATTAAAAACTCTGTCAAAAAAATTACCCAAAAAGTGACCAAAGCAAAAGTGCACCAAGTTTTACATCATAAAAATGGGGCATTTAGTGAGAGGACATTTAAAAAGATGACTGTATCACATTCCCCAAAGGATTCGAGCAAAAAATTGCCTATGTCCAAGGTTCATTTGATCGGCCTGGGTCCTAAGTCAGCTACAATTTTTTCAGAATCAGCAAATCCTTCATCTGCATGATGGTATAACTTGATATATCCACATCTTAAACTAGAGATCCCTTCATTAGTGATGGATCTGTATTTTATCCTTCAACCATATATTTCCAGCTGTTCAGAACATTCTCTAAAATGTACTTGTCTAGACAGAGTGAAAATTTTCTGCAAACATGCAATATTATAGTCTGTGTTCTTCTTATCTGAAAGCAATTTGGAAATGCTGGTGAGAGGATGGATTCCTTTATGAAGTCACACACAGCTAGATAATTTTGGCATATTTATAAGGTGAAATGTCACAGAAACTTTATGAAAAATAGCAGAAGATTCAATTATCAATGTCTGTTATTCACTTCCTTAATGGAGGGGTTGCCAGTAGTAATGAGATATAAAATAGGTGTAAGTTTATGTGGGATCATGAAGTTTTATATAATCAAACACAGTATTATACTACAGTATACTACAACCACTTAATGAACATTTTTATTTAAGTCCTTTGGAAAGGCTGTCATTTGCTGACAATATGTTGAAAAGGCCCTGCAATAGAGGATACATGGCTGAAATAGCAGCTAAATGTATTGTTATCAAATCCAGTGACAGGCACAGCTCCTTAGGCAAATAGTTTAGGATAACTGGAAACTGAGATATGCTAGTAATTGACGCTTTTGTGGAGAAAATGACTTTGCAGGTATTGAGGTCTGCCAAAATTGCCTCTGTTATATTCAGACCTCTCTGGTACTTCTGAAGCATGCACCTTGTCTTGAAGAAATCATGTATTAAGGTTTCAATAAAGTAGGCTGCAATAAGACTTGAAAGAAGGCTTAGGTATACTAAGTTGCCATTACCTTAAAAAGACTGTGTTCTGAAGTTTTAGGAAGTATGGGTGGCCGCAATAAGCAGCTGCTCAAGAACTAATTAGTCTTTATTATTATTTTTCAGAACAAACACAAGATGATTGCACTGCAACTAGTGCTGACATATAATAGCAGCATACTTTGAATATGAAAATGAAAGAAAACTAGAAAAAAACCTCTACTGTCTATGAAAAAACAAGCGGAGATGTAAGAGTCTCCTGTATCCATGGAGGGAAAAATGGTACAACCACTGAAAAGAGAACAGTGATCCACAGGGTTTGAAAGACTTCAGTTTTGTTTGGGCTTTACTATAAATGGAAAATTGGCACTGACTGTAAGTCAAAATTTCCCAGCAGCAGTTGCATCACCGTGGGATAATCTAAGCCTGCTGTGTTTGGCAGCCTGGGCTAGAGTGACAACAAAAGGAAAGGGCAGGGCAACTGGAAGAAGTGCTTTTAGAAGTAAGGTGAGACTTAAGAATCCTGTTATATAAAGTGGTTATAAAGCACTTGTAAATTATCTCTTTTTATTTTTTTGTATAAAGTAAAAGCTTAAATTTTTATCAGAAATTTATGAGTTGTCCTTTACATGACCCTCAAGCATGTTCACAACTTTCTTTATCTTTTAATCCTTCTGTACATCTCAAGTCTTTAAAGTGCATCTGAGGAAAAAAAATTTCTTGTTTTCCTGCGTCTTTGCTTCTATTCAGTGTTAGATTAAGGTAATAATGAAAAAATTTCTGTTGTTTTTGCCTTAGGCTGATGCTGCAGCCTCAGTGAAATGAGGGCTCATTATAAAATTTCCTGGTTTATTACTGTTAGTGTTAAAGAAATTCAAATAATGTTGATGTGAAATATATGCAGATACTAGCTAAAAAAAATCCAATGAAATATAACAACATTCACATGTGAGTTTACCATTTCAGCATAATGAAACAATAGACAATTGCCAAATAATCCTCTTAAATAAGAATAACCTTCACTATATAGCGGAAAAGCAGTGTTCCTGCTCAAGTGTTTGCACTCACGAAGAGCAGTCAGGGAACCTGCACCTTCAGCAATGGCCCAACACACTGCTGTCTGGATACAACACACTGCTGTCTGGATAAACAATCAGAACTCAGATTTTGATTTTAGCTTTGACTTTGACTCTCCAAAGGATGGGTTGAACCCTGTTGACTCTCAGACAATCCATTCTGTCCCTCAGTGCTAAAGGTGGTTTCATTTTTATCTGGCTGTGGAGAATCCTCCAGAGGGAGAGGTGGGGAGTGGCCACACAGTGGCCACCTGTAGCCATCTGCCGTGGCAACTTGCCTCAGTCAGAGCCAGGTATTCCCTCTCTGCTCCTGTGACTGACAGGAGCTCTGGTCACTGAGGGACAGAGAGCTTTGGGACTCTGTCTGGCTGGGAATGCCGTCCTGACCTGTCCCACCTTCTTCCTAAACATTATTGCCTGGACGCCTCCACCACCACTGCTATTGCTGCCAGGGGGCCAGGGTTTTCTGTGAGGAACCTTTACCCTGATCTGCCAGCCTCCTCTCCCAGGCTGTCCCATCTCCCTCACCATGGGCAGGGACACTGGTCCCTCATTAGTGGTAAAGGCTGAGTCCATTTGGTCTCCACGTGTCAGTTCAGTCTCAGACACTTTTATATCCCAATATACTGGCTGTTTATAGTGCACCCAAGGAAAGGCTACTAGAAAAGGACTTACTGACAATTATAAAGCGATTGCTTATACTGCACTGATCATATTAAGTTCTAACAAAATGAAGTTCATTGTAAAGTGTGTTTTATAGCAAAGTCCATGGCCAGCGTGGAATCACTACAGATGTTCTTCTTTGGTTCAAAACCAGATTCACACTCAGCCGTCTCCATGGTACAAGCCTGAGTGTAGCTGTAATGGACTGCATAGACACATGCTGTATGTAATATTGTCAAATGAATTATTTTTCTTTAAGGAATAATAATTTAGAATCATATGAATATTTTCAGTGTTTGAGCCTGGTTTTTAAAACTTGATTTGAACTTGTCTCCCATTCTATTTCTATAGTTTTCTGTGCAGATGTCTCACAATTGTCTTCCCTCAGGCTGTTCAGCAGAAGAGTGGTTTCAGTCACTGAAGACTCTGGTCTAAGCCTTAACAATCAAAGTCTAACATCTTCTGGAGTAGTGTTCAGTGTCCTGCACTGTTAAAGCTAAATTACATTTACAGTTTCTGTGTTTTCAGATTTGAAAAGAGTGTATATGGACAGACAGGTAAATGAACATCTTTACTCCCACATTTTTTAGTCACGATGTCCATGAAAAATAACCCTGTGGTGATTTAAGACTGAGCACCTTCATATTTACTAAATTCCTTTAGCATCTTAATACTCTTGTAAAAAATATTTCCTCTTCTTTTGTACACCTCTAGGGTACAAATATAGTGATGAATCCTTTCTGCCAGTGGCAAACAATGACAAAGGTATCCAATCAGGCAAGCAAGCAAACATGCAAGAGGGTGTTAGGGCAGTTACTTCAAAAAACTCCTCAGTTTAAAGGATTTTAAAATTGTATTACTTCCCAGAGTAGCAATGCCTGCACACCAGAGAATGAGGAAGAGAAGGAAAGAACTGTCCTATCTGCTGTCCCATTTTGGATGGGCACTGAGCCATTCAGAAAAACTGGCTCTGCACAGTACTGTGTGAAGTCAGAAGCATTAAGTTTACAGAGGCTCCAGAACAGCTGAGACTGCAGTTTTGGTGATGCAGTGAAATAGAAACGGCATAACCTAGGAGATCAATTACTGAATATTCCTACTAGAAGGTAAGACAGAGGCCTTACAGGCATATAACTGACTACAGCAGGCTTGGAGTGCAGTATGGTGAATAAAGTACCTAAGTAGCTATGCAGAGATATGATGGATACAGAAAAACACAATGTACATTCTTAATTAATTGAAACCTGTCTTTTAGAACTGCATGAGCAGTGGGAGTAAAGTAAGAAAGTATTGCCTGCAACTTAACACTAGTGTTTGACTAAATGTTTGTTACCAATCCAGCAGGTCAGGCTACCTACTTTTATGACAAATTACACATTTGATCCAAAAGAAGGAAGCACTTAATTTTTGAACTGTTTGAACTAAGAAGTATGTAAAGTTGTCAGAGATTTGATCACAGGATGTTCATAAGGAGACTCTATAGGAAGGTATGCCTAAAGGTTCATCAGTAATTTGTCACATGCTTAAAAATGTCATCACATGGTTTCTGTTACTGTTTACTACATCAATACAGGTATTTACATCTTGTGTCCAACAAAGATGCAACTGATATAATTGTTACATGAAAAAAATGAAATTTTATGCATACTAGGGAAAAGTGATCCAATAATTTTTTAAATACTCTTTTTCAACCTTTGTTAATTATTAGTTTCCTGAATCCTTCATACCTTGAAATACAAAGACTTGAAATATTTTTCTTGCTAAATGAGTCTTATTAGGAATATGATTAATATAGGAAAGAAGTTGCAGTACATTGCAAGGTTAGTTTGATCAATTGGTAGAGCAAGCACAGCCTTCTAGCCAATTTTATAGGCTGGAGATAAAGAGAGAGACATTTTTCTTTTAAACTTACAGACTATAGCCTCACTGGATATCAGCCACAAGAGATAAGTCATGTGGGCACTCGCAAAACACCAAATCTTAATTAGTAGAAGAGACACCAACACACATCACATATTTCACTCTATGTTCCCGTCAGTCTAATATAAAAGCAGTGCAACCCCAAAGCCTGTAAAGACCTCTTGTTTCATATGTAAACAATCTGTAAGATAAATACTTGCTCCTAAAATGCTAGGAAAATGTGCTGTCTGGTTAAAAGCTAGTCTTCTCCCATTTTGGTTTTTTTTTTTAGAAGACAAATTTTCCTTCCTGTCAGGATACATAGCACTGCACATCAAATAAAAGCATAATTAAAAGGACAGTGGCAGTAGTGACAACTTAGCTACTTACTCTGCTGTCAAGTTTTACTTTACTATCTTCAAACTGCTGTACTTACAAAATTGCTGGAAAAACTGCATTACTTTATCTGCTAGTGAGTAATGTTTGCACTGTTTTAGTTGTCCCATGCTCATGCATCTTTTTTTGCCTAGCACTCTGGTTAAAATAAAGCACTCCTATATGGTTTTCCAATGCAACTTTCCATTTTTACTAGTCTTTTTAAAGGGCATGCTCTCTCAGGTAATGGATTTAAGTGATTTACTTAGACCAGGGGGAAGAAATCCCTATGTCCCCCAGAGCAGCCACACTTTTAATCAAATATAACTCATAAATCACATTTACAATTTTCAAAGCTCAATCAATACGATACTTTATAGTCTGTAAAAAATTATCTGGAAAGTAGTTGAAGTACAAGAGGAATGTTACTGAGGAACCACACACATCTAGGCTCTGCACACTGTCTCTCTTTAGGGACTATGCTGCCAATTTTAACAATGACTGATTTGTCCCAAAACTCTAATGCATTTATAAGCAATGCATAGTTGGCTGATAATGAAGCAATTTTGGAGGCTATAATCAATAGTACCAAAGCACAGTAAGTTTCCTGTTCCACTTTACCCTAGTTTGGTGACTATTATAAATACTTTTCTCATCAAACTTTACCTAAAGACTTTTGTTTTCTTGGGCAGAAGTTTTCATGGCTTTTCTCTGAAGCAATCTCCAAGTAAGTTACAGAATACCAAGGACTTCTCAGTGCTAATTCAGTTACATGTCTTCCTGAAGTTTAATTTACATATTTAATACAGCAAATTTTTCATCAAGTGTTTAATTTGTATACATAATACTGAACAGTCTCCTGTAGCAAAAATTACCCTATTACACAGTACTTCATCTAGGACTGATACATAAGTCAAAAGCAAGATCTGCAAATTACTGCTCAGATATCTGCAAAACTTCAATTATATAGTAGATAACTTTCTCATGATTTCTGGAGCATGCATTAGAAAATAAGAAATTAATCATCTCATTTTAGATACTTCAAAATGTGTTTTGAATGTTGCCTATTTATATATTCCATTAATGACTCAAACATACTGTGTATATTTTGTATGAAGATTTATTTGAACCTTTTTCATGCAAAAGGCACCACAGAGTTCTTGCACTCTATGCTAAGAGAATAAATAACAGAGAAATATTATCTCAACCTCTTGAAGACCTAATGACAGCAGCTTTCATGAAATATAAACAGATGCCTGCAGCTGTTGTATCAATATTCAAATTGTACACATACTCCAGTGATACCAGGGAGTGCTGGAAAAGTGACTTCTAAGTGATAGACGACTCAATAGCAAGTTTTAATTCAGATGAAAATGATCTTATCAGACTGAGTTCAGACAGCTTTGCCTTTCATTCCTTTTTGAGACATCTGCAGAAAGTACATGCAAATATGTGGATGATTTCAGGTTTTAAAGCCAGAAGACTAGAACACAACACAGTATTTAAGAGCTGTTACCAGCTCTTACAACACAGAAAGCAAAAAATTAGGAAATAGTACTTATACATTAAGACTTTGCATCAGAATGTATTTCCGTTATTACTTTCAACAACTTAGATGTAAATTTCTTGTAAAGATAAATTATAAGAATAGTGCAATCACAGCTCAGAAATCTATTTTCTTGCCAAATTGCAAGTGACTTTTAGGGTTAGGTCTATGAGGGATCATGTTGTCACTCATTTAAGACAGTTCCATAGGCTAAAAATGTTAATTAAGTTCCTAGCTGTGACCGGGTCTTTAATAGCTTTAAATACTTATCCTTTTAAATCAAAACTGCCAATAATTTTACTTTAACAGAGGAGGGGAGAAATTTTTTTGACATAAATAGTGAAATTGGTAACAGCCAAACAATCTTTTACCAAATTTAATGCCAAATTGCTCTATATCAGTTTTAATAAACTCTCTATGATGGAAGGTACCAAAGTCTCACTGAAATCAGAAACCTACTTGAGGTATCTCCATAAAAAATGTGAAAAGTATCCCTTACACTGCAGGTCCTATGGCTTTCTGATGGAGACAAGTGAACCTGTTTGTGATGTTTGTAAAAGGTTGTCTATTTATAGAGCTTCTTTGTTTTGTGATCAGAGATTCAAGTGGAATAGCAGAATGCTGAGGAGGTGAGCTGAATGGATTTGAACTCTAGAAAACAACTGTTTGAATCCTGCATGACATCCATGTTTTAGGAACTAATCAGAGCCTAAATATATGCACACCTAAGGCTATGTCCAAGTATTCAAAATATATGTTGTCATATGGAGCCTTTGATTTTCCACTGATGGTATGAAGAGAGTATGTCTGCTAAAGTTTTCTACTATGGTTTTCTGCAGACCTGATGGGTGAGTCAAGGAAAACATGATCTGGTTTGGGGTGGTCAACTTCCAGACAAATCCTCTACTCATCCTCATGGAGAATATGGCATATAACAAAATTACTGTATTTATTTATATATTATCATACTCAGAGTCCTCTGGCATGTAGTCATATATGAAAATGTTGACAATAATATATTTCTGGTATTCAACAATTGGATGGACATACAGAGGCCTGTCTGCATGATCTTGTGCAGGAAAATACTGAGTAATTCAATTTCTTTTCAAACTTGGCAGGGCATGAATCAGATCTGATCTACAAGGCATGATGCTGCACTAATGCACACAGATGGTAGTAATCCCAAATGTGTGAATTCCTATGCTAATAAAATCACATTATTTATGATTTCTTCACACACTGCTTCAAGACAACTGATTTTTCAGACAAAGTCAGAGCATGACCATCTGTCACTGATCATAAGGACATGCATAGAATGGAGCAATCGTGCAGCATCTGGTCAAAGTATGAATCAAAAGGCTAATAAGGAAACATAATCTGGAATATGATATGATAAAAGTTATCTTGTCATGAAATAGACATATATGATAGCAAGTTAATTAACACTTATAGTATGGGACTTGGATTTTCTTTCACTGTAAGAGTCTGAAATCTGTACCAAATGAGATAAACTCTGAATTTAGATTTTTCTCCAGAGAAATGACATATCAGAGCTTCTACCGGTCTCTTAACATGTTGAAGAAACTGTGTAACTGTGTATCCAACTTGAAAGATGATGTTTCGTCTTGTGTCAGCCAATCACCAAGGAAGCTTGCACCAAGATAAAGATTTTTAAAAATTATTCGTGAGAGTGATTCCATTGAAACTGAAAGAAAGTGTGTTTATGTAATTACTAGACTGACAGGCATATTTTCATTAATAACAAATAGGATTTGTTGCCAAGAATAAATTATGGATCCTTGATGTATATGAAGAGTGCTGATATAGGAAAATACGTATTTAAAACTGTTCAGTGCAAATGAGTCCTAAAGTTACATTTTCACATTAATGTATTAAATTTTAAAATCCTTGAGGAAAGAAATTTTCTTCTGGGAAAAGAAAGAAGGGAAAAAAGTCACTGATGACCTACACATGCCTGTTCCAAAGAAACAAAATTAAAAGCTTGTGTTCTGTGAAAATATATAATGAATCAGATTCTCTGCAGCTGGTCTTAGATACTGGGCAGTGGATTAAAACTGGTGATCAGAAGTATCTGTATCCATAATCTAATGTTTCTATTGACAAGCATTCTCATGAGAATGAGTTTGTCTGTGCTGACTGTTAAGGAAAATGGGTTCTGACTACAAGAACACTGACTCCCTCTGGGTGATCTGCTAATCCTTTGCAGAAAAAAGGGTTTGGAAATAACCTTTGTGGAATTTGATTGCTGTCAAATATGTTTCATTTAATGTATGAGACCTGACAGATTACAGCACCTGCCAATTCACTGAGCTTCCTGCTCTTTAGGGTATTGTATTAACTTTCAAAGGCAGCTGATCTAAATTATTAGACATCCCATGATTAGGAAAGGATGTAAATAAGGACCTCCTTGAGACAACCCTAGAAATTTTAAAAGCCATCTAGATAAAAATGGACAAGGGAATTACCAATTAAGAAGTAGAATCACATCATCATGCTCCCCCCAAAAAAACCCCACCACCACCACCAACAAAAAAAACTACAGAAGAAAGTGCAGCAAGAATTGCAGTGAGGGAACAGAATTCCAAGGTCACAGAGTGAGTCTAAGGCTAATTCAAGAATATAGGTGAACTTGATTTTTAGTCTCCTATGCTATTAAAAAGTACAGTTTCTGTGTCACACACTGAATTTTTCAGACTACAATAGAAAAAAAAAAATCCATAACTGGCAAATCAGTTTCTTGCAGAGCATGCATTGAACTGCTTCTAGTGTCCTGACATATTCTGCCTAAACTGTTCCTAGGGATAGGTTTGTGTCCTATGAAATGACTGTAGGTTTACTTGGAGGTAGAGGCAAGGATGGTCTTTTCACTTCTTTATCTGATTGTTCTTTCTTTCCTCAAATACACTCTGTGTTGACTGAGAAACAATTGCATTCTTTGATTTGTGACAGTTCATTTTACCTTTCTTTCAGTATACTTGGCTTTGTTATTTCTTTCCTTACACTGAACGTTGTCAGTGCAAGTACCTCTTCCACTGTTAATATCAAACAATTGAATAGTTTGCTTCAGGAAACTAATTCTGCAATGCTACAGAACATCATCTATCTCCAAAACTTATCTCTTTCAAGTCAGACTCTTTCTCTGTATAATCCAATTTAGTGAGGGTATTTTTCTTTACTACCTTTGATTCAGCTCTGTAATCCACTATGTATAGCCAAAGAAAACTATTTTTGTGGTCTCTGAGTGATCCAGTTCATCTCAGAATATATATACTCTTCCTCCTTAAATCCTTTCCCTATTGTAGCTCTGTTCTGAAATGTGTGGAGCATCAAGTTACCTAGGGTGGTGGATTTTATTCTCTGCTGTATCATGTGTGTAATGGTCCAGTGGTCACAAAAACAAGGAAAATAAGCAACAAACTCCTGCAGATTTCCAGAGGAGGGCTTATGGAACCACCAGAACAACAAAAAGTATGGGCCATAGGTTTTATGGTCAAAGACAGAATAAATAAACACAGTGACTCCTAGTGTCAAATTGTAACCCAAGGATTTGGATATACTTTCTGAAATAATCTGTCTGATAGCAGTGACAGTATTCAGCTTTTTATTCAAACTCTCCAATTATTTCCTAGCATTGTCTCTTTAGGTGGTGCATGTGCTAACAAAATTTCAACCCCAAATTTTCATGGAATTTTCCATTTCACCTTTACCATGTTATATTAATTTTGAAGATCACAATGGCTGCTAATTAAATAAAGCCCCTTGCTTGCTATGATATGATATTGGCTTTTGTAAGCCAGTGCTCTGAATGATCAGACATCTCAGGGTTAGAAAAGGAAGTAAATAGGACCTCACTATACCACATAGTGAAGTATTGATTGGAAATCTCACTGTTTTTTTTCTACATATGTTGTCCAAACCCATTTTTTTTCCCCAAATAAAGAAAGAAACTCCATAGTTCAGTCTTCATTCAGTGATGATTATAGGGAAACATTCAAGTACTTTTAAGAAAAAAGTCTAAGTAGGACTTGGACTAAATATTACTGGTTCTGAAATTGCACCCAGATTTGTACCAAAAATATATATATACCAATATATAACTGAATTCAGGTTTTGTTTAGTAAGTATTATCTCATTTTCAAAGTTATTTTCATTATCAATTATAAATAACCACAGATAAAACAAATTATGTGTAGATAGGACATAAAAGGAAGGAGAATATTGAGGGAGTATTTAAAGTAAAAGCATTTTATTTGCTAAGCATTCAGTAACACATTGTTAGTAAAGAATCTCATTTTCACTTCTTGCCTCACCTGCATTCCCTATTAAATGGGGTACACAACCATTCTACTGACCTGACCTCCCCACCACAGGGGCCACTACAAACACATATAGCCACAACCACTGTGAACACCTTTACCACAGAACGCATCTTCTGCTGACTCATGCAAAATGAGCAGGTTAGTTCAGACAAATGCTTGTCTAGGTAGGTGCTGCATGGCTCAGACTGCCTCTGAAAGCAGTGTGCCAGCAGGTACACAACATACTCACATATGCTTTGCTGCATCTGTAAAATTAACTTGATCAACTTTTAACTATTTAATTAAACTGGTCTGGACTGGAAATCAGAAATGTTTACCACATAGCTGGATTGGAAGAAGAGTGATGCAAGTTTGTAACAGTGGCCAGGTACCAGGAAGAAGACTTCCACCTAAGTGGGAGAGTGTACACATGTAAGAGTGACTCAGCCCTCGTACCTGGAGTAGTGTGTCTGGTTCTGGGCTCATCAGTACAAGAAAGACAAGGAGCTACTGGAAAGGATCCAGCAGAGATTAATTGGGGTCTGGACCATCTCTCTCATGAGGAGGGACTGCAAGAGCTGGGCCTGTTTAGTCCAGAGAAGAAAAGACATAGAGGGGATCCCACTAGCGCATATAAATATCTCAAATGCAGGTGTCAGGAGGATGGTGCCAGGCTCTTTTCAGTGGTGCCCAGGGAGAGGATGAGAAGCAGTGGCCATAAACTAAAACACAGGAAGTTTCATCTCGACATGAGGAAGAACTTCTTTACACTGCCCTCAGATGTACTGGAACAGGCTGCCCATGGAGCTCATGGAGTCTCCTTCTCTGGAGATATTCAAAACCCACCTGAGTATGTTCCTGTGTTACCTGCTCTAGGTGACCATGCCTTGGAAAGGAGGTTGGACTGGATGATCTCCGGAGGTTCCTTCCAACCCTAAGAGTTCTGTAATTCTGTGACAAAGAAATTGCCAAATACAAGATGATAAAAACGTCCCTTTATTTATACTGGGGTTCAAAAAAAAAGTATTGTCATAGATGCTTTTGGCATTTTTCTCCCTCAGTTTTTGTTTTTTAATAGGCAGACATTAATTATAGGTTTTTTTAGAGGCTCATGAATCAAATGTTTAGAGGAAAGACACTTTTTTTTTAGGGAAGCACCTCTTAAAGCAGAAAATGAAAATAGCCATGCTATGAGCAAAAAATTGTGGCATAGATAAATGAAGATCTTGCCAGAACTTATAAAAACCCTAATGTCATGCAGAGTGACTAAGCCTTATTGATTATTACAAGTTAGCATCCTCACTACTCATAGAGTCCTGTATGTTTTTGGCAAGTTGTTCATGTGAAAAATAAGATACAGCAATATAATAGCATAGCATTAATCTACTGCTTCTGAAACTGTAACAATGCAGCAGGATTTCAAAGTGCTACTACTGGAGCCAGGAGAAAGAATGAAGAATGTTGCAGTTCTGGAAATGCAGCAAACGTGATGTATTTTCACAGGTACCAGAAAATGCAAACAGATGCAGGGGTTGGTGGTAAAGTTCCATTTGAAACCTCATTTTAGCAACAACAAAGTAGCATTCCCTGCACTGATATAGGATGATTAACACTGCAAGCTGAAAGAGTTTGTGCAAATGGAAAATATAAGACATTAATTTCCTTCCTCAGAGAGTTCTGAATTTTTACTAGCTTTTCTTTATCCTTTTAAAAGAACTTCAGCTGGATTAAGTATAATGCTGCTATTTCTCTTTATAACTGCTCATTTTATTTAGCTTTTCTAGATTCGTATTTAAAAAATATTTTCATTGTTCAGCTGCCCTATCACACGACCTCACAAATCTGTCCTGCCTGCTGTTAAGTAACACAGTAGTAATTCCTTTATCCTGTTCCCCCCTCCTTTTCTTAACTGTTATCAACATTTTAGCATATCTAACTGGGACCAAAGGCTTAATAAGCTTTTTAATGGACCTAAAATCCTAAACAAAGCAAAACAAACAAACAAACAAACAAATCGGGGTGACCCTTGAAACAGACACATTTTGAGCCAATATTTTGGATCCAAATGTTCAGTTCTGACAGAATTTATTGTTACTGTTCCTTTTAAATCTTTTGCCTCCCCAGCATCTCTGGATAAATTTTAGACCCTCAAGCATAAGCAGCTGGATTATTCATGGGAATGTTCAGGCTTTAAATCTGGGCTGACATTCTTTCCTTTATTCTCAATTGCACTCAGGTTCGTCTCCAGAAATGTCAAAAAATGGGAGATTGATTCTGATCGTCTAGAAATGAATTTCATATTCTCAATTCCTCTCTTGAGTCTCTCTGAATTCAACTTTAAAGAAGAAATTTATGCAGCCTGCTGGATTTCAAAGAACAATGAATGAAAGATCCCTTCATACTCGATTTTTTTAATGTGTGGAAGTTCTTGATTTTCTGCACCTTTTTTCTGCATTAATATTTTTATGAGTGATTTAAAATGCTTTTATACCAAGAGCACAATTAATGTAATAGGAGTTTCTGTAAAACTCCTATATGAGAATCTCTGAACAGAGAGGGTTGTGTAGTGATTCTACAATGCTCTTAGCTAGACACTCAAGGAAGTACACATGTATTTTGTAAGATACTTCCATCTTATGGGGTTTTTTTCTCTTAAAACAAAAACTCTGTAATTTAAACCCCAGACAAACCTGCAGTGATAAACCTTTTTAGTTTTGCAACTGTGTTGCATAAAACCCCAAACCCAGTAGCACACTCCCTTTTATATGAGAAAATGCATGGGAAGACACAGGTGTACAACAGGAACTGGGCTTCTGCTGTCAAACTAAAAGAAACTTAAAAAGCTTGTGGCTGTACTTTACCACATTGTATATATTTTACTCATATAAATCTTTGATTGATTTATGCTCTTTAATTTGCTGACATTCACCAGTTGCTGAAACCAATTGTACACAAGAATAAAAAGAAACAGCCATTCATTTATAATTATTTCCATAAGATAGTGTTAAGAATAATGCCATGTGATGGAAAACAGCTTCGGAAGTCACATGAATCTATAGTTTTCCATTTTGGTTGGTAGAAGCTAAGCCTTGCCTTTTTTTCCCTTGGGTTTATCTTTTATATTTGCATATTTTCTATAGTATTCAATATGCAAATGTCTTTTATTATTTAATTATAATACAGTAGTTTTATTTTTTGCCTTGTTTAGGGCTAAAGAATCCATTAAAGAAAATTCTTGATACAGGGAAATACAATTCACGCAGGAAAATTGTTTTCATTTATGGAAGCCATTTTCTGAAGTGCGAATCTAACAGTGTCTGTTTGGACAATGTTGTTGTAACTGCTGGACTCTGCCTAGCAGGCTGCTGCTCCCTGAGAGCCCAGCGAGGGTTTCCTAGGGCCGTGTGATCAGTCGCATCCCGGAGTCCATTTCGGGCAGCCCCTCGATCTGGCTCCGGCAGCCAGCAGCGTTACAACGCAGTGGATGGTAAAGAAGGTAGAGAAGGGTCTCGCATGAGGGTTTGAGATGCCTTTAATCACATCTTGTCCCCACGATGTTCAGAGGTGGAGAGACCATGTGGGCTGGGTGTGGGGTGGTTTTGTCAGGGGCCCAAGGGCGGTCCCTGGGTGGGGTTGGGGTACAGGAGCAAAAAGGGAGAAACTGAGGGCATGGCCAGGGCTAGGGCAGGGAGCAGGGGGAACATGTGAAATAGGAAAAACAATGGATTAACAGATACCCACATCAATTCTTTGCTCTGTTTCATGATGTATTCAGTATTTTCAGTAATTCAACTAAAACACAGGGAGACTACATGCTCACAAGCTTTTGAACCTCTCCATGTTCTTCACAGAACTGATTTACATCCATTTTGAATTTAAGTAGATGAGTATATTGTGCTACTAGAAAATTCATCTTCTGAATACTAGATTTCCTGGGTAACTAAAATGCTAAACAGCTAAAATGATTTGTTGTATAATTTTTGCCTATTTTATCACCACAAACTGTTATTACAAAAATATAAAGAAACTACAATGGTGGAAAGAAAAACTGGCTTTTTATATTACATAAAAGGAGTGACTTCCTCAGAGGGAGGCTGGAGGCTTGAGGAGACTTGCAACAGTAACTTCCTAACACCTATATAATAAATTTTCCTCCTCTTTAAACACCAGCAGTTTAAGATTTTGTATAAATGCAGGCACCAGTGTTCCATGAAGATGCATGGAAAGGAATGTGTTAGTCACTCTTAATTAGAAATAATATAGGGTTTCATGCTTAAGTCAGAAATTTATGCTTAGGCCAGGAAACAGCAAAGCCATTTTCAATGTAGCCACATTATGTAAGTACCCACCATCCTTCCAAAATGGCCACTGGCCTTGGGAGGTGACATGAAAGGATCGGCCAGGTGACATGGTCCTGAGCAGGACATTTTACTGAGGTCTCTAGAGAATCCTGATGTTCACTCCCTCAGCTAGCTGAAAGTTCCTGAGTGTGGTCTGGGAGCAGATGCAGAGCTGCCCGCCTTGTATGCAGAAATGAACAAAACCCCTCTGTTTTTAATCACAGCATTCATGAAATCAAAATGTCAAGGCAGTAGAATGTACTGTTATCCTAACTCAGTAACACAGATGATTTCTAACTAAGGACTAAATTGACTGTGCTGTAAAAGCACACACAGTCTTCTATGTCTCTTTCTCACAGGTTACACAATAAAGCTCAAAAACATTATTTAATACCTCACCTGCTTTATTACACGGTATCTCCTGGGGAAGAACTCAAGTGAGTCAAGCTCAGAAAACAAGCATTGCCATACTGCCAGGGGAGACACATTTTTGCGGATGACTTGATTATCAGCAAGCTAGCACAACAGAACAAATGGCTGCAATTCAGGAGATACTGAAAGAAGATTTTTCCAGAAAATGCCATAAATAGAGAAGGAAGAAAAAAGTAAGTATTTGTCACTTATGCAACAATGATTACCTTCAAATGAAAAAGGACTCAAAGGACTGGGACATTAGCAGCTTAATATGTTGCAAGCTTTAGAAAGAATCAACTTTATACTGACATTTTCAAGTGGAAAATGAAGGGAAGAAAGCTTGTTCCCTGCAAATTGTAAACTCACCATTATTTCATTTTCTGCTCTCTGTTTTTGCCCAGAATAGACTTTGTTATCAAACTGTTACAATTCTCCTAAGAGACAAGAAAACATTCATCCACATTAAAGAAATAGTGATTCAAAAGACAAATGCTAGAAATGGCAAAATTTCATAGGTCTGGTCCATTTGATGAGGAGATGAAGACTTTTCTACTGCTTTTATCAATTGTTTTTTCCAGAAATGCTCATTCATGCAAGTCCTTATAGCAAACTGCTACAGCTATATCAGTTTTAATAAAATCCAAATAAAAATAAACAGCTTTAAATGACACTTAAAACCAAGAGTTCTTATTTTAAATGGCTCATGACTGGATGTGAATGGATGTGAACAAAGGACAAAAGATGTGCCAGCAAACTGACGACTTCATAAAAATTTTCTATAATTATTAACTTTTTCCACCACAATCTCCCAAAGCAACTTATGCTCAACAGGCTCCATAATCTGTTTCACAGAACAGACTTGTGAAATATATATTACACCTCTGTTAAATAAGAGAACCCTATAGCTCTACAGTACAGCTTATAGCTCTAGATTATATGCTATAGCAGTAGACCCTACAGCTGTTCTGGAACTCATTGGTTGTGGGTAGATGGCAGCTGCAATCATAAATAACTATACAGACACCAAGGCAGCAGTTTTTAAGAGTTGGTTGGTGCTTTGAAGAGCTCTTTCCACATCTCAACACACTCTCTTTCTCATTATCCTATCTCTAGGTATAGTTAAGGTGCATCTTAAACTCCCATTTAATCACATATTTAGTCTTAACAGTCATAGAAAACTGTCACATCCCTTTACAACTTTATTAAGTCCTCTGGAGGAATTTGAGATGTAGGCTGATTTTAAGTGATAAACTTACATGGATAACCAAACAAGTAACAGAACGGAGGCATCCTAATTCAGCATCTGACATAGTAGAATACCTGCATCCTGAACATAAATCACATGAATCACACAGATTCCTTAAACTCTTAGAATTAAATACATGTAAAGCTTACATGCTTCACTGAATCTGGGACATAATATCTAAATTAGATGAAAATGAAATATTAGGTTGTATGAAAGCTCATACTGACACTTGTTTTTGAAATGGCAAAATTCTAAAAAACTGTTCAGGAGAGCAGAAGAAGGATTAGTTTTGTTTCACCTCTTCCTTGTGAACTCAGCTTCTTTTCCCTCCTGTCTTCCTGTTTTCCTTTGATTTCAAAAACACCTCAGCGAATTAACCTACATTAAAATAAAATTGATAGAACAAGATGCCATTGGATTGGAGATATTTTAGACAACTTGAAAAAGTCTCCGTAATTTTGTGAACTAAGAAGGAAAAAAGCAAGGGCCATATGCTAAATCCAGGTGATTGTGTAGCTAATATGATTACTCACAGACACTGGGTATTACGAAGTGTTAACAAGTTACACGTCACAAGGTTTGTCTTATCTGATATCAAAGTGCAAAATTATAGCCACAAGTGAAAGTGCAGAGGAGAAAATTAATTTATATGATTCCCTTTTTCATTTCTCAGGCAAATAATATTTCTGTTGAATTTTATTGAATGGAATAATGTGTGGGAATGGCTAGCTATTTCCTATGAAAATTGCTATAATCTCAAATAGTGTATCAAATCCAGCATACAAAGTTAACTTCTGGCTAAATCCTTGATAGTTCTTAACTAGCCTATGGTGTTCTTAATTTTCAATCCCATCCCCTAAAACAAAAAATTAAGTCTGAAGGGAAAACTTCCTTCTTTTTTTCAAATCTAGCCCAAAAACTAGGGAATTCATTCGAAAGTTTTACATACACGAATACAAATCGTGGGACATCAATAAGTATCTCATTAGTCTAGACATAAGCTGTGGTTAATGACATCAAATTAATGACTGAGCTAATTTATAGCTATCTCTAAACATGTTGTTTTTTTCCTGCTCACAGAGTTCTACAAGGTATGAATCATTTTGAAGGAGGACAAAATGAATGAAAGAACCCTTGAACCCTGGAAATCCAGAGGCTTTGGGGCAACCACATCCCATTTTTTACTTTCTGGGTACCTCAACATGAAACTTGAATGTGGTGATGAAAGGGCAATTGTCCTTCCTCTACCTCTTTATATCATTTTCACTGGCTCACTTTTCTTTTTGATGGAAAATGTCACAGACTTGTTTTAAATCATACATACGCAGTATAAATGTTATTAAGCAGATAAATAGTTCTACTGGAGACATGAAATTGTTCTAAATATGATTGAAATAACAGAAATTGGACCAACTACATTTCTTTTCAAAGCCAAATACATAAAGACAAGACCCCCCAGACTTGTCTGAGATGAATGATGGTAGTCAGTGACGCAAGTTAGAAATGTTAAGTTGGGAACAATGTCTAGAAAAGTGTCTATAAAAGAAACTTCCAGTGTTCAGGGTGATATTATCAAGTATTCCTCAACAAATCAGGAATTCAACAAGTGTATCCTGGGGAACAAATGTAGCAAAGTCTTTAGTGTGACTGTTCCAACTTAAATGCCTGCAACAGCTTTCCATTTTACTGCTATTTTTGCAGCTTTGTCAAAGGAGTTGACCTTTAAGTAACATACAGAATATACACGGGCAACATATCAAATTAAACAGATTTCCTGGTTTTAACACATGACATTTAAATACTCTTTTTATTGAACAATTTATAAAATTTTTACAGAATACTAAAAATGTAGAGACTTTAAAAATGTTAATCTTATAATTAACAGTCAAGGACATACTCTCTTCGCACATGCAAGACACTGATATTCCAAACCTATCGCTATGAACTTTCCAGTAATACACCACCATCTGCTTTTGTGCTAAAGCAGAACCATTGCAGTTTTTTCCACTCATGCAGACAACACAGCTTAGCTAATAAAGAAAGATTGTTACATTTCATGTGAAAGTGAAAAAGCTTATTTATACAGAAAGGTAAAAGAAAAATGGGTAGTGCAGAGTACACTATCTTCATAGTATTCCCTATCTATAAAATCCTCCCTTTCTATTGTATGAAAGCAGTCATGTAACACTCCCCACTGAGTAATGAAGATTAATTTTATGTGACAAGCAGATTTTCCATGATGCATTTTAATACAGTTTTTAAAATACATCTTGTACTAACCTCTAATTTCCAATTAACTTCGATAATTTGTAGTTTAAAAACAAAATGAAAAAGGGAAATACCGAAAGCAGTATTAAAGGGAACTGAGGCCTCAGATGGTTTCCCTTCCATGCTTTATATTAAATCCTCACTTTGGCGCTTTGGTATATAACCAGTGTGGATAACTTCAGTTTGAATTTGGCTAACACATTGATTTGAATGCATACATTTCTATTTCTGTAGAAAAATTAAGATAAACTTCCACTTTTCAAAACTGTCATTTAGAGATATTTCAGAGGTATCTGTTTAGAGTAAGTACACTGTGTATTTAGATAAACTGGCTTGGTCTAATATAGCCATTAGGATAATTGTGACTTGAATGTATTTCTTGTAAGGGCAGAACAACGGCTGGAGTTTACTAGTCAAGGAACAATTGAATAAAAACATGAAATTACATTTAATAACACTCATCAAGTTAAAACACATAACTGATAATGACATCAGTTGCTTTCACTCTAGAAGGTGTTCTTACACTGTAACAAAAATAGTTGTTACTAATAAACAGTGTGTCTTACTTTAGCTATTAAATTAGCAAATACACCCATTCTGGTGAAGCCAAGAGATCCACAGAGGGTTTGTATGTAAGACCCTGTGCACCCCAGGTGGACTGTTAATATGCCAAGTGTACGATGAGTTTTTTGCAGAAATTTAGTTAATAGTAGGTATAAGGCAGATCACAAAGAAGATTAATGAAAATATATTGCTTAAATGTACAGGTATACATAATAGCATGTCTAAAACAGATCACAGCTACCTTTAAGGAGTCAAGAGAAAATTTCCTTGACTGGAGCACAATTTCTGTACTGCATGCATGATAATTTACTTTCTCCATTGGAAGGTCTATAGTAAATAATTATAAAATTATTGCAAATGCTCCTATCTCCCGTAATTATAAGGTCTCTGTAGATTTCTTGAAGAACTGGTCTTTGAATATCAAAGGTTTATAATGATTTATAAAAAGGCAATTTCTGGTTTCATTAGACTAAGTTATCAATCTCATTGAAAATTAAGGATTAAATAAAATCACACTATGCTGCAGTTACTTTTCAGCTACTAAATACAGGATGCATCAAGTCATTTTCTGATCTATAAAAAGATGCAATGTGACAGCATGAGCTCTGGGATGTAGCTGCCCCAGTGAGCTTCCAGCTGATGAGCATGTCAGATACTGCAGCCCTGGCTGACCTAGGAGCACTAACAAAAAGGAGAAGGCCATTCCCTGTATTGAACCCTGTATTGGAGTTTTAGAGGGTAAAAGCAGAGCTCTGTGAAAAGAGAACTTATTTCATCTTCTCCACACAAAAAGAAAAAGAAAAAAAATGTTATTCTTCCAGTGCTAGAACTATTAGACATCCTATGTGAAAATACATCATGTAAGCTGCAAAAAAGTAAAAGGCATCTCTTCCACTCTTAGGAAAAAAAAATAGATATCTCGTGGAAACTGGGTGTTTGACCATTAAAAGGATGATATGATTATTCAGATGAGGTTATGTTCTCCAAAGGAGCTACTTGTTTCCTGTTTTTTTTAAAGCTTCTATTCTGTTTTATTGAATGGAATGGTTACTGGTGTATCTCATGTAGGGAGCTTCAGTCCTAACCCTGGTTACAACTGCAACTTAGTGCAAGGGTCCCCTGCTTTTAATTTGCTCTTTGGGTAGTCATAATTCAGTCATATTTTCACACATGATTTTTGAAACAAGATCACAGAAAGAGAAAGAGAAGGGGACCCTTTCATTTACACAACTGAGATAAACTTCCTTGGAAGACAAATTTCCTTGGAAGTGTAGCTGGAGGTCAGCTCATTCCACTCTATGAACTCTGCTGGCCTGCACTGGTCAAGCTGCAAAGGAGAAAATGGCTTAGAATGCTGTATTTTTGAATGAGCAACATAAAAATATTTTTCTAGTCCATGAAACAGAAGGTACTTCCCCCAAAGTCTGTGGCATGTGGAAGTAAGTACTCAGCCCAGACAATATCATTCAAACACAGATTGTGTCAGTTATCATTAAAAACACCAAAGTATAGAAGACCCCTAGAGACCGACAGATCAGCTGGAAGGTCAGAAGAAAGCAGCAATCAGACACTGGTGGAAGGAACCAGAGGAGTCTCACAGAGTGGTTGTGCACACATGCTGATAATGGCCTATTACCACAGGATGTCTGTCAGACTCCTGCTTAAACTGAACATTGCTTACTCCTGGCATAACCCTTGGAAAAAGCCAAAACCTGCTCTCATCCAAAATACTAGAGATGATGCTGATAAAAAGGATGCCGACTGCATTTTTGGAACACAGAAGGAAATTCTGGCACATAAAATGCATGTAAATAAATAAAAAAAAACTTTATTGAAAAGTTGAAAATAATTGAAGCACTAACTAAATCTTTTATGCTTTATGGAATCACCTTTTTTTTAGTTTTGTTATTTTATGTTGCAGTTTCCACAGCTGCAGTGTATCGTAAGCAAGTGCAAAGACTATGCCCAGATACTGAATTTGTAGAAAATACTCATGGGATTCAATCTTAACATTGAAAATTTTCAAATATATGATTTATTATAAATTTGAGAAAGGCTACATGGTAAAATATTCTCTGATGTGTAAGCAACACATGACAATTTTTTTTTGCGCTGACAATCAGTGATTGTTTTCACATATAGTGAGTGCAATGACATATTTTTAGGCAGTAATACAAGGTGATGCTAGCTCAGATACACTGGCAGTCTGGCAAGGGCATTTTAAACTGTATTTACTTTTACTTCATACCATGGGAAGTTCATTAGGAGGATGATACTGCTATATAACAACAATCTAGAAAATTTTTTTGTTATTTTCTTGTACACCAGTAATGCCCTTTAGTGCTATGAGACTTATCTACTGCAATCCATAACCCACGGTACCTTAAAAGTTAAAACAGTTTTTGAAGCCAGCTATGAAATTTATTCTAAAAAAAGAACTTTCTGAAAAGCAATAATGAAAAGCAATTATAATTACAAAACAGAAACATTGATCAGTTTGTCTTATAGCCTTGATTCATGTTACAAAGAAACCAAAATTACTAAAAGAATTATTTTTTATTGAAATTCTAATTAAAATATGTTCATTTGATTGATCTATGCTTTATGAGCAACAGTAGTAGAAGTATAAATGAGTTACAGAGTAAAAAAAAAAGCCTTTTTCAACAAAGTATCAGACACAGTGATGAAAAAAACCCACTCTGTAGAAATGTAAAACATAATCTTTTGAGGAAATCTTCTCCTTATTTTCATAAGTTAACTTTCTTCTGTCCCAGAAATAACACACTGAAAACCATAAATTAAAACTCTGCACAACAATTTTGCACAAATAGCAGAATGTTTCTTTTAATTAACTCAAATCTGCAACTCTTAGGAGTGTGCCTGACTGATAATCACTTAAATTACACTGCAAACAAGTATTATTCAAATTGCCTCAGTGAATTTGCTCCTCAGTTACCAACAGTAACTGGGATGAAAAGCAGAGAAATATGACAATCAATACTTCTTCCCCTTTTTCACCTCCAAGCAGAATAAGACTTGCATTTCATAACTAATAGGGAAAAAATTAAATGCAATTACCTTTCTCACAGAACCGACCAGTGAAATGTAGTGGGCAGTCACACTGGAATGAGGTGGCCCCGGTAGGCAGAGAGAGAGGATGACATGTCCCTCCATTATGGCACAGTCCTTCCTGGCATACAGATGGTAATTCAGGGGAAATCTGAGAGGGTACACCAGGGTCAGGCAAGTGAGGCACATCAGAAGAAACCACAGGGAATGCTGTTGACAGATGTGTGGGTACAGAGATTCTGAAAGGAGAGAGACAACATATCAAAGGGAAAAAACCCATGAGATCTAATTTTGTTACTGCACTTAAGCTTCAATTGGTATTAATTTGGTTTTTTTGTTAATAGAAATTCAGGCTAAACTTAAGAAAATGTGAATACATAAAGAATTCTCAGATCAAGTCCCCATCCAGAAATCTAGCAAAAACACACTGAAGGCATTTTTTCCTGGGAGGGAGCAAGAAGTAGCCTTCCTGCAGGTAGCACGGTTTGCACGTGCTGTGGTTATTCATTTTTGGTGGATGTCAACAACGGTTGATAAATAAGCACAGGCTTCACTTATTAAATATCTTATTGCTTAAAGTTACCAAAATTTTTAAGGCAGTTCTAGAAGAGAAGACTTCCATTCAAGTAGATCAATCATGCACAGCAGAAGGGAAGAAGTTGAAGTACAGAAACAGTATCTTTTAATTCACAGAAATGTTGGGGAGAAGGGGGAAAGGTGAAGAAAAAGAGAGACTCTTTTGGTTTAATACCACCTGTTTGTCAATCCTGTTTATTACTCTTTTTTGTTTCTACCAGAGAGCCAAACTTGTGACTCACTAAAACTGTGCAAAGGTAAGGCTTCCAATTTACCAAGCACAACAACTTATGTGCGTGACACAAGTTACTATGGTGAGGGCAAAGAAAAAGGAATCAAGAGTCCCAAGAAGATTCATGACTATTTAATAAGCATTATCACTTAAAAAATAAGTTCTCACTGAATTTTACATAAGAAATATACATTTTTCTTTCATTTTCCGAAGTTCAAGAGATTCTATTTTTTTCCCAGACAGCAATTTCTAATTCTGAATTCTAATTTGGAAACTATAAACTAATAAAATATCTTACTATTTATACCTCCTTGGTAATTTAAATCTTTGTGAATATTTCTCTTGTTTTAATGTTGTTCCAAAAAAAAGAAAAAAAATTGGAAGGCTGGAACACCTCTCCTACAAATACAGGTTGAGAGACTTGGGACTGTTTGGCCTGGAGAAGAGAAGGCTTTGGGGAGACCTAATTACGGCCTTCAAGTACCTGAAGGAGTCTACTGGAAAGCTGGAGAGGGACTTTCTGTGAGAGCATGTAGTGATAGGACAAGGAACTATGGCTTTAAGCTGAAGGAGGGAAGGTTTAGGGTAGATATTAGGGAAAAATTCTTTACTGTGAGGGTGGTTAGGCACAGGAACAGGTTGCCCAGAGAAGTTGTGGATGCACCATCACTGGAAGTGTTCAAGGCCAGGTTGGATGGGGCTCTGAGCAACCTGGTATAGTGAAAGGTGTCTCAGCCCACAGCAGTGAGGTTGGAATTAGATAATCTTTAAGATCCCTTTTAACCCAAATCTATGATTCTATAAAATGGAGATGAGGTTGAACTGAATTGTCATTAACATTTTGGGCAAAACAGAGTATAGAAATTAAGTGCTTAATACAATGGTTTATAGGCACCACAGTTAGCAAAAGACAGTATTTTTTGGCAATGTGTTAAACATCAATAGTCAAATTCATATTTATTTTGGTGAAAATGGTGGCATAAAGCTGATTTATTAAAAAAAAAAAATAAAAAGACCCTATATTGTCCCCTGCTGTGTCCTTCCCTTTCTCTTCGTCACCCACTCTTGTATCAGCTAAAACTTCTGCTTCACCATATTTTAGAGTTGGGAGTACATCTTAAAAAGAAGCATTTGAAAGTGATGATGCACCAGTAGATTGCAACTGCAGAAACAAGATATACGGGGATGCACTCAGAGTGACATTGCATTCACCACTCCATGCATCTGTCTAGCTTCTTAAGTCTAGCTTCCAAATTGTTTACATACCCCATTTACTTGAAAACTGATTTTAATAATTTACCTGTTTTGAATCTGTATTTTAGAAAGTACTAAAAATTTTCCTAATATTCTGAAAAAAACCCCACCCATCATAACACATCCAAGGTAAGTTAGTTGTCTCTTAATGTCACTATTAAATACTCAGCTCTCTAAATTATCAATACAGCAAAAAAAATACATACCCAGAGGCAGTTAGGAAGAAAAAGGAGGTGGACAGAGGAAGGAGACAAATAATTCAGGGCAAAGTAAATCTCTAAGGGGGCTCAAAGAAAGCCACAGTAACTGAGAAATGAGTGGAGCCTGGGAAAGAACAAAAGGGACACAGGGCTTGTGTGACAGTAAAGAGGATATGTGCAGAGCCATAATAGTAAGGAAAACATTAGAATGGGATACTTATGCAGGGATGCAGACTGCATCCAAAACACAAAATAGCCAAAATACACATACTGTGGTGCTTAACAATGAGGATTTCAGGGCAGTTAAAAGCTATCTACTTTATATGAAAGAAAAGCATCCAAAAAAAATGGCAGTCATCAAGACGGCTGTAAATAAATCCTTAAAATATTTTGAGGCTGAGGACTTGTTGATAAAAGACCTGAAACTTTAAGAAAATAAGTGACTTACTGTTTATTTCCATTTAGATGAATAGAATAACAACATTTCCTTTTCTATAAATACAATGAAAGCAATGTAATTGCTGGATTTATAACAATAGTTTTCTCCTAAGGGAAATAACTAACATGAACTTCATGTAGGGTATTCCATTCAGAGCAGCATTAAGGGTACACTAACGTGTGTTATCTTCCACCAGGCTAGCACAGCAAATTAAAAATGCTTAGTCACCTGCTGGGATTACAACCTTTGATTAAAACTAAATAAACCAAAAATCTTGATTTTGTCCCCAAGCACAACCTAAATGTTGTAGAAACTCTGAATTAATAGCAGGTTTACAGAAAGATTTAGACATTTACAGAAGAAATTTATTGGAAGAAGTTACTGGTATTTGTTGATTTTTCTGTTACTCCTGAAAAAAAAAAAAGCCAACAAAAACTGCTTAAAACCTGGGGAACAAACACGGTATAAACTAACCTCTTACTACTAGCTATTAGAGAGACCATTTTTTTAATGACAGATAATCCTATCTGACCACTGCAAAACTTACTCCTCTGAACGTGGTCAGAGCTACTGTCAGGTGTAAAATGCTGAACAAGAGGGAGAGCTGTCTGACTGGCAGGTGCATTCTTGTCTCCACTGAAAGCACTGATTTCCAGCTGTGGAAGTTTCACATCCTCTTTCTGATGGGAAGCTACTATTTTTCTCTAAAATAGAATCACAGCAGTGTGCTTTAAATGAAATTTTATGAGCTCAAGTAATGCAGCCTTGCTTCATTTTTTGGTTGACATTCTAATCTGCAGAGAAGAAAGAAAGGAAAGCTCTTTGCTAGGCTGATTTCTTCCCGGTTCATTTGCTAATTTTTCACAGGATGTCAGCCTTTGCAGTGTTGTTCTGGATGTTTTGCTTCTAGATGGTGCCTGACTGTGTTCGTGCCAGCACTGCTTCCAGGCACCCCGCAGCTCCCTGCCTTACCACAAAAGCAGAGGAGTTTGCTGGGGCTGGTTAGTGGGGCAAACATCTGCAGCTGCGCTCACAAGCCGTTCAAGCTGCTGCTGTGAATAAGCAATGACCTCGGCTCAGTGAGTTTTAACTGAAGCATTATTTGAATAAAGAGCTGGGAAGCATTTAAAGTAAAATAGTAATTGAGGTGTTAAAAGTTTTGACAAAGTGTAACAAAAATATATCAAGCAAAACTTGATTCACTGTTACTGCACAACAAGGCCACAATTTTATATTTGTTTTTTTTTTTTTCTTTTCAGTTTCCCAGCCTGTCACCACCTCTCAGGTCCATAATGCACACGACGATCTTCTAACTTGCTGCAAGCACCAACACATTGTTTTTAATCTTAAAATGAGCTCAAAAAGCTGAGTTTTAAAGGCCTGCAAGCTAATGTTTCATAGCTGAGTGCACGTAAGCTTGAAATGCTTGTCTAAACACATAGACGTTAGTGCAATTTGAAGCCTTGTTTATTTTATATTACATTGTTTGCCACTCAGGGGGATGTACGATGAACTGAATGGCAGGAATATAGTACTTAGTGGTCATGTTTGATGTTATGTTATTAAACCAAAAACACACATACCCAAACCAGCTGTGCTTCCCTGTGCCATACACTCTCCTCTGTTCAACAAGAGCCTGAAACTATTAGTGTGTGGAGTTAGAGGCACTGCAGTTTAATAAGTTAGCAAAACCTCTGGGATGACCAGCTCCGCACTGGCCTGGCAGTGAGGGGCTCAACCTTCAGAGGGGCTTACCTGTTTGCTGCCAGTTTAGTCCCTGCACTGGGGCAGTGACCTGGGCCATGAGAGTTGTACAGCCTGAAGAAAGGAAGGCTCTGGGGAATCTGGTCAAGTTGTATAAATACCGGAGGGGGGAGGGAAGGGAAAGGATGGAAGCAGATGCTTCTTGCTGGTGGCCAGGACATATGGCAATGGATACAAACTGAAAACCAAGAAATTGCACCTAAATATAAGAGAGCCTATCTTTTTTTTTTTTTTTTTTTTTCAGGGAGATCTGTCTGTATAATGGACTTCAAACTGAGACCTGCAAAGAGAGCAGAGTAGTCCCCCAAGTAGTTCATTATCAGGCTGATGGCAGATGTGTCTACAGAAGCACTCTGACATTTCCCATGAAGCAGGCTGATGAGACAGCCAATGGCATGGGAGTCCCAGTGATATGATAACATCTCCACTGCCTATATCTTCTGGTACTTACACACTTAACATTTTATTACTGGAGTAATGGATTTAGCCTTATCTGATATGAGTGGGATAAGGAAGTTTGTATTTTTATCTTGTCAATAAAATAGTTTGTACTGAGAAGCAACTGCTTTTATTTGCAGTTTTCTTCTGTGGGGAAGTGTGCATTTGCCATTTTTCTTAGGTTGTGACAGAATATTATTTCAAGTGAATGTTTTAGAATTTGGAGCCAAAAGAAAGATTTTTCAAGAGCATTAGCATGCATGGTATAATATAATTTCAAAGCTTACAAAACTGCAAACAGCTGCACTTCATGGAAATGTTGGTTTAAACAGGAATAAATACCTAGCACCTTGCATGTAATTTGGCAAGAATTAATAAAGACTTTTGTAGGCTGTTTATTTCACTGTTCACAACCAGGTCAAGCAGAGTACTTTAAATGGCATCTCACCAATATCAATGAATCCACAGAGCAGTATATCTGTGTACTTACCCTCCTGGAGACACCATTTACAGCACTTAACACAGTAATTGTGAAAAAAATTCAACAGTTTACCAGATATGGATTATTTATATTCTGCAGTTTATATGTGAATCTGATTTCCTCACTCATAACAGTTTTTGTTTTATTTGGAAGAGTTGGGGATCAGTTTTCAGAATAGAGATGATTTATGCTCAGGCATATCTCTTAAAAAATTAAATTTTCAATGTGTGTTCCAGACTGTGAGCCCTGCTTCCACTCCTACAAGCCACAATATTTGGTAGCAGAACTAGATAATGTAGTTGCAGCTTTCCATTAAAAAAATTGCAACTGGAATAACATCATTATTTGCAACTGCTTTTGCACATACAGAATCTCATTTAATGGTGCAAACTCTTAGCAATGCAAATAATATTTCAATATACAGTGCAGCAAAAGATGTGAGAATGAAATTAACAGATAGAATGAAGTTACTGAAATCTCTGTTTACAAATACAAAGCAAAAATTTCAACTCCAGGATGCATAGCAGTGCTAGATATAAGAAGAAATGTCAGTTACAGACAGATGAAAGTAGAAACAGGAAAGGGAAATACATGTACTAAGACATATTCCTGTTGTTTCCTCTAAAGTATATAGATTCCATGAACTTTGCAATGGATAAATAAGTTATTGCAGCAAAAATAGTTTATGTTGAAAGTTCATAGCAAAAACCTTTCTAAATTAGGCTTTAAATGAGTGTTCTTTAGATGATATCTGAAAAACATTCTTAGTCCCTAAGTTTAGGACAATTGTTAAAACAATAGTTTTGCTAAAACTGAAGAACTGAATTTCTGTACCAAATCCAGTCATCTTTTTACTTGGTTTGCTTGAAGAAATAAAGGAGCATTAAATCTTTCAGTTGTTCACACTGATCTTTACTTAGGCATAAAACATTACATGTACCAATGATCCAAACATTAATCTCAAAAAAAAGGAGAGGTCGAAGTACTGAGCACTTGAGTGGACCAATATGCAAATCTTGCACTTTCTGAAGTTTGAACAAATCTCAAATCTGTCTGAACTTCAGCTTTCTCTTTTACATTTAGTCAACAATCACAGTTGGAAAACCTCTTACTAGTTTCATCTTTGCTGTTTAGAAAAGGAGCACTTGAAAGGCCTAAGTACTGCAACTTTTTGTTGATTTCTGCAACTAATTTTGTTTCTTGAAACTAGTGGTTTTGAAAGGAAATAAATACTTTCATTCTCTCCTTGAAGATTCTTTCAGCATATGAAAAATGTTATTTTGTTTTTTAACATGACACTGTACTTTTCCTTCTGAAAAGGCTCTGCAAAATTATAATATAACCATTCTGTTCCAGTCCTAAATGGCTGAGTAAATTGTACTAGATAAATTGAGTTCCTGTAACGGAGATGCTATGAAAACCATCTCAAAAATCACAATTCCAGAATGGAGTCACTATTGTTTACCAAAGATTCTATCTAAGTTCAAGAAGTAAAGAAATTCTTCCATCTCATTGATGCCATCTACAATTTAGAACCCAAAATGCATGATCAACCTATGCAATACTAATGCACAATGTGTCTGTCTATGAGGGATAAAAGAGAAGCACTTCTAGATCCTAAATATGCAATTGATTTCCTAAGCAATAATTCATTCAGGCAAGACTTTTTCATTGTAATTTTTGGGGCTATAGTAGCCAAACTTTGGTCTTTGCCCACAGTGAATATTCTCCAGATGGGTAGTGCCCTGCTTTGACAAGAAAAAAAACCCTGAAATGCTTCAAGAGATATATTTAAAAACCAATTGATACAGTGGAAAAATACAAATCTGTACTCAGGTAAATATTTTAGCCCAAGGGATGGGGAACCATATGTGAACAATTTTCCTTTCTCCATTCAACCCAGTCAGTGCTTATTCCATGCAGGACAGAACAGACAAAGGGAGTGGTTTTTGGGAGTTCTTACAGCACTGCTGGAAGCTGAGTGGCATGTTTATAATTCCACCAAGCTAAGGACAGAACTGAAGTCAAAAATCTGATAAACCAGAAGAGTGCTCTTATCACTGATCTTAAGAATAAAAACAGAAAGAAGGGATGTACCAACACTGGACTTGTCTTTTACAGTCTCATCTCAACTTTTTTTGGGAATATTTAGGAGATATTGTTCTCTCTGAGATACACTTATAAAATAGAGGCATTCTCAGATACTAACAAGTATGAGGAAGACTCTTAAGAGAAAATGCTTCCAGAATGGCAGGCTGGAAATTCAATGTGCCCTGATTACATTACAGATAAAGTGCAGTTTTGAGAGTACATACTCTGCTTTTAGATGTCTCACATAAGAATAGTTCAGGCCTTTAAACAATTTTTACAGACAAACTGCCTTATTTCTTTTAGGATTAGTTTCCCCATGTGCTGAAAATATTTGTTACCTACTTAATAGAAGTAGGGAAGATCTGCGCTTCTGGTTTTGACTGGGATAGAGTTATGGTAGCAGCTGTGGGTCTATGTTTTGGATTTGTACTGAGAACAGCACAGGTAATACAGAGATGTGTCAGTTACTGCCACACAGTATTTGCACACAGTCAAGGCCTTCTCTGCTCCTCACTCCACCCCAGTGAGCAGGCTGGGAGTGTACAAGGAGTTGGAAGGGCACACAGCCTGATCCCAGCTGCCCAAAGGGACACCCCATTGTGTAATGCTCAGCATATAAAACCAAGGGAAGAAGAAGGAAGAGGGAACATTTGGAGTGATGGCATCTATCTTCCCAAGTCAATGTGGCAGGTGATGGAGCAGTGCTTTCCTGGAGACGGCTGAGCATCCACCTGCCTACAGGAAGTGGTGAATGAATTCCTTGTTTTGCTTTGCTTGTCCATGGCTTCAGCTTTACCTATTAAACCATCTTTATCTCCACCCACAAATTTTCTTACTTACACCTTCTGATTCTCCCCCCCTCCTACCAGGGAGAACTGAGCAAGTGGCTGAGTGGGGGTTAGTTGCCAGCTGGGGTTAAACCATGACATTTTAAAAATATTAATTAGGATTCCTGGATAGAAAGCTTTTTGCTATTCAAAGACTGTGTTACTGGAGAGAAATAGGAATAAAAAAAAGCATTCTGTATCAGGCACTATAGAAATTACCATAAAAGCTGTCTTGAAAGCAAGATGAGACAGATACGTCGAAATTTTTAGTACAGAAGGAGTTAAAAATGCAGAGTACTTGTTGGGGTCCCTCCCCTGCCATGGAGCCCTGGGAGAGGGGCCCTGGGGGGGAGGCACGGGGTCTCCCTGCCCCTGGTCAGTCTCATTCCCCATTGGTTGGTTTGTGTTCCCCGGGGTGGCCAAGGACCCTCGGGTCCCGTGACCGGGGAGTTCCTGAGCTGAGCCCCGGCCATGCGGCTGGAGAAATAAACATCTCTGAAACATCTACCACGAATCTGTCCATATCTACTTCGGTTTCCACGGGACTCCTGGTTTGAAATATACTTGTTGCAGTAATCCCCGCTGCAACAAACTGGTGGAGAATGCGGGCAGGATACCGATCCCTGAGGAAGATTCGTGAGTAAAATAACCACTCTAGACCTCTCTCTTCTCATCTTGGTTTGGATATTCTCTCTGGACTATGGAAGAATCGTGGGAAATGGGGCTCTCTGAGCCACAGAGAAAAATGTATCTAGAAGTAAAAGAAATCCTTGAACAACAAAACAAAAAAGTAATGCAACTGGGAGATCTAGAACACTTTTTCATCTGGCTTTTCAAAAGGTTCCCCTGTATTTCTCGAGACTTACTTTTTGATATCGAACCTCCTGTATCTTGTGAGGGGTGTTTCTGGGATGAGATCTGGGATAAAGTATGGGATCAAAGAGAAGCTTGCCGTGCATACCTTATAATCAGGGAAGCCCTTGAGGAGCATTTGAACGGTCCCATTACCCCTAAAGCAGAGGATCATACTAATCCCGTGGCCGAGACCGCGCGGCTGCCATCCCGGGAGCACACGACTGCAGCCGTGCCGGCGGAGGTGCCTGTGCTGGATGCGCCCGGCCCCCTCGGGAGCGCGCTCCTTATCGCGGACCCCATCCCTGTCTCGGGGTCCCCGGCCACGCGGCTGCGAGTGAGGGAGCGATGCCGCAGGCGCCGCGGGTGCCGTGGGCCACGAGCAGCCAGGAACCGGCATCGGCGTGGCAGCCCGCTCTGAGCACACGGCTCGGAGAGCCCTGCGGAGGGAGAAGCGGCGGTTTCCACAGCGACACGAGAAGCCGCGCAGCGCAGCGCCGAGCCGGAACGGGGCCGCACCCACAGCAGCGTGGAGTTGGCCGAGCAGAACCGCTCACAGGGCACGGAGCCAGCGGCGATGGCAACGCGGGGCCGCGCAGAGCCCAGACAGGCACCGGAGCAGCCACAGCATGGGGGCCCGGCCGAGACGTCGTAGCCGGCGAGGCAGCGGCCACGCGGGACCAGCAGCCACGACGAACACACAAGCACGTGATAGGAGGAGTTATAGCCACGAAAGTCACAGGAACTGTGAAATGGTACAATGTCAAAAACAACTATGGATTTATAACACGAGATGATACAGGCGAAGATTTATTCATCCACAGAACTGCCATTAAAAGGAATAACCCTAAAAATTACCTGCAAAGTGTAGGAGATGGAGAAGTTGTACAGTTTGATATAGTGCAAGGAAAGAAGGGTTTACAAGCAGCAAATGTTACTGGGCCTGGAGGTATTCCAGTCAAAGGCAGCCGTTATGCACAGAATTATAAACAATATCCATCCCAGCAATTTCCCTACCCACAGCCTACTTCCCCCTTTTACCCTATACCCAATATGAACCCCTTCCTAAGTTTGCCCTATCCCCAGTTTATTCCTAATCCGTTTTTCACCCCATGGCTTCCCTATACAATTCCATTTCCCTACAATTCCTCTCCGCTACCGAGGGGGGGATGAAAAGGGGGAGGCAAGAAATTAAACCCTCTCCTGCCTCAGTTTCCCCACAAAGCATGCCCAGAGAGTTCTGTCTCCCTTCTGTCAGCCCTAAGATGTTCCAGAGAATCTGTTTGGACATTTAAAGACTCAGGAGGGTGGCTTGTTTTGTCTTGAAACTGTTCTTGTTATGTTTATCCAGTTGTTTTCATTCTCCTTTTATTAAAATAAAACGGGTGAGATGTTGGGGTCCCTCCCCTGCCATGGAGCCCTGGGAGAGGGGCCCTGGGGGGGAGGCACGGGGTCTCCCTGCCCCTGGTCAGTCTCATTCCCCATTGGTTGGTTTGTGTTCCCCGGGGTGGCCAAGGACCCTCGGGTCCCGTGACCGGGGAGTTCCTGAGCTGAGCCCCGGCCATGCGGCTGGAGAAATAAACATCTCTGAAACATCTACCACGAATCTGTCCATATCTACTTCGGTTTCCACGGGACTCCTGGTTTGAAATATACTTGTTGCAGTAATCCCCGCTGCAACAAGTACTGTTATGTATCATCTAGTCTTTCTTCCAGATTTAATTTCTAATTATATCTTAATGCTGGAGAATGGCTGACATGCATAAACACAAACATCATTTATTCATCAGTAATTTGGCATTTAATTAAAATATTACTGCATTCTCATTGAGTGCATGCGAAAGAGCATTGTAAATATGACAGGTCAAAAAATTCCCATAATATTAACTAAGAAAATGGAAAAAACACAGTACTTGAAACTCCCAAATAGAATTTTACAAGGTAAAAGATAAGGAACTAAAACAATGGGCCTTATGTAATTTTTTTCTGGGAGGAAAAAATTATTTTATAATCAATAAAGTGCATGACACAAATGAGAGACTAAACAACAGCCCATAGTTAAACTGGGTATTGGGGTTTACTTAAGAACAGATGAGATTAGAGCTGTTATCCTACTTGTTTGTCTCATGCACTCCCATATGCCCTCAGTCCCCCCATGCCCTGTTATGTTCACTGGGTTTCCACTTTCACTTCTAGCAGGGAGGTTGCTGCTGGTCTGGAAAGCTCAAGTGGAAAGTCATTTTGATTCACACTGAGCTGCTGTTTATTGTAATTGGTCTTGACTGTTACCAGCCACGGTCCCTGCGCATCCATCTCCATGCACCTCTCTTGTCTTCAGTACCCTCCTGCACTTCCAGGATCTTTCTTCCAGCCTGCATGTTTACCTTCTTCTTTCCTGGTCCTCTTCTTTTGTCCAAGACTATATCTTCTTTTCAGGAACTCTTATTCTTCAGCACTCACTTTTTTCTCCAGAACACCCAGCACCCATCTTTCCCAATAAAAACAGAATCACAGAATCAAAGAATAATTATGGTTGGAAAAAACCCCCAGGACCATTGACTCCAACTTTTGACCAAATACCACCATGTCAACTAAACAATAGCAATGAGTGACACATCCAATCATTTCTTGAACTCTTTCAGGGATGTGGAGTCCACCACTTCCCTGGGCAGCCTATTCCAATGCCTGACCACTCTCAGTGAAGAAATTCTTCCTTATGTCCAACCTGAACCTCCCCTGGTGCAGCTTGAGGCTGTTTCCTCTGGTCCTGTCACTTGTTACCTGGGAGAAGAGGCTAACCCCCATCTGGCTTCTAACAAGGTGTAGAGAGTGATAAGGTCTCCCCTAAGCCTTCTTTTCTCCAGGCTAAATAATCCCAGGTCCTTCAGCTACTGTTCCTATGATTTACTCTCTAGACCCTGCCCCAGCTTCATTGCCCTTCTCTGGACACATTCCAGCCCCTCAATGTCTTTCTTGTATTTAGGAGCCCAGAACTTGAGGTGCAGCTTCACCAGTGCCGAGTACAGAGGGACAATCACTGCCCTGGTCCTGCTGGCCACACTATTGCTGGTACAGGCCAGGATGCCATTGGCCTTCTTGGCCACCTGGGCACACTCCCAGTTGACCAACACTCCCAGGTCCTTTTCTCCTGGGCAGCTTTCCAGGCACCCTGCCCCAAGCCTGTAGTGCTGCATGGGGTTGTTGTGACCCAAGCACAGAACCCAGCACTTGGACTTGTTGAACCTCACAGCTGGCCTCAGCCCACTGATCCAGCCTGTCCATATCCCTCTGCAGAGTCTTCCTACCTTCCAGCAGATCAACACCCAGATTGGTGTCATCTGCAAACTGACTGAGAGTGCAATTTCCTCATCCAGTTCATCAAAAAAATATTAAGCAAGACTGGTCCCAGTACCAAGCCCTGGGGAACCCCACTAGTGACCGTCTGTCACATGGATGCAGCACCATTCAGCACCACTCTCTGGGCCCGGCCATCCAGCCAGTTCTTAACCCAGTGATGAGTGCACCTGTCCAAGCCCTGGGCTGCCAACATCTCCAGGAGAGTGCTGTGGGAGACAGTTTCAAAGGCCTTACTGAAGTCCAGGTAGACAATATCCACAGCCTCACCCTCATCCATGGTGTGGGTCACCTGGTCTATAAGAGCTCGGTCAAGAAGGACCTGCCTTTCCTAAGCCCGTATGGCTGGGCCTGATATCCTCATCCTGTACATGCTGCACGGTGGAACTCAAAATAATCAGTTCCATAACCTTCCCCTGCACTGAGGCCAGGCTGAAAGGCCTGTAGTTCCCCAGATCCTCCTTCCAGTCTTTCTTGTAAATGGGCATCACACTCGCCAACCTTTAGTCATCTAAGACCTTTACATTTAGCCAAAACTGATGATAAATGATAGTGAGTGGCTTGGTGAACTCTTCTGCCACCTGTCTCAGTGACCTTGGGTGAATTCCATCTGGCCCATCAGACTTCAGAGTGCCTAAATGGCTCAGCAGGTCACTAATTACTTCTTCCTGGATTATAGGGGGTCTATTCTGCTCCTACCAGCTGAGGCAGCTGGTTGCCCTGAGGATAACTGGTCTTTCTGTTAAAGGCTGAAGTAAAGAAGGAGTTAAGTATCTGTCTTTTCCTCTTTCTTGGTGACAGTGTTCCCCTCCACATCCAGTGAAGAACAGATATTTTCCTTGTCCCTCCTTTTGCTGATAATATATTTATAAAAACACTTTTTATTTTCTTTCACAGCAGCGGCCAGATTGAATTCTAGCGGAGCTTTTGCCTCTCTAATTTTCTCTCTACATGACCTAATGATATCCTTGTACTCTTCCTGAGTTGCCTGCCTCTTCTTCCAAAGGTCTTAAACTGTCTTTTTGTGCTGAGGTTTTGTGAAAGCTCCCTGTTTAGCCAGGCCAGCCTTCTTCCCCACTGGCTCATCTTTTGGAATACAGGGGTACCTTCCTCTTGCAACATTTAAGATTTCCTTCTTAAAGTAAGTCCAGCCTTCCTGGACCTCTTTGTTATTAAAGACTCTTCTCTAAGGGACTTTCTGAAGCAGAGTACTGAACAGGCACCCAGAATCCACCCTCCCTAAGTCTAAGGTAGAGGTTTAGTTGATCTCCTTCCTTACTTCACTGGGAATTGAAAACTCTATTTCATGTTTGCTGTGCCCCAGATGGTCTCCAACCACCAATAGTCTCTCTGTGCAGAAATACAGTGTGAGATCAGCCTCCTAAATAATGCTTTTACCTCATGTCACTTTACTGACTGCAGGCTTCAGGATGTGCTACTATTGTTTGGTCCAGACATTGTCAAAATGTACAACTACTGGTATTGATTGAAATAGGAGGTTTCTGTTTAAGAATTAAAAATTCAATTTGGATATTCATATGTGTGTCCTTTTATCTGCTGGTTGCTATTGCTTACAATTTAATGATTTTTTTCCCCCTACATCAACATCATATTTTAACGTGTCCCAGTGTAAGATGCAATGCTGTAGATGACTTTTCCTTCTTGGAATGACTGTAAGGGTACACTAAACAATGTTATATTCTTACTAGTGGGATTTTCCTAAAGGAAGACTGTTAAATGCTGGAGTAAGTAATATTTATCTTTCATGCAATTGCAAAGCTATTTGAATTTTGGCCCAAATGTGTTTTTGTAACAAACACTCTCACTTTACCTGAGAGTGTACAAATACTGTAACAATGATGTTGACAGCCCCAACAAGAACCATCAATAACAAAGTAATTAAGAAATTTGATACTTATGACCTCATGTTCAATCTCTTTTCCATTCCTAATTCCCCAAGACATCAAAATGCCTCCCCAAATAGTCTTTTCCATCTTAAATATTTGAAGAAATTTCATCTACAAATAAAACTCTAGGACAGAATTCACTTTGTCAAACGTTATCTGCATAAGACCTTCGAAACTTGCCTGAACTGATAACCTTGGTTCTGCCTGTAGATGATCTATATGCAGAGAGAGGCACCTCCAGCTCATCACCTTCTAAGAAAAGTAACCACCTTTCTCTGTCGATTAGAGATGGTGCTAAATAAAACAAATGTGATGAGTGAGGAAAAATTCCTATTTCTACTCACTATGCCACACTTAAAATCATTTGTGTTTTGATTATACAGCTGAAAAACCTCCCAAACCACTTTTATGTATTGAAAACATTTTCTAAAAGCATTTCCCATAAATCACATACCTTTACAGCAAAGAATCATGTACCTTTTACAACTGAAATTAATCTTCCTAACAGTTTAAGCAATTCAAGTTTGCAATTAAGAGACTGCTGTTACTTTAACATGTGTAACAGAATGTGACTATAACTTAGGAAAATCTTAAAATATGGAGACATAGTAACAGGCAACCTTATCAAGACTGAGTTTTATTTTTTGTGTGAGGAACTGAAAGAAAAAAAATAACCGTTCACAAACAAGAAATAAGGAAACTCCAGATGCCTTGTCAGCAGATTTCTGTCTTTCCTTTCAACATGTGAGCAATATTCAAGACTGCTCAGGAACTAAGATCAAGTGGAGCAAAAGAACATGCCACTGCTCTGCATTAAACTATTCACTTTTGATTAGGATTATGAATAATTAAGGAATAGTTAAGGAGTTGACTTGTCTTGACGTGGATTATTTAACAGAAAAATGTTATAACTGGATTATTCATACCCTCCCATCTTCTCATCAGCCTAAAGGGTGTGACAGGGCATGATCATAGAGAGGTAGAAAACATAATAAAATAAAACTATGTTATATTGAAATTAGGAGGTGGTCATGATGTTCCAGGGTAACATTGGAAGTTTTGGATGTTTTGCATTCATTGATCCTAAGAGCTTCTCATTATCTTAAACACTACCTGGACCCAAATGCTAAGTCATTGATGATTTGGGTGCTGGGCTATGACTTGGCAATAGGCAACACCACTTGCAAAACTAATTGGTCTTTCCAACTACAAAAAAAGTCTCAAAACAAGAGTAAAAAAGAAACCTGAGGCAAAACTGGGAGATTATTCTCAATGGCAGAAAATACTTTTCATTGTTACCTTCAAACTGAAATATGTTTTTCGGCCGTTCTTTCTTGAGTAACTTTAAATCATGAAGGGCAGATACATTTAAAGCATTGATATTAGTGATTTAAGAGGGCCATTATATCAAAGCAAGTCAGATTTAAAAATATCAGCCAAATGTTCATCATCATATCAATAAAACAACTGTATGAATGCAGTCGGAAGGTTAAAGGATATAAGATGTTTGTGTAAGATATGTCTTGCTTACTTTCTTAATTAAAAAAAAATACTAGGTTTCTTTGTGAAAAATTTAGACAACTCATTTAGTAATCAAGACTTAAAATATCTAAACCACAGATTTAAATTATGAAAATAAAACCCGCCAAGGCAAGTAGATTATGCTTTGCCATCGGCAAAGGGCTTAGTGGGGCTTAGGAGGTACAAATATACCTTTTAATGCAAAAAATAGTAATTTTATTCAATTAATCAAATTTCATGAAAATCTGTTAAAGGTTTCATGGCCATATTCCCAAATCAGAGAACTTGCCTTACTCTGTTTATATTAGAAATTTATTCTGAGGGGAAAAATTTATTTATTGTAAATAAAACTAATCTCACTTGCAAACGGAACTCTCTCCCCACTTAAAAGTTCTGAATGCTGCCAAATTTCTTTCATATACTTTAATTCAGTCAAGAATACTTTATATCTTCTGGTTTATGAAATGGATTTTATAATTGATAAATGCTGGAAGCCAGTTACTTATGTCACACTTGTTTTTATAGTGCCCAGAAGAGATTTAATTATTTCCTATCATTTCCATATAATACTTACTCAATTTTACAACATCAGTGAACTATGTTAGACAGTTAGTTCTAAGAAATTAATGCATTTTCAATTGACTAATGTCATTTGGCCTCCAGCCTTCATCCTTACAGATGTAGAAACTTCATATTGTATCCTGCTATTTAAATAAGGAATTATTTTGCAGATAAGGAATGCCAAGTCACTTTTTTTTTTGTGAAGTAGGACCTAGTATGGGTTCTAGCAGTGCAGCATCATCTCCTATTTACCTCTTAATTTTAGCATGGGTGTAGAGACAGAAAATGGGGAAATCTGGCTTCAGAAAACTGGTCTGAAGCATGTATATCTCAACAAATCCATTCACTGCATAGAGACAGGTGTTTTCTTAAAATTAATTTTATTTATGTTCATGCCCTCCTTTTGGCACTGTTTGCAATTTTAACAGCTCATGGTTTTACGAGCTGAAAACCTTCCTTCTCCCCATACATAGATTAATTACTTTAGATTTCTACCACTGCCAACCATTGCTTCATTGAAACTTCAGAGTTTCAAAAGAAATCTGTATACCCATAGCTAATGCTGTGTCTAGAAATTTTCCAATGACTTTGGAATTATGTGTGTAGGAGCTGAATGAGAGGAAAAAAAGCCCAAACTTATCTTTATATTATAAGTGTAATTTTGAGCAAATTTTCAAAAATATACATGAAAATGCATGAATACCTACAGTTTAGCACAAAGGAATTTCTCCATTCTCTGAACATTCTATACATTACAGAAATTTGCCTTCTGAGATTCAGAACTTCTTTCTTTTTTATAACTATTCATTTTAAAGTTTACACATATATTCTAAATTTCTTATGCTTCTGGATTCTGCTTTTCATCTGCCACTGTATTTGAATGTTAAAAAAAGTACTTTCTATTCTCACAAATATATCAAGGTCTGTCTTGAATTTTAGGTTACATTTCTGAAGAATTTTTTCTTTACCCAAGAGCTTTGATTTCACTTTTAAAGAAGGAAGGATAAAAAAGGAATGGATACCACAGTATTTAAATCTGTTCTTTTTCTGAATAGTAATTCCAACAAAGATCAATAGCATTGGGTTTTTTTTTTAACTTTTATACTAGTGTTTTAAGGCTGCAGGGGGCACTGATGCACTGTTTACCTACAGTACTGCAGCGCAAGAGTCAGACAGGATATGATTACAGTTCTGAAGGTTACAGATTCAGAAAAAAAATATAAACTATGATCAATGTAGGTCTTGAGAAATTAGGTAATTGTAAAATATCTATATGAACTTTGGAGGGAAAATCATGTTTCTTTCACTGGTTAATATATTTGTTTTTCTGCTGCAATCCAGGGGTTGTAGGGATAAGACTGTTTTCTTAACTTTAAAACCAAGCACCTTTGAAGGATGATATATCTTTCTAGTCTTGCATTACTTAATATTACAACCTTAAACAAACAATCCCTATCCTGCACAGAAAATAAAATTCTGCTTAGCAGCTCTCCAGAGAAGCCCATTTATTCACCATAGAAAATAACTTCCTCATATGTGAATCAGCCAATACATATACTACTTGATTTACCAAATCATTTAAGTAAGAATGTATAAAAATAAGAAATTATTATATTTTTAAAGAAATAATTACATATTATTTCAGTTTATTTAATATTTTATATTACAAGACCTAGGAGTGAGGGCATCTAAGACGCAGAGATTTCTTGATAATAAGAATGTAAGACAACGTATGACTCAGCAGCAGACAGTAGATATGCAGCCATGTCCCATCATATGTTTTGCATCAATTGGTAGTTTGTACCAATTATCATCATTTATACTACAGCTATTTTGGGGGGTTATTACCAATTCCGACCTTTAGTTACAGCTTTCAGCCATTGGCTCTAACATGCTGAGCTAAAGAAACCTACTCTGCATCCTGGGCTTCCATTCATTAAACAGTGTGTTAATAAGTGTGCTACCTCTGCATACACCATAATCCCCACAGTCATACTTCAGTAAAAAACCCGAGACACTGAATTACCAAAGTATCTTTCTGCACACCTTTTTATAGAAAATATCACCAATTTCTCTGACGGTTTTTGAATTATATCTTTCATCTTTTATGGTTTCTAGGTTCTGCTACATTGCACACCAGGACACAATGAAATACAGTACAACGAATATCACAATCAATAGTGTACACAGAAAGGAATGTTCCTCCTTTCTTGCTCATACACACAGAAATCACATTTATCATTTTGCTCCAAAGCTTACATTGAGCTACTTGTCTAATTAACTAACAGTAACTCTTCACGACATTGCTCTCCCTTTGTGGTTTGGCCTGTTTAAAGTAATTCAAATACGAAGCTTTGTACAAAGTTAATTTCAAAAAAGTTACTAATATTGCCTTTTTACAGGCTTTTCAACTAAATCTGCAATTTTTGAACAATTTTAGGTGAGCTTCATTTCAGTTTAAATACCTCCTATTAAGTTAATTGCATATTAATATATCAAATTTTGATTTATAGGTTCACAATACATAACATTGTAAAGAACATATTTTTGATTTCAAGAATATAAAGGATATCTTTAAAAAAATCCTGTTTTTGAAATTTTAATTCCTGATGATTTTTAGATTTGAAACAAACCATAGTTATGAAAAGCACTCTGCCAAAGAGAAGCTCAAACAGTCTTTTTAATTGTAGAAAATATACAAAATAGTGGAATATTATATGTGGTGGATTTTATTTTCTATAAAATCACACAGGGTTTTATGATGATGATTATTTCACTTTTAGCTTTGTTAAATGAGATTTTTACACACCCACAAATACTTTAGTCACGAAGTCCATGGTCTATTCACCAACACAGTGAAGCGACATAGAGTGGACACCAGAAGAAAGTTGCCAGTCAGAATAAAACTGAACTTCCAAACTTTTCTCTTTACATTCTGGCTGTTAGCAGTTCAAGGCAACTGTGAAGATTTCTTATTACTTCTGTATAAAATTCTAAAGTCAAAGAGAAAGTATTATACCAATTCAAGTTTCCAGTAGGCAAATTATTTCTTTCAGTGTGACTTTCATTCTTACTTATTCTCTCTAATATGCCTCTCTTCACAATGCAGTCTGGTATAATAACAGGAGCAACTACAGCTCCATTACATGGCACTTTCTGCACATAACTCAGAAGTCATGGAAACCTGCTCCAGAGTTTAATGATTTCTGAGTATATAAGAAAACACTTCTCTATTTCCAGGTTTCTGTAATTGGAATGACAGCAATTGCTAGTACTAAAGTTGTGTGACTGTAGTTCAATACAGAAAGCATGCAAGATAATTTCTTTTACCATTTGATTGGTTTTAGACAATTCCTCATCTTATATACTTAGCTTTTCTTAATCACTGCTCATAATACATGTTAGACTAGATACATAGGGAAATATTCTTAAAGCAAAATTTTGTCAAACCATACATGCAGCCATCTTTAAAACCCATCAAGTTTTAAATGGACAGAACAAAACTGAGATTATTTTTTCTGTTCTAAGAAAGTAGAAGAAAAGGATTTTATTATTCACACAACTGTCTGGCTAGAAGCCCAAGTAATTGTTTCAGGAAGCTACTGAACCCTACCATTTGATGTCTTGTGTCACTAAGATAACTTTTCTTAAGAATTAGGGTAAAGTTTCCAAAGAGTATTTCAATGGCTATGACACATGATATTATTAATACTGTGAAAAACATATTAGGTAAAATTTTAAGAACTTTGAAAAATGGCTTTAAATTTAGCTTATATTCTGTGAATCTGCTCAAGTTTTACAGGAAAGTTGGTACATTCTCAATCTTTTTTTTTTTTTTTTTTAAATTCTAGGGAATACCTTCTATCTTCACATTAATAATATTATTTTGACTTTGGGGGAAGTTGTGCTGAAATCTAAAATGAAAAAGTGACATTAATTAATGAAAAAAAAATTTAAAAATCATAAATCTTTAAAATATATTTTCTTGTGCTTTTTTATGCTTTTACATTTCAAAAGCTAATAGTGTTCAAGCACAGTGCTTTTTTGAATGACAGAATTTCCAGGGAAGAATAAATATTCAAAGCAATTTGGCAAAAGGAAATGAACCCTGTTGATAACCTAGAACAACCCAAATGTTGTGGCAACTTGTAGTGTTCCTGGAACTGATCTTTGATGTAAAACACTCTCACTTGCTGGAGCTAAATATATACAGCTGAAATCCCACACCTTTCCAACCACTGAATAACCACATAATCCACGGGTAAGAAAGGCTGAAAGATTGCCATATGGCTTTTAAACTATCTCAGCCACCTTCTAATTCTGATCAGTCCTGACAGTGAGGAAGCTCCAAGCACGGAGGATTCACTGTGTTGTCCTTTGGACTGTAATGCCTCCCAGAATTTCCCCATGCTGGTCCACTGAGCTTTGTCACATCCTTAACTCTCTTATCTCCCACATAAGAACTTGTGATGACCTACTGAACAGGCATCTGACAGGCAGTCTCTCTCAGTTCCATGCTTTATGAACGTGCTTTGGATGGATACAGCAACTTTATACACCAATCACAGTTTGTGGGGCTTTGAATCTACCACTCAATGTAAAGAGGCCAGAGCAGATAGAGACTCTTCCTGTAACAGAAGTCTTTAACACATATTTCTCCTTCCTTAAGTAGTTAGAATCTGAGTCATAGAAGGATTTGGGTTGGAAGGGATCTTAAAGATCAGTTAGTTCCAACTGTCCACTGTCATTGGCCAGGCCCTCCCACTAGACCAAGCAGCACAAAGCCCAATTAAACCTGGCCTTGAAAAGGTGCAGGGATGGGGCATCCACAGCTTCTCTGGGCAACCTGTTCTGGTGCCTCACTACCCTCACAGAAAAGAATTTTTTCCTAACACCTAATCCGAATGTATCCTCCTTCAGTTCAAAGCCATTTCTTCTTATCACTACATGCCCTAATTAAAAGCCCCTCTCCAGCCTTCTTGGAAGCACCCTTCAGGTACTGGAAGGTCCAATAACGTCTCCCCAGAGCCCTCCCTTCTCCAGGGTGAACAGGCCCAACTCTCTCAACCTGTCTTCATAGGAGAGGTGTTCCAGCCCTCTCATCCACTACATGGCCTCCTCTGGATTTGTTCCAACGGGTCCATGTCTTTCTTGTGTTGGGCACCCCAGAGTTGGACGTAGTACTGTGAATAAATTTGGTTCTATAATATGAGTGTTCTGCTAAAAGCGATGCACTCTGGTCCCTTCCCGGCTCACTCATCCTGTGTTTCTGTGATTCTGTGATTCTGTGATGCATGAAGGATCAGTTTATATGCCATGGTTTAGCATTTGAGGTGAAAGAAGCTTTATAAATTCCTTTAGTAAATTTAGTAGTCTAGAATAAGAATCACAAGTAACTGGAGATATTAAATATTTTATAAATGAACAAAAATAGATCCAAAAATGTGACTTGAGTGCAAAAGCACTCCATCAGTGGAACCTTTTTTTTGGCACATGAAATCAATACCTTCTAAAATAATAAAGTACACAGGAGCAGTAGTTGAAAGACAATTACATTAAAAAAACCTGTGAATCTTATTCACAAAAATATTACATTTTTGCATAAATCGACATATATACTTGCAAATGCCTCCTTGATGAAAAATGAAAGGAAAAAAATGCATGGTATCCTTTAAGACTTGTCTTATTCGTTTCCATGCAAGTACCTGGCAATTCCAGCAGAAACGACATTCTCATTACAATTGTTCATCACAGACACACACTAACAGACAGTGATCACCAGTGAATTCTGTTAACAGAATGAAGAAACAATCTTTTGGTAGAGTGCATATACCTAAAGTTACAAAGGGATGAGTAAGGTAAAGATAAACATCACCAAATACTATTATTAATCTAGAAATAGAGAGTTTTTCCAAAGAAGATTAATGATAGTTTTGTGGTATGCTGATGAGAGATAATCTTTTCCAGAAACAAGCAGAGAAATGTAATGTTTACAAACACACATTATCTCAACTGCATCTATTTGACACATGGATTTATCTAATATCCATCATATTTTCACAGAATACTTCAAAAGACTTGTATAACATTTTACAGTGATTTTGAGGATTTATAACAGTAGGGAAGATTACTTCTGTCACTTCTTTCTTTCTTCCTGTTTTGTTTTTTTTTTTGAAACACTGAAGTCTATCACTGGAAAGTCATTATCTGAACAGAAATGCCAGAAGAGGAAGAAAAGGTAACAGAAGGAGAGAATTCATGTGCACACAGAGAGCAGAAAGGAAATTGTACAGAACAGCAAAACTCAGAGGAAAAGAAAATATTACAAACAAATGTAAAAGATGAGGGAAATCAAGAGGAGCAAATCAAGTAAAGAGGATGAAAGCGTATGAAAGCAACCCAGGCCGTGGAAAAGGAGTAAGAGGCAAACACATGGAAAATGTTATCAGCCAGCAAAAGCAATAAATGAGAGAGGAAAAAAATAACAAAATATATGCATAAAGAAGATCAAATGCTTGTTATCACTCTCTATGTTCGAATTGTACAGAAATGTTATTAACATAATATCAAGCATAATGAATGTGGTGAATACAAATGAATGATCTTCCTGAAGCTTTATCTTCTGTTCTGTATTTCAGAAACATTTAGTGCAATCTCCATGTTAATCAGAGAAAACTCATAAAACCTGCTGAATAAATAAAACTAAGTAGTGTCAGAATTCTTCATTTAATAATTTTCTTCCACAGTGTTGATGGGCACTATATATTCCTTTTTTTTTTTTTTTTTTTTTTTTTTGTGTTTCAGAATTAAGCACATAACTTTAAACTGTTAAGGAGAAAATATGCAAGTAAAGTAAGAATTGAGAGGTTGGGATGTGAGAATTTAACTGGTAGTCTCTCACATATAACAGAAGCTCAATGCTTTTTATAGGATCTTGGATTTATTCATAAACTAAGATGTAAGTGGACAGAAGAGTTTAAGCTTGGTGATCTTAAGCTTAAACTGTGATTTCTCTTTAGATTTTAAGCCAGCTTGCATGTTTGATTGACTTCAAATTTTTCAGTTCAGGTGGATTAATATGAAGAAATTCTTTAAGACAACCTGAGCCTTGTATGGACTCTTAGGATGAACTCTAACATACAGTATGCACCAACATAAACACTTTCCTTAGAAAGTGGAATGGTAACAGTAGGACTTTCACAACTGACTGAAAAATAACTTTCAGCAGATGAACTTTCTGCTTTTTAAAGTAGGCAGTTCATTCCAAAGACAGAAGTCAAACACCTTCAGATGCTTGGTGTCAGATGCTCTGAGTTGTGATGTTTTATAATACACTGAAACCCAGGAAATTCCACAGTGGAAAAAATGCTGAGAAATAGCACAGGAGACTGACTTCACAAAGGTGTTGGGATCTGTGGAGATTTTTGTAAAAATATCACAGAAAACCGCAGAATGGAAAAGGGAATATTCACACATGAGGAAGGAGATTTGGAGCTTGTTGGAAAGTGTATGAGTAACGAGAAAGTGGAACTGAGGGCTTACTGAAAACATGGAGAGTTCTCCAAAGTGTACTGCATAGCTCCTGAGAAAATTGCCATATGTTAGGAAACCCATCAGTCCTCTTGATGGAATGGAACTTGAGTAATGCACTTTCAAGAACCTCTTTCCAAAATGCAAATAGCAATCAGAGTCTTTGCTGAAATAAAGCTCAGTTTCAGCCTGGAAAACACATATTGAGATAAAATAATAAGAAAGTAAAATCTTTTAAAAAATCTACCAATTATCTGTCCAATGGGCAGAAATGAAGAACTTAGCTTATTAGCTCCTCTCTGAGAGTCCAACTCACTCTTGTACATCTGCATCCATCAGTAAAACTTCTCTTAGAAAAATAGTAAGCAGTGTTTTTCTGTTTCATAGCTAGGATTCTTTTTTTCTTTAATGAAAAAATCAGGGCTGGGATAGGTGCAGGTATATATGTATATCTATATATTTTGTGTGTGTGTGTTTGGAACCTTTGAATTTAGTACATGCTGTAAACTGTTACAGTAAACTCTTACAGCAATATATAGCAGTCATAGCTCCCAGACACTAAAACAGAAATGAACTGCAGTAAACACCAGCTTTTAATACTGGCACTCAAAGCTTCATTTATATCTGTCATCTGAACTCTATCTGGAAGTGATAGTCATTTATCCTGCAAATCTATTCCAGTAACATTTTCCGAAACACTTAAAGAAGCTTTATATTGCATTAACACAACACAAGTATCTTCCTATAGGAGAAGGAAAAAAATGAAAGAGATTTCATTTCTTAAAGAATGTTATCAGATATCCGTTATTTTCAATTGTCCTTCTACTACTACTATTGGTTGTTATATAATCTCTTTCAAAATTGTCTATATATTCATATCTCTGAGACAGGTATAATTTAAAGAGAATCTTAAAATAAACTTTGACAAGACTTACATAACAATGTAGTCTAGCATAATTCTAGAAAACTACCTTTACAAATTGATACAGTTCCATTATAACCTCTGTTGAAAGCCAAAGCTGCATAGCTGAGTACTTTATGGCTGCCAGTCTGCTTTCAGAGAGTTAAACTCCTTCTCCTGCCCGTACCATTATTCTGCCATTTCCTGTTTCATCTTGGTTACATTTAATGGCAGGAAGTTCAGATGAGCCCTCAGTGCAGTACATCCCTCCTACCCGCTCTCTGTCCTTGTGGTATCATGTAATAATGTACCTATGAACTCTATGCTTAAACAATGATGCACGTGAATAACAGAAGCATCTGGGCCAGATTAACTGAGTTAAAGCCTCATGTCTGAAACGTCAATGTTTCTGAGAATGCGCAGAAATCTTGCATTTTTCAGAATGAAAAGGATTATTGCAAGTTTTTGGTCTTTGATCTTATCCAATTGTCTGGTGCTGCTTGTATCAATCATCTTCTTGAATTTAAGCAGAATTTAACACCTGCATACAAAATGACATAAAAGGTAGTTTCCATGTTGCCCCCATCTCCAATTTAGTTCTACCAAATTAAAATAATTCTCTTTCCCTTGTAGTATATGATATTTGCATTAAAAGTTATCAATTTTAAAGTAACAAATAGCATTCCTGCTCTAATACATTTAGGGCATTTTAGACAGCAGATAGGCAGACAGGTATGCCAGTGAAACTAATGTTATGGTGCAATTTAAAAAAAATTTCTTAATTCTGAACATTTTTTGAACAGGAATATAAATCTTTGAGATAAGGAACATGCAGTATATAATATCCTATGAAAGGTACTGTCTTGTCCTGAAGTATTAATGGCAATGGTTTTGAAAAGGTTAATGAACTATCTCTAAAATATGTTTTTGAAAGCTTTCTATATTCCTTGCACATATTAGATCATACTTTTGGTATTTTAAAATACAAATAGATCCAGTTAGAAAGATGGCAGAACAAATTTAAGTAAATTTCATTCCTGTTAAAAAATCATAAGCTTAAAATTTACTCACAGACCCATACATTTTAAGAAGTGTCAGCATGTCCACAATAACGAAGTAATTCATGCAGCTGGGGCACCAAGAAGGGCAGAACCCAGCAGGGTAAATGAATGCCACTAGAGTGCGCTAAATATGTAAGAGCGGTGCATTTGGAAGGATTAGAAGCCTGCAATGAGGTGATGATAATAAGTATAAGGTCAGTCAAAGAAAAACTACCACAGTAAGAACAGAAACAGTGCCACTGAGTGACAAATACAGGGATGTTCTTGCAGAAGAACTTGGATTGCTTTGTTTGCCACACTGCAGAGTTCTCTGCTACTATTAGGCAGCTCCTACTGTAGCAATATTGCATCTACAGAACCATATGAATTCTGAAAATACAATATAAATTACACCATGCTTTCTAGTATTCACTCACTACTCATATTTGCAAAGTATATAATCCATTATTTCCCTATTAAACAACTTTCTTCAATGACTTTGTTCTTCCTTCTCAAAACAAATCCATCTTTCCCAGAAGCCTGTCTTGCAAAAGGGGAATGACAGCTGAGCTTCCTAGGTGCTTTTAGGGAAGCAGACTGTATTTAAGGACTGATGGTGTCAAGATGAATGTGTATTATACCTAAAGTGAAAAGCAAACAACAATGTTAGCTGCCAGGTGTGAGCAGGTATGAAATTCATGTGTCACTGAGCAGGAATGAGTAAGGAGAATGTCTGGCAGGCTTCCATGCAGTCCATTCCTACCAATTTCCCTTCCAGCCAAGGGGAATTCAGAATAAGTTCAATTATCTGTTGAAATTACTCTGAATTTCAACAGACTTAGTACAACAATTTCCATTATTGAAACTCAGCTTTTCACAGACAGGAATAACTGTGATTTGAACTAGGATGGTGCCAGGTCTGTGTGGACTGCATGAGGCTGGACACTGTTAGGTACATCTACAGCATTCTGAAGAAGCAGGGAGGTAAAAGGAACATGTTGCTTAGCATAGAGAATTGAGAAGTCCCAACATTCTTCCGACATCCTTTTATGTAAAAGATTATATCTACATTTCATCTATGGAAACAGTCATGTCATTTTACTCACTTAATCCATAACATATGCACCATAAGTATTTGCAAGAAACAGTCCTCGACTATAATCACTGAGTTCTGATTCAAATAAAGCAATCTTTAATGTCTATATTGTACCATATAAACCATATTTGTATGCTAATTAACTATGAAGGGGAGCATCAAATCAATAAAAAATTCAATAAATCTTGGTATATAATTCTATAGATTATAATAGATAATATAGAATTCTGTACTAATAAAAATTTAAAAGGAACAAAGCTAATTTTTTTACATGTCACCACTTTCTTGTCTATATCCCTCTCTATGTTACATACATAGACTGGGCAAAGCTGTTCTCATTGGTCTTTTTGCTTCTTGAAGGCTACTGATACTTAATGGAATGGTTATATAAACTTCAATAGGAAAAACAGTAAAAAAGAATGGTGTCCAAAAGCTCAAGGATGTAAGCACTTGTATCAGTGACAGTATTATTAAAGAGAAAGAAAGAAAATAGAAAATATGCTAACGGCCCTGATTTTTGAGTTACCCTGTTTTTACCTAGTAATTTAAAAAACAGAACTACCTTCTTGCCTAGGATTTGGGACATCAAAGCTCTAATGCATATGCAAAATGGAGAACAATTTCCTAATCCAGTAACCAGAGACACCAGAGATGATTTATGGTCCCTTTTTCACCATGATTACTTAATTTCTAATGCATAAATACCTCTTGAAGTCAAGATTATTTCAACCTACGTTAATACCTGAATGAAAGACATGAAGCGGCTTCCTCACTTGCTTTCAAGCTTATGAATTTCTGTTTTGCACAGGGGCATAGCTTCACAGACAAGAGTATGTGCCCTCATTTTGAAGGACACCATGGTTCTGACTAGGAAAATTTCTGATGAAACCGTGCAGAAAGACAATAAAGGAGACATTGCTTCTTTCTTGTCTGGGGTTCATCACAACAGAGGCCAGGGTTTTCTTTTTTGTGCAGGATTTAGACCCACAACCATTTCTTAAACACATTTAGAGAACATATTCCAAACAAAATGCTTTGGGGAACTTAAAGGGTGCAAAGATTTATTTCATCAGCTTTGGACGAAGAGATAACACTGACCTGCTGTTCTAAATAAAAATGGTGGCAGGTCTGTGCAGAGGCAACAAACTCAATTTTGTGTTCAGAGTAAGTGTTACTGGCAAAAGCTTAGACGCCTAGGACTTGGGACAGGTAGTTCATTAGACAGTGGGTTTACATGCTTTTCATAACTTTGAGTGGGATGTGTGTAGGTTCTTTAACAGGTTAGTGGTAGTGCTGAGCACAGAGTTCAGATCTCACAGATCTTTAATTAATGATCTAGCAGTTTACCACTAGCTTTCGAGGATAGTGTTTAAGTAAGCACATGAACATTAATTTAACTATTCTGTAAATTTTAGGGGAAAAGTCATATGTAAAAAGCCATATATAATGTTCTCCAGTAATATAGGACATGTACATCCCACGACTGAAATTATACTCTCTTCTGAAAGACTTCATTATCTACAAATGCAATTCACCTCTGTTTTCCTTTGCTTTCCACTTTTCCATGTTCAAACCTATTATATTCCAGAACAGAATCCTAATGTGCACCACTGCTCCTGTATAGCCTTTTATTTCAATCAATGCATGACCAACAGCAATGTGAATATGCAAAACTGAAATCAACCGGGGTTTTTAAATGTATTCAGCAACAATGCTTTCCAGCATTTTTCACAATCTCTTGTAGAGTATATGTGGCACCAAGTCATCCATATTTGTAACAAGACTAATGGAAGTCCCAAAGTCACGAGTAAAACCCAACCGGCACATCTCCTCACTTCCCAGTCCCACATTTTCCTGCAGATCATCTTTCTTAGTACACTGTTTCAGCATTCGGGGACTGACAACTCACTCTAAATAAGCTGTCAAGCTTAATTGAACTACTCTGCAAAAAATACAATCTTTCATAAAGAAAATGCTTCAAAAGCATAAAAGAAAGCAAGGTATCTGTCTCTCTAGGGGTTTTTGTCTTTTTTCTTTTTTTTTAACCATTGTTGAAATTATCTAAAATGGTCACCCAGTGAAGCAAAATCATCACAAACAATTTCTTACAATTTCGAAAGGTATAGAGGGCAGTTTACCTGCAATTGTCAACATTACTTCTTCCCACAGCGTTAGAGAAGCTGAAAGGTCCGACATTATTGATTTCTGTGACTTTTATACAGCCAGTGAAATTGTAGACAGGTCCAGAAATCTACAAAGGAAAAAATGCACACAGTTCTTTTGCTTGTCATTGTGATCAATTTTAAAAATAATTAAATTACTATAAAAATATTTGTAGGATTATTTTACCTACTCCTGAAAAACCCTCCTTGTCACCATTTTTCCTCTAATGAAATTCTACTAAAAAAAAAAGAATATGAAATCACAGCAAGGTAAGCAGTACTGACTTAAAAATAAAGAATAAATTTAAAAACAGAGTTCAGAACATGCAGAGAGAACTACGGGTATTGTGAAACACCAGTGAAAAGCATGTTTCACTAACTTTAATCAGTTTATTTTTTTTTTTTTAATGGAGGAATACAGGCCATGCAGAATGGTAAACAGGGAAGATTTGAAATTTGTAAGTTTACTATTTCCCTGCTCAAAAGATTTCTAGTACCATTAATCATATTTCAAAGATGCCTAACGACCTACTAAAAATGGGAATCATTGCAGGGGCACTGAAAATACAGAGAACAGTAAGTTGTTATGCACTGCCAAGGACCTGTTTCTAACACTAAACATGAAGTCAAGTTTAGATAGTTGCAGAAAGAAAAGTAAAAAAATCTTGAGGAACAATTTGCTGAAAGCATAATGGAAAGCATTAAATGCTTTTTAAAGCCCAATGAGAGCATTAAGCCTGCCAGAAAGGCTTTACGGCTAATAGACCATCTAAGTATAAAGGGAATGTTCAAAGAGACAAGGCTCTAGCAGGAAATGTAAATGACTCAAATCAAAATTTAATGAAGAGTAGTTCTGGGAGGTTCTCATGACAGAACCTCTTTTTAGTTGGGGTACAACAGAGATCTGTCTTAAATTGAATTATTACTAGAAAATGTTTTTTTAAAAATACCTAAAAAAGTGAACAGTGGCAAAAAAAGAGGAAGATCAAATAGTGTCTGCCTGGGATTCCTATGGGAAGTTACTGTGGTCATCACTTAAGATGGCATCCAAAACATGGGAATGGTAGATATGGATTTTTTGGGAGAGGGGAGGAAGGCTTGGTTTTTTGCTTTGTATGATTTTGAAAATGGGAACAAGACTAGGGCATGCAAGGACACATCTCAAACTACAGATCACTAAGTTCCAATTCCATTCAAGACAAATGATTATGACTTACACTGAAGAACAGAATTAACAAATATGTAAATGAACTTAATGTACAGGGGAATAGTCGAGATGGTTTCTGAAAAGGGAAATTGTAACTCACAGGAGGAACCCTATGTGAAAAACGATGCCTTGGCACATAGCCTTTGATTTCCAAAGGATTTCAATAAGTTTCTGTGTTGAAAGACTAAAGTAACTCAGTCCCCCTGGGATAATAAGGAACGCCTTCAATAAATTAGGAGAATGGTTAAAACAGAAGCAGAAAAATTGTAAATAAATGGTGAGGTTTCTCAATATAGAGAGCCCCTTGAAATTCTCTCTGCAAATGTGTATTAAGGTCTGTGGTCTTCAACATATTTAAGTGGCTCAACATTTTCTGCACTACTCAGGATAGCAAAACCAATATGCAAAAATGTCACAATATGCAAAATTATAAGGTATGTAAGGGCGACGATACATATGAGAGTTTCTGAACAGAGTGACTCTATAGACCAGGAGTCTTCAGTCAGGAAAACTCACTGTCAATGAGAGACAGAACAGAGCAGTGTGCAGATGAATAAAGAGTTTTCACAGTTTCTCAAAATACAGGTTCAAAAGGACATGAAATGACATAAATCAGTGCGAAGATGAAAGCAAGGTAAAGGGTTTGCTTTTCATACAACTCAAAATTAAGTTGTGGAACTCTGCCATAGCATGTTGTGGATGGTACAAGTGTAAATGGGGTTAAAAGTCAACCATATTAAAGGCAAAGAAGAGCTGTCTCCCTCCCAGCAGACAGATAGGCTGCACAAGTACGATACAGTTGAAGCAAGGAGAATGGCTTTTCTCTGCACTGCTCAACCACTCTGGAACATAACACACCATGCCATGCCATATGCTATAAACAGAATGAACTGGCCTTCCAACACATGGGAGGGCTCAAAGACTCCACTAACAGTTCATTGTTTATTTCCTTAGCAGCTAAGGCTTACAGGAAGGTAAGACTTTAAAAGAGATATTATTACACAGCAACAACGTGGAAAGTCGTGTACCGTCTATAAGGTGGCGTTTAAAGCCAACAAAATTCAAGTGTGGCAAAGGGAAGATGGTTTCTCTTTGGAACAAACACAGAGGATTACAATGAAGCTTCCTAGAACTCAAAAAGAAACAAAAAACTCATTCAAGTACTGGATGTGAACGCTCTCTTCCAAGTTAACTTTGTTGATATGCCACAAGGGCTGGCAGAGGTTATTGATGTGGATTACAGACAATAGAACACTCTTTCTCTTCCTCCTTTGCCAGCCACTCTGGCACGGAAATAAGTGTGATGGACTGCCAAGCATTACACTCAGCAGTCTGCTTTTGCTGCCATCTTCATAACAAAATATACCAGGTAATCTTTGAAGATGTGTTGCCCTACTAAACTTCAAATTTTAATTTTTATAAGAGATGCTTGTTATTTTTTTTCTCTGCCTTTTATAAATAGTAAATAAAATAATTTTCAAATTAACAGGATGCAGGATCTGTTGCAAATTTATTATGAACACAGACAGAAATGGCTACAGGATTCTGAGCTGGAAACTACACGGGACCTGTAACATTGTCTCCTCAGAAATGAACAATTGAAAAATTTAATTTAATATTCTCTGTATAAATCAACTTGTTAAAGCTCTTTTGCTTTTTTCTCCCTGAGCCTCTTATGATTTTCTCAGTCATGCCATGCATGTGTTTCAACAAAAGCCCTCTTTCTTGGGATTGTAAAAATGAACAAACAAAAAAGAAAACAAAAGAAATCAATAAATGCAAAGGTCATATACAATAAGATTTTATGATAGCTACTGTGCCAAGTTAAGTTCATCCAAGACTCTGGTATAGGGAAAATTCACTATGTCAACCTATGATCCATTTTGCAGACTGAAGAGCACATTAGTCACTTGGTTTGGAAATCAACATTTATCTGCATATTTCTCCAAACACTATAACATTGAATATTTTAACAACATGGTTTCCTTCCCCTCATTACTGGCTGGCCTCCTAATAATTTCTCTTACATTGTTATGTGCCTATTTTGAAGGTAATGCATTCCTCTAAAGCAATCTTAATTATTATTTTTTTAAATTATAACCACATTATAAACATTTTAGTTAAAAAATTACTTGCATTTGTTCTGCTACGCTATCTATAAAAAAATAATATCTTAGAGATATAAAGGAATAAGAGCTATTGATATATACAATCAAAAGTAAGCAGCTTTTATTCTGCTGTTTTAAAGAAAAGATCCTTTTTGTGTTTAGCAGAATACTAAAATGTAGACTTCACATGTAGTTGAGTTCCCTTCCATTTACAAAAATACATTAATATGCTGACAAGTTGTAACACTTAAATTGCCTGAAAATGTCAGAGCCAGAGCAACATCAGAAATTTAGTTTAATAAAATTCACTATTCACAATCTATTCAGATATGTTTGACATATAGTAACCATGCTCTTTAAATGCCCTTTATACTTGACAAAAATGAATACAGATACTTACCTTGTAGGAAAAGTTCACACATTTATGCCGAATCATTTATTAACATCCCTTACTGAGTAGCCCAAATTAAGCTGCTGTTAGATAGAATTAACCTAGAATGAGTTCCTAATGAAATGAACTTACATGCTGTCAATTCACAACAGATTCATAAATAATATAATGAGGTTTTGGCTTATGATCTGAGCATTTATTTAAAAATATGATTAACTGGAAAGAAAAAAATCATAGCACAATCTTTCCTCATTTGTCTCCACTCAAGATAAATTTTATATATCTTAAAAATTCTCACTATAGATATTACAGTGTACCAGAATACACTCTTTAGTAGTCTTTCACAGCTTTGTGATTCCTGAAATATGTCTGATTTTGTAGTCTGATTAGTAGAATTCTCTTCAATAGACTGCAAAACTTTTCAAATGCAGCATTTCAAACTTAGATAAAATAATTATGGTGCACAGTTTTGAATACTCTAATAAAATTTTAACTGGTGTTTACTAAAACCATGGTGGACCGTTTGGAAATTAATAACACAAAAAACCCCTCAACTTAGATAACAGCTTCTTTACTCCAGTTTTGTTTTCTGCTAGTGATCAGAATCATATGAAACAATCATAATGAACTCTGAAATTAAGTAAACCATAATCTCAGCTCTATATTCTCTTCAAATTAGCCATACAATTTTGGCTAACCATCTCAGTTTTAACATGCTTGAAGCCTACTGCAACTGAATTTCAATATCAAGCCCACTAAAAAACTTTCTGAAAACCAAAAATAACATTTTAAAAAACCAATACAAAGCCACACCTAAATTCCATGGGTTGTGGTGGTGATGCTTCCCCCTAAAGAAGAATTTGTTCTTTAAAAATGTCATTTTACAACCTATTTTCCTCTCTTAGATACTGAATTACATGCAGCACAAATTAGAACTATACAGACGATCAAATTAGCAGCAAGGCAATGAGAATGGGCTTAATCCAACAGGACATTATTCCATCTTTATATTTTACTTATTGAACACTGAAACTTGCCTGCATTCAAGGCAATATGCTATATATGAGATATGTACTTTCTTCAAGCCCAAAAGTTTTCAAGGCTTTGTTAAAAATCGACATTAGTGACTCAGACATCATATTGCCAAAAAATGTTATACTTCTGTTCTTGTTGATTTAAATTTTTTTTAAAATCAATTAATAAAAATTAAACCTTATTCATTTTAACTCTGGTAGTTCAAGCAAAATGGACAAGGTTAGTCTGGTTAATTTGTATAACTACTAATGAGAGAGAAATGCACCTCCCTTTGAGAAGTCCTGCTAAGTAGACAGTGGCAGGGGAGTGTGTGTCTGTGATGTACCTATGATGTTCATAAACACTTTCTAATATTTACTTTTAATAAAACTTTCCGTACTCAGTTGAAATTTTAAATCACAAGCATTTTTATTGTTAGATAATGGAGTATGAGCCAAAGAGATTAATGACATTTCAAAATGTGTAAGAAAATGAAAAGTAGTATTAGCTCTCAAACAAAAGTAATAAAAGAAAACACTTAAATATGGAAGAAGGAATATTGCTTCAGCTTCTGCCCTGGTAGTAGTATAGAAATGGGAAGGCAAAATGGGAATATATACTGGTAAAATTGCCTACATGCTGACATATAAATAAATTGGGTGAAACACCAAGGAACTGAAATTTTTTCCATCCTGACTCATACTGACTATGAAATGAAATACTGTATAAACCTATACATAACACCAAAGGCTCGTTCAATTAATATTTTAAGGTAATAGAAGATTTTACACTGACACTGTGATTCTGAGCCAAATATCCCAAAATAATTTTGATTAAGTTATAGTAACACAACTAAAAAGGGGTTCAAGAGGTGAGTAAAATCCAGGTTTTTTTTCATCTAACTACATCTACTGTATTTTAAAAGAATTTACTGTTATTACCCTGAATCTGCTTTTACTGTATCTGCCATGGATATTGAATCCTATTACTAGACTTTCATGAAACAAGAATGGTAAAGCATAATAATACAGGCAGAAGAGAGGGAGAAAATAAATCCCCCAAACTGCCCAGGGTGGTACAGGTTTACATTTCTGCTCTTCAGTTCTCATTTATTCTAGCCACTCAAATCAGGGCTTGTAAAAGTTGCAACCCTGATGGTTTTGCTATGGGAAACCAGCAAGCCAATAGCTCTTCCAGCCTCCTGTGCTGTAGTGCAGGTAACTGAGGCTATCCTCTCACATTGGATCTGAACTTGCAAACCCCCTCCTGCATTGTTGTGCTCCACAGTGGAAACCAGATAGGTCATCTGCCTGGTCCCAGACTGGGGGGAACCAGTTCACGGTATAACAGACATTCACATTCCTCGTGCATCATTTCTTCGTCTAAATTGACTGGCAGTCTAAAACTTGAGCATGAGTGCTCCACTGTCAATTTTCCATGATTCTGTCAGTTCTAGCTCAGAATGGTTCATTAAACCACAAAGGATTAATTAAAATCAGTAAGTCTGAAAGATTCAAGAGTACTGAGAAATTCCCTTACCATTTTTATGAAAGTTCATCCTTGGCCACGATCCTTACTTTTTAAACTTGCTCTTGGCTTGCACTTAAACAAGTGCACTGTTGCATTTCAGAACGGATGTGAAGACTCTGATGTGAGGAAGGACCTCCTTAAGCTTTATGGCTAGCAATGTCTGCTCCTTTTCTAAACAATTTCACTGTTTATACTTATGAACATAATGAATGATTCACTTACTGCATTTGCTATTGCAATTCTTAATAAGTTCAACAACTGTAATTTATCTTTTTCAATTCTCTCTGTTTAATGTGGTACAATACCTTGCCCCTGAGAAAGATGGAAAATATATTGGCCTGAAAGGACTAGAAAATGTAGAGTGAAATTTGGAAAATGGACTTACCTGTCTTGTACAGTGCAGACTCTATCAACTGTGGAAATCATCTCATCTCTCTGCACTTCACTTTTTCAGAGTGACACTGAAGCTACACGTTGAACACCATGCTAACACATTACAGTATTACAGCACTTAGAGAAGGGTGTTCAGAGTCCATCGCCATGAACTAGTTTTCAGTCCAAGTCAGTTAACTTCTGTAGTTCTGGTTCTTGTCCAATCCATAACCAATCACTCAAATCTACAAACATTTAACCCAACAGATGTTTGAATCAAGCATATGTGTTTATATGCTGATGGATTTGATGATTCTCATGTGTCACTTTCAAGTCAGGATAGTCTATATCTAAAGTAAGATTCAGTGTGAAACATGTCTTAGTGAATTACAGATGCTGAGTTACAAAAAAGGGAAGAGTTCTAGCAAGAAGTTGTACATCTGTCTGAATTAGAAGAGATAATGCCTTATCTAAAACAAAGACCTCCATATAAAAGGGTGTCTTCAGAATGAAAAAAATGCCCATAAAAATGAAAATTTTCTGATACAATAGGTTTTTCTTTAATGAACATATATGGTATATGGTATTCAAATGGGCCTAATTTTGCCAGACTCCTAAGAAAACTGAAAATTCTCTTCTGAAGAACGGAGAGAGGAGGAAAATTTCTTCATAGATTTTCATGATCTGTGCTTTTCTTATATCATGCCTGTACACCTTCTAGAAACATATGCAACTGGTTTGTCTGGGTTTTTTTTACATTTTAAATATGTATTTTTTTCCTTATAGTGCAATTTCTTAAGATAAGAGGTGTTTCAAGGTAACAGAATATTCCTCACGCACTAGGTAAGGCATATGTCAGCTGGCTCATTATGCCTTTCCGCAAATGCCTTCACTTCCCCAAAATATTCCAGACAATCCAAGGAGGCATATATCAGGACCAGGTGAGAAGTAGTGGTTTGCAGTGTTAGGAACATGGTAACGAGGAGTGCTGCCTGACACATAAAAAGGTTTTTAGGAGCATGTGGGCATTCTAAGGTTACCAAGATGTTAGTCACGTGTACTTATGTGATCAAAGGTGTATCTACAGTAGACAGATCACATAAAAATGTTAACCATGATATGACAAGAAGGTGATGAATCCAAAGACTTCCAAAATGCATTTGATTATCATACTATAGTAAAACAACATGAACTGTTGTGTTCTAAACCAAGTAAACTCTACCAATAACAAAAAAATTTAAAATTTTGGTTAAATTTTAGTGAAACAACTGACAGGTTACTACTCCTTTTTTGTCTGCTCTGTCTTTCAGTTAGTTGTTAGTGCCCCTGTGACAAATGTAGTAGAACATGAAAGTTCATCTATAATTCATCATAATAACATAGATTTAGATTAATGGCAGTTTAACTTGGCACAACTGAGAAGTGGACATATAACCTGTTTTTTTATCTCTTTTGAGGAAACAAAAACTTTTAGCAAAGGAGTGAGGCAAGCTGTTGAATTTGGTTACCTTATTCTTTGGTTTAGCTTGAATTTCCGTTTTGAGACATGCAGTTCTGAGAGACTTATGACAATATGTGTTTCCCCAGAGTTTTGAACTGTATTACCTACTCATTGCCAAAGATTGATGTTGATTGTTGTGGAGCACTTCCTTTTGGTCTACCTCTAAATTTTATTTTCCCCACCTTGACTTGTATACTATTCATAAACTTGTCAAAGGACACACCTAATCCTGAAAGTCTCATACTTGCCCTGACTTTCATGCTATTAGACTCCTTGCCTAAAGCATTTACAAATTTTATTTGGAATTGATAGTCCCCAGGAAAACCAGAGTAAACAAAAAGATAAGATTCACATGAAACTATATTATGCAGTATATGATCTAGAGGAGAAATCAAACCATGTTCTAAAAACTGGAAGTTCAAAGTAATCTTCACTTATGAAAAAGAAAACACATATTAAAATAATTAAACATTCATGGCAGATTTTAAACTGCTCCTTTACTTGCTTCCATCCCTCAGATCCTGAAAGTGAGTTCCCTCCTCTCCCTCCATAACATTGCTTTAAGCGTCAATGCTCACCTGTTCTATTCTTCTCAAGATGAAATCTTACCTCTTTCATTTTTATTACCAACATACCTCAGGCTGTAATGCAGGACAAACACCACAAGGTCAGCCACTTTCCCTTTTCAGAGATTTTAATGCATTTGTATTTCTTTCCAAGCATATTCTTTCTTGTTGAAAAAAAATTTCCAAAAGTCAAAAAAAGTCAACACTATTAAAAGCCCTTTGAATGAGGTTAAAAAAAAAAAAAATCATGTAATATGCATCCTACTAAGATAAAATAATTTATTTTTCTATTCAGTCTTCACAGAGATTACGACTGTCATTAATAACAGTATGAAGAGCTGATACTCAGACGATTCTGAACCCTCCCTTCCACTATCCTGCAGCCATTGAAGCTTCTACAGCCACATCAAAGTACATCTGACCATGTGAATTAATTCAGGTTTCTTCTCCTACAATTCTCTTAGAAACAGAAATATTAGACGAGGGTAAAGAACCATCTTCACCAGACACTGAACCTGTATCCTATATCTCCAGTAGCAACCAGTACAGTATGCTAGGAAAAAGAACAGTAACAGATCTCAGCATGGTTGAAGTTTGAAGGGACCTCTGGAGGTCACCTTGTCCAATTCCTCCACTGAAGTAGTGTCACCTAGAGCCAATTGCTCAGGATCAAGTCCAGATAACTTTGGAATATCTCCATGAATGGAGACTGCCATACAATCAGAGCAACTTGTGCCAGTGCTCAGGCACCCTCACAGCGGAAAAGTTCTGATATTCAGATGACACCTCCTGTGTTTCATCTTGAGGCCTTTGCCTCTTGTTCTGTCACTTGGCACAGCTGAAAAGAGCCTGTCTCTTCCCTTTTTGCATCCTTTCTTCAAATATTTGTAGAATACTGGTGAATTTTCCTCCTGAGCTTTCTCCAGTCTGAACAGTCCTGGCTCTCTCAGCCTTTCCTAACAGGAGAGATGTTCCAGTTCCTGAATCAACTTTGTGGCCATGTACACAGTAGCTCCATGTCTTTCTTGTATTGAGGAGCCCAGAACTGGACACAGCACTTCAAATGTGGCCCCACCAGTGCTGAGCACAGGATACAGATCACCTCCCTCAACATGCCAGCAGTGCTTCTCCTAATGCAGCTCAGGATACCCTTAGCCTCCTCTGCTGCAAGGGCGCGTTGCTGGCCCCTGTTCATCTTGCTGTCCACCAGGATCTCCTGGTTCTTTACTCTAAGGAATCTATAAACTCTTTCCTGTAAAACTGTAGAAATCACAGGATGCCTGATGATCTCAGGCATTTCTTCATTCATGTTAGTAGTTGGCTATTGGAATTTCACCAGCCATAATGAATAAACTTTCTTATACAAATACACACATACATGCACATGTGCATGCTCACACACACAGGCACACAGAGGTTTGCATTCGTGCACTTATCTATGCAGTTAACCAGGAATCTCTTTTAACTAAACATCTGGCTAATCCAAATTCCTCTCCTCCAATCCCATTAAAGGATTCAAAAGTACTCTGCTATATGGCCATACAAGATGGACAATAGGATTGTAGAATGGACAAACAATTTTCATTTTCACAAACTGATTGTAAGACAGTATCATTAGCATTATTTTTCAGATCTTGCTTACCTATGAGCTCACAAATGCCAAACAATATAGGCTTATGTCAATAGTAAAGATATTCCTATTATTTCAGGTTTACATTGGCATTCTATCTTATATTTAACTTGTGCTATTTTTAAAAACATTTTATGAATGTAATTGGTTTTAATTTTTTCTCTCTTATTTTATTTTCATAGTATTCAGTCTGTGCTGTAAACAATTGTCTGTAAAGCAGCATTCTGTAACCTAGTACACGAATCTCTATAATGAGACATGACACAATCATATATTGCTTTTTTCTGCTACTATTATACACAGAGAAAACAATTTGCTGTAGTTGTTTATATTGTTCTCAGAAATTTGTAATTGCAAACACAGTAAAAGTAAGTAAAATCCAGGCAAACAGAGAGTTTTAAACCACAAAACAGGGTGACAGGCACCAACAGAGTAACTCATCTTTACCCTTTTTGCTTTCAAAAAAATTACAATTAATACTAATAAAATTGGCATTGATACTAATAAAATTGGAAATTAAAGATTTTGTGCTAATGTTCCCCACAATTCCATTTCATTAAATGATTCCTCCTCCTCATCTATTCTTTCATTTCTAAATCTCATTTCATTTAGATGAAAGAGCACTAAATAATAGTTGCATTTCCAATGTAGAACGGATGCCAGTTCCTTTGTTCCTCTTTTTTTATGCTGCACACTAAAAATCACAAATTTACAAACAACGTGATCATCATGTTCCTCTCTTAATAATGACTCTTTATATTACAGCAGCTTAGTCAGCCTCTAACTTCAGAGCAGAGTGCATTCCCTGCTGTCTTGGCAAATGTGTTGTTTGACCACTTTTCAGGATCAGATGTTCCCTGCATGCCCAATAGGTACATTCAGATACTTAGTTTAGAGTGAAGCCATTAAGCAAACAGCACTGAAAGGCTTATTTGCCAAGGATCAGTAATGGCCTCCATTTACTATAGTTTTCTATAAAATCTGCCTCTGCTACATTGTTTGCTATTGGGAAAAGGAATGAAATAACACAGCAAAATGTCAAAGCTGTCAGGAAACACAAAGTCAATTTATTGTTACTGAAATAATGGGAACTTCTATGTAGAAGATCAATGAGAATGGAAGATCCTGTACTAAGAATGAATGCAGAGAAAGATTGTTGATATTATTAGAGAAGTAGGTTCTAGGCAAAATCACATAACTGTGAGCCTAACTTCGCATGCATAATAGGAAACCAAATGCTTTTGAATTTGGTAGTCTCTATTCCTCAACAACACGTTTGATATCTTTTTATTCTCAAATACACAGCCTAAAAAAAAAAAAACAACAAACCTTACATTGTAGATTGATAAATGTCAAGGACACTACAGAAACACTAATCACCTAGATTAACTCTGGAAAGAGCAAACGGGAATCACCATAATTTGAACAGAGTCTAGACAAACAGAACTACATCTTCAGTGATGGCTTTCTTTTTTGGAAGGAAAAAATCACGAAATTAGAGATCAGATAAAGAACTGAAAACATCAAAGATAGAAGGTGTGAAATTTTCTTAATTAAAATGGCAGGAATGTCTAGCAATCACCTGCTGGAAGAGGGTACTGGGAATAATGAATACACAGAAATCCACACACAAAGAAACAGCAAAGAACATAACATATGCTGGAAGTAGAAAGCATAAAGATAAAAAAAACTTGCCAAAAACTCAAACTGAGCTGGACCTTACACAAGTTTCAAACACATGGAGAAAAGAAGAGTGACAGACTACAAGTGAGAAACAGGACCAAGTTACAAATACTGCAGCTGCCACTAAAACCCTTTGTCTTATTAACACTGGAAAAACAGTGTTAAAACTTCTAGGGTTTTCCTAGACAGTCATGTATCTTAATAGGCTGCACAGTTAATTTGCTTCTATTTTAAAATAACATTATGCTCCCTTAAGCATAAAATTTACACTGGTAGAAAGATAAAATATGATTTATTTCCATAATGAGCCAAAGAGTGGGCTCTGATTAAAAAAAATAAAAAGTTTATAGGTAACAACCCAGATGGAAGACCATAGGTATAGCAGGGAAGTAGCAGACTGCAGCTTAAGCAGAGAAATTGAAATGACTCTTAGGAGAACAGAGCACAGAACCTGGGCTCAGAGATAATGAAGAAGGAAGCAGGACCAAACAAGATGCAAATTCACTAAATTTCACAAAGGCAGTGAGAGACTAAAAACCTGCCGGTAAGATCATGGTGGGAGGGCAAGGGTTGTGTCTAGCCATTTTTCTTCTACTTTGTCTGACTTCATACTAAGCTTTTATTATTAAGAGGTTAAATGTTCTATTTTCTAGTTTTTTTCTACCAAAACCTGGGATGTTACTTATTTTGAAGACTTTTGGTCTTCTTTGGTTAAAGAAAACCATGCAGATTATCATGCCCAGATAACTTCCTGCAATCTAGGTCAGATTAAGAGTCTACCAGCTGTGAGGGCATTTATGCGTCCTTTTGTTAAGGTTCCATGAGAAAACCCCAGATTTCAACATCCATTTCACTCAAAGATTAGGAGAGGTATATAACTTCATATGACTATTTTCATATAAAATACATAAAGAAAACTTTCTGCTAGCTGTCCTTGTATTTCTTTATAAAGAGATTGCTAGTTCCTTGTGGAAAGAATGGCTCTTATCAGCTGGTCAAGCAGGGGTCTCACTTCTGGAAATACCTTTAGCACAACGAAAAGTCTGCTGCAGGCCTACAAATTATCAATGACAAGTAACAGAATTATTAAAGTGTCCTGGGTTGCAGTGTATCCTATTGCCATCCTCATGAGCTGTTGAAACCAGGTGGGGCAGTGTTTCCTTGCCTCCTCTCCCCAGACTATCTTGCTGTTAATGGCCCATCATTGTCCTGCCACCTGACTCACAGATAACTCCCTCCGGACTATCTTCTGTTAATGAGCCTAATCAACACTTGGCCTCATGACTCATTACCCCATTGTGAGATGCTCCACCCAGAGGGAGGAACCAAGCATCCCATCCTGGATATAACCTGAGACTGAACACCAGAGACAATGCTTCCCACTGGACTTCCAGAGGACAGGAGCTATACAGCCACCACTGGACCTTCTGAGGAAGAGCAGACCCTTTTTTTTTCTACAGGATCACTGCTTCAGAGGACTACAGCCACCATTCTACCAGACTGCTACCACTACCCTGCCTAACAGGGACTCAGGTTGTATTTTGACTCTGTCAGTTTGAACCAGTGTTTTCTTTTAGCCTTTTTTCCCTTTTCTTTAATTTTCCCCATTAAATTGTTATTCTGACTTGGTGCCCCCCACTGGTTTGTTTTCAAACCAGCACAAAAAGAAAACACTATGTGTGATTCTTTGTGAGCACATGATACAATTAGCCACAGAGCTCCCTCTGAGGTGACAGTGCAGTTGAGGGAATGTAGTGGGTAGAGTCCAGCTGGCAGATAAGATCCCTCCACTCTCTTGCTCCCACCCCCTCATCAGTAGAGAGAATAAGGGAATATGTGAGCAAACTTGTGGGTTGACATTAATCATATCTATATTAGCAACATTTCTTGGTTCACCAGTCTAAAACACAGCACCATACAAGCTGCTGTGAGGAAAATTAGCTGCATCCCAGCCAGACCCAGTGGGGAGAATCAATACACATTGACACCTTGCATTTATCATACAAAATTTCTCAGATACATTATAACAGTAGTTGATGCAATGCTTACTGCAAGTCAGTGTGTGGAAACACAATTGCCACTAAAGGTGTTGTTGAGGTATGTGAAGTCATACAAACACTAATGAAAATAGTGACAGAGGTAAGAAATAAAACCCAAAAGTTACTGTACCAGAATACTGTAAAAACACAGCTGTGAGAGCAAAGATTTTTTTATTGTCAACAATTCAGGAGGCACTACATGGTTATGGAAAATTAAATAAACTACCTTAGTTTACCTCATAGCAACATGGACGTTTTTGGTTACTGAGTTTGTATTTATCAGAAATGGCAACAATTTGCTCCACTTGCCATCCAAAGCACAGAAGTTTAATCGGTAAAAGTAATTTTCAGTGGGATTTAGCAGCAAATTGTCTTCTTTTTTTCTGAAGAGAAACTCACGGATTTGCATTTTAATAGGATGAAGTTATACACCCAAAACTTCATGTTTGCGGCATAAACCTCTCTGCTGCTGAAAATACTTTGAGAAAAATCACACATACATAAAATAGGAACAGATGAATATTCAGATCATTTTTTTTCTATTAAAATGTGAAAAGAATTTTGCATAACATGTTTTTTCTCATGTAGATTGAGTTTTGTGTTTAGATTGCTACAGTTGACGGCTCAAAATTTACCTTTATCAAACAAAACCAAGTTAATAGATGAGTAAATTGATAGTTAAAGGAGATCAGCTCTTGATTTTAGCTTTGGGTTGAGAGGAATGCATAAAGAAACTCAAGGCAATATTTGTGCAGACTCAACAATTGCACAAAGAACCAGTCCACAAGAGATGAATCTACAGTTACCAAATACAGAAGGAAAGAGCGGGAGACAAATCTAGGGAACTACTGGTTGAAAGGGTCATTTGGGTAATTGCATGAATTGCTTGACTAGTACATATGTGCTGTCAAATATATCTCTGCCTTGTCAAATATCTGGTTTCTCCTGAAGTGGAAAGGGTCCTGCCTAAACTACATGGAAGTAATTGCTCTTGCACAATCCCCCATTCGGTTTATACCATCAGGTGTATCACCTCAAGAACTACAAAGGAAGATTAGAGGCCATGACCTGGTACATGCTGGTACACGGTCAGCACATTACCTTTTCCAGGGGATAAACCCTAGCTCTTCTTTGTTCTTCTTCATTGCCTATAGGGAGTTGTATTGGTTTGAAAGACAGGTGTCTGCCAAGGAAGGCAGGAGTCTCAGTTGGAACGGAAGGAAAAAAATTGCAACCCCCTTCCCTCTGAATTATTATAATTTTGAAATTAAGGGGCTTTCAGGCAAAGGTATGAGGAACAGGAATAACAGTTCTTTACTATTATATAGCTATATGTGTATAACCAGTCAAACAAACAGCAATAACTCTGGCAGTACCAGCAAACAATCACAAACCCAGTCCCAGCCTTCTCGGCGGTCGGGCCCTTTCCCCTCGGGTGCAGTTCCGCTCGCAGCCGGCAGGGGCGCTGGCGGCTCCCGGTGAGCAGGGCAGGTGCGATGGTTCCCCCGCGGCTGCAGGGGGCGCTCCGGAGCGAGCTCGGGGAGCACGCGGCACTGGCGGCCTGGGATCCCGGGAAGGGATGGAACAAAGGCTTCACAAACCCCTGGGCAGCCGATCCCGGTGTCCGGCCAGACCCTCGGGAACAGCAGGCTGGAACGGCAGGGATGAGCACAAATCCCGGGTGTCAGACGAGGTGTATCCAAACTCAGGAGCTGCGGTGGGAACCCCCCGGAGGTCTGGGCACGCAGGGCGTGCGGGGCTACAGCGCAGCGAAGGCTCGAGGCAATGGCAGGGGCAGGGCGGCCACAGCCCGGCTCCCAGCGGGGCAGGGAAGGCGGGCTTGGGATCCAGGGGTTTCTCCGGTAGAAGGAAGGCAGCCGAAGAAGCAGCTCCCCTCTCTATGTCCAAATGCCAGGAACTGACTGCCAACAAACCCAGGTGAAAGAGATGCACCCCTGCAAAGGCCAGGTCCTTTGTTTTTCTTATGCACCCAGTAATTTGTCCCCCTGGCCACATGTTTGGGGAAAAATCCTTTAAGAGAAAAAGAAAACAGGAGGAGAACTAAAACCCCAACAGGAGTGTAGTGGCCACTATTCATGACTCTTAGATATAATTCTACCTTGAAAAAGAGAGTGAAAGGAGGGGGTAAACCAGACTGATAAGCCATACAAATTTTATGTGTGAAACCTTTTTTTTGGAAGAAAGTGTGCCTGTATACATTTTCAGTCGAAGTAGATAGTCTGCCATCAAGCTTGTTACAAAAGATCCCAGAGTACACTTATTCAATGGATGATTACAGCCTTTCCTCCCAGCCTTCGGGACTTTGCTTGGAAACAGTGCAATGTTCAAGTCAGTGCCTGGAAAGAGCTCAAAGTGTTTAGATGACAGACGTCTGGGATGCAAGCATTGAAGAGCATTGCTGCATTAAGTCACTTCAACATAGTTTAAGCTTTGCTGGAATGGACTGATACCAAACACATACTCTAAGGGCTCATGAAAGTTGTCTGCTAACTGCTCAAGCCTTACTTCTCACTTACCATCTTCACAGATGATGCCATCTGTTGAGATCTGTTTCTTCCAGAAAAACAGAAATTATTTCTTTTTGTTATTTGTACAGCATGAAGTCATAAACCCATAGCTACAACTCTCAAAGGAATATACATTTTAAATTGCATCAGCTTTTAAAATATCAATGTGAAGGCATAGATCCATCAAACACTACAGATCCTGTGTAGCAGGCTGCTTGAATGTGCTGTCCATCCGATAATGCTGCCTGCTGCCAATTTCAAGATAACAGTCTAATATAAAAAGAGCTTCCAGAGTGGACCATGAATAATAGGCAAGATAAAGTGAAGTACCTGATAAGCTACCTGAGAAGGTGATATGCACATACACACCGCCACATTTTCAGGTAAATCAGGAAATTTGGGAACATGAGAAACGATTGGATAAAAAAGACTGAACATGCTCAGCAGAAGGAATCATCCCACATGTCTATAACTGTCCTGGATTTTGCACACTGAATATGAGGAAGAAACAATTGGTTAATGCAACTAAGGGAATCACAGTTGTCAAAGACTGAAAGCATCACAAAGACACTGAAAATTTTATCCCAGGACAACTCCCATAGCAGCACACACACCAAGATAAGGTATCAAGGAGTTGTCTTGCAAAAATGAGCTGTAGCTGTTGTCAGGATCCTGTGGTAACATGCAGGAACTGTGGACTAATTAAGTGTCAACATCAACCACAAACTGCAGTCCTTAACATCTAGTCAACCTGGCAGCTATAGGAAAACAAAAATCCTCACAGATGATAGACAAAATCTGATCTTGCAGGCCTGCCAATATTGTTCAAAGACAAATGATCACCTGGAGTTGAACTTGCAAATTCATAAAAGCAACTTGCATGGAAGTTCAAAACAATGACATCCCTTTCTAAATTGTTCTTCAAAAGAAGGAAATAGAACCATAGAACAATAGAACAGAACCATATCTTTGCATATCATCAAATCATACCTTTGCATACCACCAAAACAGCATCTTGTTTCTGGTAAAATTAGGGTACTTTTGCATAGGGTAGTTATGAGGGTTGATGAAGAAAAGGCCTGGAGTGATATGACAGGAAGGCATCAAAAAACCGAAAGAACTGTTGCAGCTCTTTCAGTCTTTTCTGATATGAGAGGTGTTTCAAGCCCTTGATAATCTTTGTGGCCCTCTATTGGAGATGCTCCAGTAAGCCCAGATGTTTCTTGCACTGGACAGGTACAGAACTGGTCACATTAATTCAGATACAACCTCACCAGTACTGAATAGAGAGGATGAATCCCCACCCATGTGCAGTGAGGGTGAATAACTGGCTCATAGACAGCTTGCTTCCCACCAGAAATCCAAGGTTCTCCTTTTCCAAGCTGTACTCCAGTCAGCTGACACCACAATGTACTTGCACATGGGATTATTATTCCTCAATTGCAGGACTTTACAATACCCCTTTTTGAACTTCATGAGATTTCTGTCAGCCCATTTCTACAGTCTATTGAGGTCCCTCTGGATGGCAGCAAAACACTGTTGAGAATTAGCCACTTTCCAGTTTTGAATCAATCTAAGAACTTGCTGAGGGTGCATTCTGTTCCATCATCCAGGTCACTGTTGAAGAAGTTGAACAGTATTGGACCCGCTAGTAAATTCTGGGGCACCTCACTAGTTACTGGTCTCCAACCAGACTTTGTATCACTGATCATAACACTTCAGGCCTGGTCATTCAGACTTTTTAAAATCCACTTCACTGTGAACTTCTATATACACCTGTACTTTGCCAGTTTTTCTATGATAATGTCATAGGTGACAGTGTCAAAAACTTTACTGAAGTCATGGTAAACAGCATCTACTGCTCTCCCTTATCCACCAAGCTGGTTACCTAATTGCAGAGGCTGTGTGGCTTGTCAAGTATGATTTCCTCTTTTAAATCCCTGTTGATGACTTCCAGTTACTTTCTTGGCCTCCATGTGTTTGGGAATTGTTTCCAGGAGGCTTTTTTGCATCACCTTCCCAGTGGCTGAGGTGAGGTTGTCTAACCTATAGTTTCACAGATCTTCCTTTTTGCCCTTCTCAAAGATGGTGATATTTGTTCTCTTCCAGTCTTCAGGAACCTCTCCTAATTGCCATGACCATTCAAAGATAATTAACAGTGACCTCACAGTGGCATCAGATAGTTTTCTCAGCAGTCCTGGGTGCAGCCCACCAAACCCCGGAGACTTACATATGACCAGTGTGTTTAACCTAGTGAAGAACCTAGTCCTTCTCACAGAATCACAGAATTAACTAGGTTGGAAAAGACTTTTGAGATCATCAAGTCCAACCTATGACCTAACACCACCTTATCAACTAAACCATGGCATTAAGTGCCACATCCAGTCTTTTTTTAAGCACCCCAGGGACAGTGATTCCACCAGTGGTAAGTATTTCTTGCTCCAAAGTTTTCCTCTGGTCTTAGGGACCTGGGATTCCTGAAGGCTGGTCTTATGGTGTCCTGGTTTTGGCCAGAACAGGGTTGTTTTTTGCAATAGCTGGGAGGGGGCATGGCCAGGACCCTAATGTTATTCCATACCATCTCACATCGTTGCCAGGGGAGAGGGAAACGGACTCTCTTTCACTTCCCAGGAGAAGGGTGTTCCTTCCAGTCGTAAAAGCTCGTGGGGCAGAGTGGTCTGGCATTCGTTTATTGTTGAGCATTTCAGCTCAGCACAGTGTGAAATGGTAGCAGACATTCTTGTGTTTTTCAGGTTGACTAAGAGGAGAGAAAGAGCTTGAACAAACTCCCTAGAGGCACTGGAATAGAAAAAAGTTCTGGTATCACACAGGAATACATGATTTGCACTTTTCATCAAAGAGATTTTTTTACAGTATATCTATTCATCTGAGCATGCCCACCAGTTGCCTTTAAAAATTGAATTATATCAAACTATTTTCCTTTCAATTTATCTTTTGATTCCCAAAGCCTTCCTTCCCTCTAGAGGAAATATTAGTCTAAAAGAAAAGGAAATATTTCTTCCATACTAAACAGAAATCTGAATTCAAATCTCTTATTAGATTCTCCAAATTCAGAGTTTGTTTACATCCCTCTACCCCATATGTTTTTTTAGAAATGGTCTCAAAAGAACAAGACAGAGAAATTTTCAGTGATGCCTTGGTGTTAGTCTTTTAACTTTCTGAGGATGCTGTCTGGTTAGCTTCAAGCATTTAGTACACACAAGTCTGAGTTCAGCCACTGAAATTATGAAACAATTAAAATGCTTTTGAGAAAAATACTTCCATAGAGCCAGATTCTGAGGGGATTCAGTGAGAAAGTGGCACAACCATCAGCATTTAAGATCAGCAAAAGACTGCTTTTTTCCTTTCTTTCAGACTCAGAATCTTCTGGAGTTTGATTTCCCCATGCACACAGAGCTCTGGTTATTTTTAGCTGCATAAAAGAGCTTCTAGAGAACACAGTTAAAGCCATGCATATCAAGAATTTAATGTAAACAAGAAACAGGAATAATCTATTTGGCTCAGCATCCTGATTCTGCTGAGAGTTTTGGAGTGCAAACTCATTGCTTTTAATGTTCTGATTCAGTGCGGCTGCTTTTAGCCAAGGCCTGTTGCACAGATGGCCCTGGGCCATGAACTTCTTAAAGTTCACTGGCTTCTTTTCTGCAAGAATACAGTGCAGCTAAATTATCACTAGTTCGGGTGATCTGTAGCTCTGCAATAAGGATAATGATCTTGGTATTTTATCATTATCTAATGAGAGTGAATTACATTTTTAATCTTGTTTATAGTAATCAGTTTATATTGTGGACTGCTGATATATATGTGGAATGCAAATGCTTATTTTTTAATGTAGAGATGTTGACATTAATAAGATTCTTTCACTTTTGTGAAGCACAGCCTTGTCAAAATGATTCAATTTATATAATCTTAAGTGTCCCCTTTAATTTGATGCAGAAGATAATCAGTGAGAAAAAACCTTGATTTCTCACCAGCAATACTTTCTGGTCTGCGTACTTAACACAGTGAAGATATTTCTTGCTTTCTCATTTGAAGTTATTTTGTTATGGTTTCAGGAGACTTTATTTAAAAGTTTAATAGACATTCTATTGATATAATGTCAGTATTTGCATTACTAATATTACTATTTTTATAATATTAAATACATGCATATGTACATACACGCATTTGTGAAATTATAACTTCTCTAAACTAACTCTAGTGAAATTTAAAATAGAAGCAGTAAAAATATCACAGAATACCGCTGGAGAAACACACATTTTCACAATCAATAAGTCTGAAATTATAAACTTCAAAAATACTTCTCTAAATATCTTCCTAATAAAATATGAGGGGCAACCTGTAACTAACAAAATCATGCAAAATAACATAACTTTTCAATATAGACTTATCAAGAAGCATTCAGGAAATAGTATTGAAAATCTTTATACTTATGTCTCCCATTCTACATTTTTAATATTATAAATTTGAAATTTATTAGACATACTAAAAACATTTATTGTATATTTTGGTTATTTGTCTAGGTTTAGATTTTACTATAACTAGCAAAATTCAAGATTTCTGTGATCTGTATAAGCTGTTCTTGTTTGGGTTTTTTTCTTAAAGGATCACACAGTACTAACAATTATCTTCAGCAAGAATTCAAACTTGTTTCAAGTAGATAAATCAGTAATGAATTATCCAAAACACATACATGAACATACTCAGATATAAGAAAAAGAATTAACAAATCAATAATATGACTATAAGCATACTGATTAATCTAATCAGAAAAAACCAAACAAAATGTGTCACTCTCCATTATAATGTTCCTTGTGCCTACCTCTTTCCTCTAAGTTACTATCTCAAATGCTGCAGTGTCCAAGATAATCATCTGCAGCCTTTTCAACACAGATTGACTTAAAAAGAATAACACAAGACAGCAATACACTATTACAGGAACGTTTAGCTTTTCCTTGATGGTATCACTTCTCTGTATTGTCTAGCCTTGAAGACCTAACAAGAGCATGTTCTTAGATAGTAAGGGCTACTGACACACTACTGACAAAGAATCCTACAGGGCAACGCTGGATACTTTCAGCAAAATATATGAAGTCTCATACGTATTTCTTTTTCGATCGATGGATTAGGCAAGACTGTCTATTATATAGAAAGACATAATTACAATACATTGAAATTAGATTAAAACTGGTTTATTGATGTAATTCCATTACAGTTTTCTCTTTACCTGGAAAAACCTTTTTAAAAAAATCAAAAATTCACATTCAAAATATAAATGACAGAACTAAATAGGTTGCAAAAATTGTAATATGAACATTTGTGTAAGCACAACTCTCTTTCTGCCAAACCACTAAACCATTATTTATTTTCAAAAGAAAAGTAACTGCCTATGGAAAAACACCTGAATTCTAAAAAGGAAAGAAAGTAGTAAAACAATAAGAATATGATAAGCATCTTCATGGTAGAAATATAAACACTAGGATACTATGATGGAAGAGCAAAAATCATGTAAGGCATAGGCTACCCCAGAAAAAGGCACTATAAAAAAAGTAGTCAAATAAATATATACAAACTGGCACAAATGTTTTTGCACTAAAATTTCATGCAGAAAGAAAAATATTATATTTGAGCTATAATATATATCACCAAGGTGATGATAGCATTTGTTAAATCCTAAAGCAGGTTAGAAGGTGTAAGGCAGAAAAGATGGTAATAACAGAGTTTAATTACTCCCAAGCAGTCTGGTAAGAAATCATGACAAAATATGCTGAAGGGACTACATTTGTAGATACTGTAAATAATGGTTTCTTGGAACCATTAGAGAAACTACAAGAGATATAACTCTTGGTTTTACATTAAGCTAGGCAAAGAATATGCTTCAATATTTCAATATATAATTATTAAAAAACCCCCAAAACATTAAAAACAGTGACTATAATATACTCAAATTCAGCATTCTCCTGGGAGCAAATCACACTTAAAAATCCCCCAGAAGGTTTAACTGCATCAGAACAGGGCTAGCAAGGATAAAAACAATTGGAAAGCTCAATGGGAAAAATGCTTGCATGTTACAGAAGAACACTCCCACAGAGTTCCGTAAATACATATGATCAAGTAGGAAAAAGTCAAGCATAACTTTAAAAAAAATAACAAATAAAAAAAGAGAGATTGACTGTCAAAGCAGCAGAATAAAGAAGATGGTTAATTAACATTTTTCAGGCCAAAATATGGGTGAAGATTTAAAAGTAATATCTTGTAAATTAAATCTACTATTATGCATATTTAAAAATGTTCTGGGATATATTTTATTTTAGGCTGAAAAAAGTGCTTAAGCCATAAAATCCATAGAACATCCCAGGTTGGAAGGAATCTCACAAGATCATCTGGTCCAACCTTTCATGTGAAAGGGAATTTAGATGAGATTATCTAGCACCCTGTCCAATCCCATATTGAGAACCTCCAGTGAAAGGGACTCTACCATTTCCCTGGGAAGATTTTTCTATGCTCATCAAAACTTTCTATTATGTGAAAACTAGGAAGTCTGGAATTGTGCAAAAATGTTATATAGATTTTTAATTAAATCATGTTGTAACAATACAGAGGAAAGTGGCAAATACAATACTGGCATTTCAAAAGGGACAATGAAAGGCCAAAATGATTGAGGCAAACTAAAGCCCAGCAAATCTATATTCAGAAGAAAATTCCAGAATGTTGTAATAAGGAATGTAAGTAGCAAAAACGTGGGACAATATGACATAAAGAATCTAAAATTTTGTTTAAGGAAGTTATGCTTCCCTAATTATTAGTATCCCTTGAACACTTTAATGGTCCTATATAAGAGGGTCACCCAAAACCTGAGCCAACCTAATTTCCAAAAACGTTTTGACATTGTTCCCAAGCAAAGGTTCTTAAATAAAATTAGTAATTGTGGGAAATACAGGAAGGGGTCTTTTTGGGTGGATGGTGAACAAACTGGATAAAAGAAAAGACAAAAATTGCCAATACTAGGGGAGTTTACACACTGGTTAGATGCAACAAATATTGCCCACTGAGTCTTATGCTGTTAAACACATTCGCAAATTATCTGACAATGTAAGAAGTACTGATGCTAAAAAGTGTGCTGATCAAAACAAACTATTCAGAACAGGCAAAGCATCTCTTGAGCAGAAAGACAGGACCCCTGATTTCAGGGTAATAATTAATTATATAAGAACAGAGCCTGTAGACCATGACCTATCAATCTAAAGAAGAACAAGTACCAGAATATGTGACAGTAGCCAATGAAATATTGACATGTTGAAGTACTTTTGGTGATGGGACAAATATTTATTTAGTGTATAAAAGTGCATAAATATATAAAATAACTTGAGTAACACTAAGTGGTGCTCTTAATTAAGATAAGCATTCAGGTGATGCAAAGACAGAGTCAAAGGATATCCTAAGTAGGACAGCAGAAAGTAAATACTTGTCAGGATCCAAGACTGTCATGTCAAGATTCAAAAAGAAGTCAGATGCTCTTCAGGATCCAAAATTCATTTCAAATCGACAAACACTCTGAAATACCCTTTCTGAGTATTGTAAATCACAAACCTGACAACAGAGCAGACTTAGAAGATGTATAATGTGTGTAGTGAAAATCAAATTAAAAGGGAGTAGCATAAATATAAGGACAAAAAATCTCATCTCATTTTTTGAAAAATACAGATTCTGGAATTGATACAAATGGGAACAACTCACAGTTACAGGAATAGCTCACAGTTTCAGCAACATAGCACTAAAACCAGATGAGAATCTGGATGACAGAGTCAACACTGCTCATTTTCATTTTCATTTTCTGTACAACAGCAGAACCTTAAACTCTAGTGCATAGCTACTACAAGCTAAACATCTGTATTTCACTATACCTAGAGGGAAGACTAATGCTTGGTAACTGGCTTACACTTAGTCTATTGTGAGCTAGAGCTTAAACTGATGGATCAGATAATTCTTTAAATTATATCAAATATGATATATCCTTTGGACAATTCCTAGGCAGATTTATGATCTAATGAAAAAAAACCCCTATAACCAGTCTGCCTTGAAAATGATTTTACAGAACATATAATTTTTAATAGTTAAATGTGAAAATTTCAGATATGTTGTGGAACAACAGGAAAGTGTGGACGTTCAAGAACTGCTCCCTCTAAGGTTTCAAACTACCCATTCTTGGTTATGCCACTATAGCAAACAGTTGCAGCCATGTAACAGTCTATTATGCCTTGCAGTCCTGTGACAGATTGGATGTTCTTTCCTTTGTTGGCTTCCCCAGGAATCTTCTCAGGCTGAACACTGCAGCCCAGGGAGTATTAATTGGGTCAGGACAACTGTAATTTGCTTACATCCAATGATTACTGGAGCAGGATGTTAAAGAATCACGTACATATTATATTATATTATTATAAATTATAACGTGAAAGATGCTGTCAGAGCCCAAGATTTATCAGATAAGGTGAATGCCAGATAATCAAATCTAAAACACTGTGCACAGATTGTACTAAATTCTCCCACTGTTTTGCAATGCTCTGGCAAGGAAAATGGATCATAAACTGTTTCTAACTAGACAGTAACAGAGGGGTTACTGTTGTGTTAGTCTATGGCAGCACAGCAGCTGTGACATAGAGCAAATTGCTTCTGGATCATTCCAAATTAAGGGTCTGATTCCATATTTTGTAACACCTGTTTCACATTGTCCATTTCTTCACTCAATGCCACAGAAGTGTGGATGAGTTATTAAAAGAGAAAGAATGTAATTTTGTATGTTTTAGCAGTTGGTTATTAAAATGTTTAAAACATTTTTATCTACATATGTACATACTTGAGAATATCTTAAAATTGAGAGGTACATATGGCCGTGATATCACATTATCTCTTTTTCATAGGAAAACTATATGTGTTCTTACATCTGCACAGTGTATTTTACATATTTGTATTTAAAGTTCAAGTCCACTAGACTATTATGGTCTCCTAGTCTGAGTCTTTAGGTGTATAATGATTTCCATCTCACCTTAGTTACAACATTAACACACTATGATCCTGAGCATATCACTCAATTATCTGTTGCCATTTCCCCACTGATAACATATTGATGCCCACATATATATTTGCACACATTCCACCTAATCTTTTATCTTTATTTAGAAGATTGCTCTCCTGGTACAGAAGCTTCCTTTCCTTCTGAAACTTCCCTGTTTTAATACTTGCAAAGTTTAATTATAGAGAACTGCTTCAGTTGAAAAGGAATATGAAGATATAATGACATTTCAAATTCTCAATACTAAAATACTATTAAGTCTAGAAATATAAATTACTGGAGCAATTATAGCAGCAGAAATAACAGTATTACTGCAATCAACTGCTGCTGTATGTATTTGAAAACAATCTTTAATTTCACTTTGAGTGTACCAATCTTCTCTGCAGAGAAAAAGCTATTGTAAACAATTAACAATACTAAAGCTAGCATGAAATTAATTATTCTGAAACATGTCTTGAGATTTCAAAAATAATACCTTTTTTCAACTTCTGATCAAAAAGGGGTTTTTTCTGCGTGTAGTTTGGTTTCTCTTCCTTTGTTGTTGATTTTTATGTCTTAAAAAACAGTGATCATTAGCAGTTTTAAAACCCCAATGTTTTAAAAAGATGATGCTGTTTAACTGTTTAGCTGATTTTGCCATTTACCTGTGGCAAGTCTGAAGTATTCCCATCATATTCTTTATCAAAGAAATAGGATAGAATATAAAAATAAGTAATAAACAAAGCTGGCCCAGAACTGAAGGGGATTTTTTTCACTGTGTAGAGACAGCAGGACAAGATGTCTGCCAGCCAGCTATTTATAGTTTAGCTTTCATTCTGACTGTTCAGCAATGCCTTCGTACACTGTCAGATGAATCCACTAAACTTTGCAAAGAACAGTTTACAGTCACAGAAACCATTTCTTGCTGTACATGAAACAGATTGCAGTGCTTGAACTTGGATGAATTCATTCAAGTTGTTTCAGTGCACGTATTTGTTACCTTGTTTGCTACCCATTTCTTCAGATCCTTCAGAATTCACACCAAGTCAAATACTTTTTCCATCTTTGGCCTGTGGGTAGCTAAGAGGACTGTAGATGTGTAAGAGGAAGAAGTGGAAGAGACAAACTGTTATGGTCTGATTATAACCTCCATTTCCCATCTTCCTGTGCCACTCAGAGAGAGGAGATGGAGGAGTTGGGAGTGAAACTCTGGGACGCAAAGGAAGGATTATCCACTGCCCTCCCCTTGCCCACAGAGCCAGTCATCTCAACAGGGAATGTAAACACATGGGTCAGGCAGAGTTTCCCTTTGGTAAATCCATGCTGGTTGTTCCCAAGGACCTGCTTGTCCTTTTGTTTCTGTATTTGTCTCAAGAACATAGTTGTGACATTGACCTGATTAGCTCATGCTTACCCATCTTCTGTTGCAGTGCAGATACTGTAACACGCATATATCAAACCAGGAATCCCGTGGAAAGGAAATATATATGGATGGACAGATTCTTGCTAGATGTTTCAGAGATGTTTATTTCTCCAGCCGCATGGCCGGGGCTCTGCCCAGGAACTGTTCCAGTCACCGGACCGAGGGTCCTTCTGCCCGCGCAGGGAACACAAACCAACCCATGGGAACGAGGCTGAGCAGGGGCAGGGAAACCCCGTGCCTGTGCCCTCAGGGCCCCTCTCCCAGGGCTACATGGCAGGGGAGGAGACCCCAACAATCTTCCTCCTTGGCTTTTTGAAGATGAACATGACCTCACATTTGTCTTTTTCCCTGTCATCAACTCTAGGCTTTCAGAGGTAATGGAGAGTGGCCTCGTGATAACATCAGCCAGGGGTGCATGCTTGTAAGCATCCTTCTGGATCCATGGCACTTTTTATGTCTGGTTTACTTGAGTAGTCCATAACTTTATCTTGTTCTAGTGTTTCTTGCCACCAACCATAGACACTAGGACTGTGATCTGGGAGGTCTGATATCTTCTGAATAGCGAAGAAATCTATTTGGTATTATGGCATTGCTTCCCCAGATGTTACAGATATTCTTTTAAATACTTCACTGCTTGAGGGCAAGGCTCTGATCTCCTGAAGAGAGCTGTGGCAAAAACTAGGGAATTCAGTATAATTGTTGCACATTGCCTTACCTATTGAGGGCATTCTGACTCTAAGGAATACTAAATAATAACTCAGAAAAAAAGGAAATATGTGGAAAAAATGCCCCGACATTTGAGACCCGATTAAGAAAATGTGTAGGAAATCATCAGGAGACAGTATTTTACCCTGAGGGCTTCATAGATCATCTGAAACTTCAATCAAAATGGAAGGAAGAGGAATCTAGCCTCGAAATTAATTATTTAACACGAGCCAATTCCAGTAACATGGGACTCCTATGTCAACAGTTTCTGGCAGCTAGAAGTTCCTGTTAGAAACTGAAGGAGCCTGGGGTCTGAAGTCACTGTTCTCTGCAACTTCCACGGTATGGGAAGGTAGGAGAGCCAACAGCAAAGTGAACTACTCCTTTGAGAGAAGGACCTAAAGCAAGACAATGTATTATTAGGTGAAGACTGTGGATATCACAAGGGTCATTATCCAACTTGACTCCAAGAGTGATCAGAGCACTTGTCAGAAAAAGCTGAGTCTCAGCTGGAGCAGAAATCTCCCTTGAAGCAAACTGCAGGACGAAGGTCAGAAACAGACCTGTTCTCTTTCAGGGATGATGAACGTTTTACAATAGAAGACTGACTGCCTGGGTCTAAACTGATGGGAAAGAAACTTTCTGGAGTGGTTTCCTACTGCTGAGATTGAAAAGCCCACATAAAGAGTACTTGGACAGGCAGTTCTCCATTCCCTGACAAAAAGGAAAAACCCAGCCTTTATAGACTATATTTGTCTTGTAGCCTACAGACTTTGACATGGAAGCCAAGGAAAATTGAACTTCCTTAATGCCACAGAAACATAAAACTTAAGCAAAATGAGATGCTAAGATAAAAATGAACACAAAAATCTCAAATAAGTAAAGAAAATTAAGTGAAATAAAAGGCTGATGTCATCTCAAACAGAAAGAAAGCTGCAAGAAAGCTCACTGGAAAACTAGAGAGGACACTGAGAGTAGAGGATATATTTTTGCCTTTTTGGGGAAGTTATAGGAATGTATACTTTCCAAGTATTAATAGAGGTTAAGTATCACCAGCTTAAGCACTTGTACATGTCCCACATCTATTACCTAATTTAGATAACAAGCATGAACTGCAACATCTCACCTATTAATCCTGCATTAAGAATAGACTTGAACTGTAACATTCTCAAAAAAAGAAAGCCCATGTTGATATGACAATCCAACACATGCAGGCACATTTTTTAGCAGTAAATTACCTTTAAACCATTGCATTTCACAGCTATTTGAACTTCCCTCAGGTAAATTTATTGTTATGGATTTGATTTGGCCTTTGGCTATTAAAGAGCTATTTATCATCTCAAAATTCATTCTCATATACACATTACTACTATATTCCTCAAACAAATTGCTTCTTTACCTGCTCCAAAAAGCACTACATCAATTGAACTTCTCTAAGCCTTCACTATAAATTCTTTGGGGTATCCCCCAAAAATTTCTCTTCACTTTTAGAAGACAGGTCATTTAAACATTGAAAATATAATTTTCATATATCTCATTAGTATAGAACATTTCTTGAAGATACATTTCTGTAGTAAATAAAATTCTATATACAACTCAGGATAAAATATTCCAGATGAAAGTATAGTTTGTGTGTGAACATTTGAATTAAGGGAAAAGTTGTATAACTATGAATATTGCTTGATGTGTTCTTTTAATGTCAGTATGAGCTACTTAGAAATACACTTTTTTGCTGAATATTTTACAACCTAAAAAGCACCTACTCACAAGAACTTTTAAGGTGGATTTCAACAGTCTTGTCACAGCATTGATTACTGTGCAATTTATTATAAGGTGAAAGCAATCTAGAAATGCTACATTACAGCAGCATCAAAAACACGCCTGTGCTTGAAATGACTCTATTTTCCTCATGATAAGATGACCTTCACTTACTGAAGAATGGAACAGAAATAAAAAGGTTAAATCAATTGCACAGGGTGAAGCCTGCCTGAAAGTATGGCATAAAAAATGAAAACTGGACTATGTATGTCCAGTTTTTACAGTGCACTGGAGAAACAAAACCCCTGCAGACTAACTTTGCTACAGTTGTGGGGTGACACGAATCCAAAGATCCCTGTTCAGATAAATGAGATCTGCACTACACCAACTCAGCACTAACAGTTTAATTTATTTCTCCACATGTGGAAAACATAGAAACACTCACAGATAGTCTTTGTTATGTAATGGTGAACAGTTTTACATTCTGGAAACACATTTGGGAATGAGACAAGAGAGTTAAATAGTCCAGGTAGCAACACAGGTTGGCTTTAGATAAGTGAAAGTCAGAGACTGACTTGGAGCTTTATGACTAGTGAGGCCACCGGCATCTTATGTCAACAATTTAATTTTAAAAATTTATACAAAGCTATGACAATAGCCCCTTAGATGCAGAGGTGCTCTCCATACTGTGACACCTGACAAGATGTAGAAGGCTGAGCCAGCTGCATTGCGAGATGCATTGCACAATGGCCATGCTGCTGGGAGCTGGGCTGAGTGTGCCCAGGTTGTATGCTGCCAGTCTCAAATGAATTACAGGGCCTGAGTCTTTGATCTGTGTTAGCATGAAGAATTTGAGTGTCATAAACTGGAATAGAAGTTCCTAACTATACTCATCCTGATTTGGAAAAAAAAAAAAATACTGGAAATCACTTAAGTGATGTGCATCTGTTATTGTGACTACTCTACCCCAAAATCCTTGTCTCCAACTCTCTGCATGACCCTGTGGGTATTCTTCTTCCCTTGCTCTGTACAAGCCCCGCTGCATATTACTTCTCATCCCTGCATTCCGTGGTTACCTGAGCTGCATACAGATGCTGACAAATTCAAGCTCCTGTGCTATCTCTCATTCATTAATGCACTTTCACAGGTTAGCTTTCTCTTGCCTGGTCTATTTTTACACGTACCTGTCTATGCCAGCGCAGGATGTAAACAGAGCCTCCTTCGTTTTGAAACAGATTGCAGTTAATACTTTTCACGTCTTCACAGAACTAGCACCTGAGGTAACAGGTACCTTCTCTAAATTTGATCATATTTGCTTCTTTACTCTGACTAATCAAGACAAACAGGATTTCAGATAATGAATTTAGACCATAATGCTCTTTTTGTTCACTTTTGTTCCCCACATGAGAAATACACTGCAAGGGACCATACTCATCCCTTAGATGCAACTCTTAAAAAGCTGTAAGTAATTTTTATTTTTTGCATGGTTTAAATCTCTTCAGTTATATAATATTCAACATGCCACTCCTAAAAATAATACAAATTTAAATAAAAATAAATAATAATAATAAAAAATACCTGTTTTGCTGCATAACGATGAGGCAAACCACCAACAAATATGGATCCTGTTTCAAGCCAATAAGAACTGGACCAGATATTTCTAGTTATACTTGTATTTGAAGATATCTTCAGGACTGACATTTCTGCTTCACATGGTACCATGCCCTGCCTGCACAAATTCAGAAATAGGCACATTTTACCACCACATATTGTTTACATTACTGTCTATCTGACAAATTAATTAGGTTGTTAGTAAACCAACAAGGAAAGAAAATAAAGTAAATGGCTGTTTTATATTATAGAACTATAAATATAAAAGAAGCTATTTAACAAGCTATTTGACAAGTCTTTGGGGTTTGAAATTCCATTAAAATAAAGCCATATTGTAAATCTGGGCACTGTAATTGCTAAAAAAAGCCAAAGCACACAAATGACTGAATAAAAAGAGTTAGACAATTTTTATCAATACCAAGAAGACTTTGTAATTTGAAAAAAATACATCTATTGAACTGAAATATTTTAAATATCGTTCTTTCTCGTCACACACACAAAATACAAACCCCTAAAGCAATTTAAAACAAGCTGCATTTTAGAAAGTGCAGAGGTACTATAACAATCTGTAATACTTATCTTCAAAAGCATAATTCCTAAAGCTGAAGTTGGTAATATTAGGCCCTGAAATTAATATATACATTCCCATTACCCTCCCCCACTCACATATCCTCTTAAAAGTGTTGCTGTTAACAACGTGCATAAATTCTCAACAACAAACAGAAGGTACCAGGCAAACAATTTGGTTTCTTTCAATTTTTTTAATGATGTAAAGGTCATTTGCATTCCAATGACCAACTGGCAGCAATCACTTTATCTTCATGTAAGATAGGACAGTAAAGAAATATCAGAACTAAACCAGTCTCTCATGGAGGAATTTCTTCCAGCCTATCCTTCTCTCTGTACATGAAACAAATGAGAGTTCAATCAGCTCTATATTTAAAGATATTCAAGTGCCTTTGTAATATGGGTGTCACAAAAAATCTATGTGAAAGTAGTACATATAAAAAAAACCAAAAAAGCCAAAACAAAAAAAGCCCCAAACCACAAACCAACAACCCACAGCTCTGTAAAAGCAATTTGGGTAGGATGCAGTAGGTAAAGTATGAATTCAGCTTATCTCTGACAATGTAAAATTACCTTCTGAAAATTCTTGCAAAAAAGAGCATAAAAAGTTTTCTTAACTATTTTCTGTCAGATAGTAATATATGGAATCTCAGATATTATTTCATAAAGTCCTCCATGTGTTTTTAACTGAGAGAATGGAGAGTTAACGTTAGTAACATTTGCAAACAGTTCTCTATGCTTTCCATGTAATTCTGTTGTGAGATACTTTCAGAACAGTATGCAAACATAGTGATATGTATTTAAAGAAAGGCCTATAAGTATTTGTGTATGCAAAGTGGCTTGTCATCCTATAGCAAATAACTTCAGATGAAGAATAAAAAATTTTGGTTTGTGGCTAAAATCAAGAATGAAGAAGAAATAAATTGGGGTTTTGATTCTGTGGACTGAAAACTAGCATCTTAATGGATGGATGCAGGGGATTTTTTTTGTTCTCCCCTCAATTCTTCTTGAACTTGATAATTAATAGCTAACATGAATGTGAAAAAGGAGCTAAATGTATCTAGAATCAAGGAAGGAAATGTTTTTCTACCATGTTTTTTGGATATTATACAATGGCTGTATGTCTAAGCACACACAGAAGGTTCTGCAGCATGCCTTTTTCATTAATGGCTTACAAAGGAGGTTTGCTGATAATGTGTGTAACTGGCACAATCATTCTCTGTAGCTCTATTTGCAATGGTCAAGAAATTTTTACTAGTGCTCAGTAAAAATCAGTGTGACATTTTGTATATATCATTCTACAGAAAAGAGTGGCAGTGAGACTCAAAGGAAAAAATATGATTTTAAAAATACCTAAAATTTCTTCTTTTCCTGATAAAATGATATTGTAATTATGAATAAAAGCATAATAATAAGATAATATTTCAGAAATATGTTAAATCAGACTTGTTTTAATACAGCATAATTCTTAAGATGGAGTGGAAGAGGGTCAGGGAGGGATTGACAGGCTTTTCTTTTTAACTATTTGACAGATGTGCTAGGTGAAGTACAGCTGCTCAAACAACTTCTCTTCTGTTTTTCTCTTAATTACTATTTCTTCTGCAGGTTCTGAGATGTTAATGCAGTAAGTAGTTATATGACCATGTATGTAATTCTACCACACAAACACCATATTGATGTAGTTCTTTTCACATTAGCTTTAGATATATTTTTTAGCTTGTCCTTAATAGCTTATATGATTGATATGTAAAATTATTTTTGTGTGCATACATTAAAAAAAAATATTTGAAATTAATTCCCAGTATTTGGTGTCAGAAAACAAGTTAATACAATTCAAAGCATGAGCTGCCTTTGCCCTAAGCTTGTTAGAATGTCAGCCATGCACCTCTGATTGTGTTTGATTGAATCTAGCAGGGTCTGGCCAAATTAGAATAATGACTTTAAACCATTATTTTTTAGCGTTTGCTGATGATACAATCACTGGGTCATATATGCACTCTATGAATTTTCCATCAGGATTTTAAAATACTTTTTCTACAATCAGCACACTGGGTGCTTTAAAGGTCAAGTAAGACGACAGGGCTTTTTGCATAATTATAAATGCGGAAATACATACAGCAACTCTGAAGCACTTTTGCTGGGTAAGCTACCAGTAATTGTGCCTCAGTCCAAGCTAGCAGTGATATAGTTCACAGTTTCCTCATTTGTAATCACACAAATGTAGTGATTAAATACTGGCCTATTAATTATAACCTGAAGATGAATTCTGTCTAAACACTACTAAATCCATTGCTCGATGCCTCATGGGTTAGAAGGATGGAAAGGTCAGACAATAATTTGGTAACTGTTGATATAATAGTCCCTAAATATGGCAATGTCTGTATGAAATCCGAGTCCCTTTACATAATATGTTCACTTTCTGGCATTTTACAGTGATGATAAAATGACATTTTTAGGATTATCATAAAATGGTAAAATGGTAACAAAACAAAGGGAAGAGGAGGAGGGAAAGGAGGATGTTCAGAAAAAGTGTTGTGTCAGTTATGCTATGCAGCCTTGTGGGGAATAAAAATTCTTTAACCTGTTTTTTTCTGATAGGAAAGGAAAATATTTTGTTCGAGAAACAAGACTGAAACTTTCACCTGTCTCTAGAAATCTCACTTGAATGTGACCATGTTAAACAACAATAAATAATTCACTGATACCATTGAACTGTTTAGATTGTAATATTAGCATTCAGTCTATTAAACAAAAGCAACAAGTTATTTGAAACATTTATACCAAACACGAGTTGTGAACCACCAGAAGTAAAGAAGTTTTGTTATCATATATTATAAAAAATTTCCCAATTTCCCCAATTTTATTGAAGGCAATTGTTTAATTAAAGCTGACAACATATTTCACTTTAATTATGTTTAATTATTATTTATAGATTTCTTAGCTTAAAAAAATACAACTTGCTTTTCACTCAGTATCTAGAGGTTTACATTTTCTGGTTTCATACTTAAACTGCTCCTTGCAGTATAATGTTTATTTTTGTAAAACTATGACAAAACAATAAACCTACGGTCACTACAGTCAAGAGATACTTTTTATTAATGCACATTTAAAAGCTGGGATCAATTTTGACCTAGCACTTGTTTTGAAATCTTTAAGGCTTTTCAAGGGTGTTTGAGACGAATTTAGGAATGGGACCTCTGGACCTCTCTACTCAGTGAGTTTTGCAGGCGTCAGCATTAGAGGTTTTCAAAATCTGACTGAATAAAGCCCTGACCAACCTGTTCTGACCTTGTCTGGCCCTGCTTTGAGCAGGAGGTTGTGCTAAAGACCTCCTGACGTCCCTTCTGGCCTGAATCACCCTACAATTCTGCAATCCTACAATCCTGAGACACCTTCCTTCAGCAAAGAATACCCCTGCAATCCCATACTAGTAATATTTACAGAATAGGGCAGAATCTCTTGTTACCTGCAGTAGATTTACTTAGATAGAACATATACCTGTTCACTCACAGCCATTACATTTTCACTCTGCAGTAAGATGCATAATTGTAGACTGCTCTCATCTGTTGGTGCTGATTTTGCCCTACTGAGACACCAGGTAATACACACTTTCATGTTGCAGATTAACTAATTAGTCAACAACATATTTTTTCTCATTCGCTCTGACAGCAGACTTGTATTTCCTGAGCCTGAAGCTGATTTCTTGGTCTGGTCCTAGATTTAACTATGATTTAACTAAACAAATAAGAACAATGAAGATAATGATATTTATAATGCAAGGAGGGGAGAAAATAAACTTTGTTTCGTATTCTAAGAAATAAATAAATAAATAAATACGGCACCTCCTTTTCACAGAAGTTACACTACTACACTAAATAGGTCCAAAATTTGAGTTCAAATCCTGGCATGGAATCATCCCTATTTTTACAAAGTCATCACTGTTTCTGTTACAGTTACCATGGAAGTTAGGAACTAGCTCCAATTCTGAAACTCATAAAGTTCTCTTGTTAGTGCAATTCAGGAATCATTTCAAACTCATGTCACCAAACTATTTCACCGTAAGTGATTTTAAAGACATGATCTGGGACCTGCCAGTTGGCCTCAGTCCAGAGACCAGACTTCAAAATTTTAGTTTAATTTACTACTGTAGATATAGCTAAAGAAAAAAACATTATCTATTCCTCTGGCCCTTTCTGTCTTTGCAGTTTCTTGCTTCTAGTTTCTTGCTGCTCACATCATAGCAACCACAGATACTACTTACGGAAATTAAACTTAGAAAACTATATGCACGTATTTAAACTTGAGTTAGATGTAAGTAAAGTGTCACTTAGTGAAAAGCTTGGCTCAAATTAGAGTACTATACTCAAGTATTCAGGCAGTAGAAAGTAGAGTTGGACCTAGACTTGCAACACTGTAATTTTAAGTGAAACTTAAAGAATGTTTCTAATAAGAATATAGTTACACCGTGGGAATTCATATTTACATTGACTCTGCAGGTAAGAGTCTCTATAGCCTATCTGTGTTCTCCTTAATGTAAATTCTGTGCTTACGACATGTGGCCAAAGCAGCCATAGAACGCTGAGGCCACTTTTAGTATCCATAAGTACCCTTTAATGTTCCATAGAAAATAATGCAGAACAAAGTCTGCTATATTGTTATTGGCCTGTTATTAGAGCCCTATTTTACTGTTTTTATGTTTCTGTCCTTGCGATAAGTTGTTTCAGAAGATAAAGTAGAAAATTTTCACTCTTATAAGTGACACTAATGATCTCTTTTGAGATCCAAAGCAAAATAAAGTAGCTATGACAGAAACATTTTTAGCATTTTTTTAAGTTAAACAGTCTGAGCAAGAAAACATCACTATACACCACAGACTTGTCACTTGCATGACTCTAAATTTTAGTGTCTGAGTGTCTGCTTTGATGGTAGAGTTCTGAGAATGTGTAGACTGTGATTTGCACCCAAGATGTGGCATGACTAAGTAAGCTTTTATCTTAAAGAGGCTGTAAAACAACAGTTTATTTCAAACTAATTGGTGGTATTAAATCACTATTAACTGTTATTATGACCAATTTAGTATAATTAAATCCATTGCGTTCAATGACATTGCCACAAAAAGGCAGTTGTTTATTCTCTATTGATTCATAAGAAGTTTGTGAAAGATAGCCTGTCTGGAAAATTAAAAAATATGTGCAACATTTTAAACTTCGATTTCATAACGGGTTTTGATTTCCATTAAGATTTTTTTTTTAACGTCGCATTGATGCAAAATAAAATAACATTATTTAGCTGCAAAAAAGTGCACTAAGTTTTAAACTTTTGGTTTTTTTTAGAAGGCTTGATCAGTGCAGGTTAAGGTTTTTCTCCTGTACTCAGACAGCTATGTAAGCAGAAGGTCTACTTTCACTACCCTCAGTTTCTGGAAACTAAGTGCAAGATATGAAAATATTAATGTCAAATTTTTCTAATATAACTTCTAGGCTTTGTCCATTTCCACTATTCCTTTCTCCTTGAAATCTTAGTTCTGGCTGAATGAAGAAAGTAATTGCTGTCATGACTTCAGAATGGCAAAAGGTGTTCTGCCGTGTTTGACAATGCCAGACTGAGACGGTTCAAAAGGAGTATCATGACGTAGCATCAGCAGTATAACCCCATGATTGTTTACTGATAGAAATCCTGTTTTGGAAAGAAAATGAAATTGATCATTTTAAGAAGACAAGCTTCAACCTAACATTTTAAAGTAATTCTGGAGTTAGTGGAGGGCTGTGAATATGTACAGCAGATATTGTGGAGCCTGGATGATCTCACTGGCATTTCTTATATAGTTATAGGCATGGTTTAACTGGCAGCTTAGGCAAAAGACTCTATATGAGCCCTGGAAACATTAGTGAGGAGCCAAAAAAAAGAAAGAAGAAGAATAAAGCGGTTTAAATGTGGAAAAAACAACCAAGCCTTTTGAAGCCAAAGGTGTCCCTTTGAAGGCATTCTGAATTTTCTCCCTTTTGTTGGAGTGACTTACCCAAACAGACATGACACCCTTCTTTAAGGAAAGACTTTATTTAGCACACAAGAAAACTAGCTTCTTAAAATGTTACTATTTTTAGTAATGAAAATATAGCAGTAAGTGTGATTAAATAAAAGCCTCGAAGACAAATTTATTCGCTAACTTGAATATATTTTCTACCAGATACAGTTAGTCCTAAACAAAATCTCCTTTCTTCCATGGCCTTACAAGGCTCACCTTAGTGCTTGCCACCTATAGCAGGCAGACTGCCCTTTTTTCTCCAGGGTTTTCTCAGTCTGCGCTGTTGCTGCAGACACTCTGCAAACTCCATCCTGCCCTTCAGGGAAAAAAAGCTTATTTGCTTTCAGAAGAGGTGCATCTCCCTGCCTCCAGATAACTCTGACTGAAAGGGATTCACGTGGGATAAAGTAGAAAGCCAGCTTCCTTCTTACTAAGCAGGAGTTACAGTGTACAGAATTCACACAGCACTGTCTGAGTAAACAAGACTGCTATACTGCTTGTCCTGTTCTTTGCATCTTCCTCATTTATTCAGTAGAGAAAAGGACTGCTTGCATCATATCTGCAGCAGTATGATGACTTAAATAAAATTTATGTCTTCAGGTTTCTGGATGCAATGTAAAGTGCCTAACAGCATTTTTTTCCCACTGCAGAACTGGTTAATTATTTTCATTTCTCTATTTTCTGGGACATGTCTCAAATAACAGAGTGGTGAAAAGGTATCTAGCAGATAAAAAGATCTTTGAGGTGAGAGCGAATTACACCTCATATGTCTGTGCTCCTTGCACAGTCCTGGGCATTACCTCAAGACCTGCGATGTAGGGTTAGCAGGGTCAGAAGTGAATCTCTACCCACCTTTTTTTTTCAGCTTTTTACTGAAGTACTGGATGGGGTTTTCCAGAAAGAATGAAGTGTATATATAAACTGCCCACCAATGCTGTGGGTTTAGGAAGAGGTGACCAGAGTAAAGCGTATCATAGGAAAACATTTAAGAATTAGAAGGGCTTGATTTAACTGAAATCTGTGTTTTTCATAGACTTCAAACAAAATATTGATCATTTAAGACATAGAAGAGGTCAAATTAGTGGTCTCTTTGTGGTCAAATAAGTGTTCCCTTCTGGCCTGAAAATCTAAACCCAAGAAATTTTAGGAATTTTAGCTTAGCTAAAAATGGTTGCTTATGTTACCTTTTGCTGCTGCATTCAAATCACATCATATATTCATCCATAGAGAGGAAAAGAAGTTCAGTAAAATATTTTTTTAAACCTACAGTGTTTGTTTTTCACTAAGCTTCCTTTGTGATAGCTAGTATATTTACTCCTTATTAATATGCATATATTGTATAAAATATATTGCATGGGAAAACCTGTGTTCTTAAAATCACTTTGATTATGAAATCAAAGAGCTCAGTACATTTAAGTGTATAAGAGGAAATACTGGATTGTGTGTACTCTATATGTTAGGTCTGCTTTCTTAAAACCAAAATCAATTCAGAAATAGAATACTGTTACAGTCTATTAGTTTTTATAAGGAAAAAAATATTTAAAATGTATTTAAAAAGTCAGTTGATGATGTTACTACTTTACTTTTAAAAATAGCAATCTGAGTTATTCTGGTAAGAAAATTTTTAATGTTCTGTGAAATTAATAATGTGAACAATAGAGTTAAGAACTATTGTATAGATCACATGGGATAGAACGGGATTTAAATACTCTTTAACAGAGAACCAGCTAAAGACCTGTCCTGAGGAAAAGCCTCCAGCAAATACATAAATGATGGAGACAATATCCCTAACAGATTAGTGATATGCAGCAGTCAGTAAGAGAGACATGTTGTTTCTCTACTTTTTCTAATGAAGACAGACAAAGAAAGGCAATTTCTAGCAAGGTAAACGAATAATTTCTGAATCTAGAATTAAACTATACTTTTGTTTTTCACATAAGACACTTCAAAGAACAGTAGAATCTTTAGTTGTGGTACAGTAGTTCGACTATTGAAGTCTAAGATATTCTCTTAAAAAAATTCACACTAACTGATATTTTAAAAAATATCTAAGATTAATAGAAGATGACTGCAGTGATACACTGTACTTGTAACTTATTTCTGGTATTTGTGCACAAAAATGATCTTCAGCTACAGAAATCTATGCTTATTCACAAAGGAAACTGGGTATGTCTAAATTCACAGATGGTCTATCTCTTCCCTTAATAATTCTTCAGCAGCAGATATAATGAATGCATTCTCAGTATTCTACCTATGTATGGATCAGTTTGCTTTTCTGTGTTTTTTAGTGAGCTCCTGTTATTCCTCTCTAGCATCTACAAAGTCATTGTTTCCACAGTGCTCTAAGCCATTAAAATGGCAGAACTATCATAGAATAATAGAAAGTTAAGTCTGGAAAAGACCTCTAAGATTACCAAGTCAAACCTTTAACCTAATATTGCAAAGTTCATCACTAAACCATGTCCCTAGGTGCTACCTCTAAATATTTCAAACACCTCGATTGATGGTGACTCAACCACTTCTTTGGGCAGCCTTTTCCAATGCTTAACAACCAATCCTGTGAAGAATATTTCCTAATACCCAAGCTAAACTTCCCCTGCAGCTTGAGGCGATTTCCTCTTGTCTTGTTACTTGGAAGAAAGGACTGACCCCCACCTGGCAACAACCTCCTGTCAGGTAGTTATAGCGAGCAACATGGTCTCCCCTGAACCTCCTTTTCTTTCAGCTAAACAACCCCAGCTCCCTTAGCCACTACCTGAAATATTTGTGCTCCAGACCCTTCACCAGCTCCATTGCCCTTCTCTGGACACGCTCCAGCCCCTCAATATCCTTCATGTAGTGAGGGGCCCAGAACTGGATACAGCACTCGAGGTGTGGCCTCACCAATGCCAAGTACAGAGGGACAATCACTGCCCTGGTCCTGCTGGCCACACTACTGCTGATCCAGGCCAGGATGCCACTGGCCTTCTTGGCCACCTGGACACACACTGGCTCATGTTCAGGCAGCACCCCCATGTCCTTTTCCTCTGGAAGGCTTTCCAGCCACCACAAGCCTGTAGCAAGGCCTGGGGTTGTTGTGACCAGCTCATGCCCAGGCTCATTAGGTTCTTGGAAAAAAATATAATATAAACTGAAAACTGTTATTGATTGAACATTTATTCTGAAGAAGCACCATAATTTATTTTTAAACACTTGACCACCAAAAAGAAAAATACATTTAAATTATAAAGTATTTATGAGATAAAGTAAAAAATAAAATTAGTCCCAGGAGTGAATATTATTGTCTTGGTTCCCCCTCTACTTATCTGTGAAAGGATTAAGATCAAATTAACTTTCTCTAAATGTACTGTGCATGTTAGCAGAATGAACTGCAAAAACATTTATTCTGACTAGCAAGATTTCAAAACTTTTCCTCTATTTAGTGTTTTTTGATTCTTATTTGGCTTCAGTTTCACAGTTCATAAATCAGAATCTCCTTTGATTCTGTTGTTTCAATCCAGCACTACCATTTCTGTGGTAATGTCATGCTCTGCTAGTGGACAGTAAAAGTGTCACCACGTAACAGAAATCTTCAGCCTCTAGAAATTAGTTGCACACTTTTTGAGCTACTTGTGCCAAGAGTCAGTCTATGCTGTTACAAAGTCAGTATCTTTTTCTTTTCACAAGTATTTCATAATACCCTTTTTGGGGATATTGTTCACTTTTCCTGCTCACCTGAGTGATAGTTACCATAAGTATTTTATGTTAAATTTCTTTATCTTTGTCCAAAATCCCCAAGCCAAAATTAAAAAAGAATCCTTCCAATTTTCTTCATACTTCATGACCAACTCATTCCTATTTTCCACTTTACAAATCCAGGTCTTGACATCAGTATCGATGTTTCCAATGTTTTAATTATTTTCATTCTGTATTAAATGGAAATGCCTCTATTTCTAAACTATATTCCCAAACCAGTTTGTTTTCATTGACTTAGCATCTCTGCAATGCATATTGGACATTAAGGAGCAGATATAACCTACTTAGGACTTAAGATACAGTGAAATTTAGAAAATACAAAGTCATTTTATTACCAGTGTTAATACATCATAAATAAATTGGACCAAGTATAAACCTGTACTTTTTCCAAGTAAGCTCCATTGATCTAGGAAAAGCTTCAGACCATATAAAAATTAGAAATTATTAGATAAGTCAGCACTTGTATTTCATTCACCCCTAGTTTTACACCAGGCACTTTAGGACGGACTGAAAAAAAGACCAACACAACTGTGGCTAAGAAAATATGTTTGTGAGGACCCTGTCAATGGACAGTTTAGAGGTCCAGCAACTTCCTAAACCTTTTGTATTGATAACAACTATAAAACAGACTTAACCCTGCTGTGTCCAAGTACCTTAACTTGCAGCTAATGCAAGTCCATTGACAGATTTCTTGGGAGAGGCCAAGAAAATGAAAAGACCCTGATTCTATTTTATATCAAGAATATATTTCCCACTGCATTTTATAAATATTGAATACACTTCTCTAATTAAGCAGCAGCAATTGCTAATAATATCTTTTGACTCACACTGGTTTTTGAGGATATGGCCCATTAAGTATGTTTTCATTAAGTAGAGTACATGACATTTACATGGTGCATGAAACAAGAGATGAATGACTTCTTCACCCATATGCTGTTATTCTAAAAATGAAGGTCAGATTTCTGCACCTTTGTGATAAAATAAAAATAGGAATTTACAATAAAAGTGAAATAAAAAGAACTAAAGACAAACAAAACAGAGAAGCATCTGCAGGATTTGCTAACTACTTTATCTATCATCTGCTTATCTTACCTGTCTGAAACCCTAGGGAAAATATGAGGTTTGTAGCATGTTGTGAAGGATTATAAATACAGCATACTTTGCACCATATGGATTATCTCAGACCCCCGTAAAAAGCTGTCAAAACCAAGCAATACACAAGCTCCTGAGTGAGCATATGTGGCATTATGGCATGATTAGAAAGATCTTTTTCTGACTAGAGGAATCAGAAAACTTTTACATCTAAAAAGGAAGACAATCAATCATCAAAAGTCCTATAGGTACCTAGTGCAAACCTCAAATTACAAACAATAGGAATTAAAGGAGAGGAATAAGACACTCAGAAAAGCAACTGCCAGATTTTGCAGTTAGTTTCTAAACTGATGGAGCACCCACACCAGATATTTAATCCTAATGATCTTGGACAATTAAAAAATTTCAAAGTGGATAGACTCATATTAAAGAAGTTGTACTCATGACATCTACTGCATAATCAATTTATAAGTGGACATATTTGCAAAAGCAATTGACAATTCTGATCTGAGACTAAAATGAAAGTAAGAATACTTTTCATGTAATTAAGGAAACTATTTTTATCAGTACTGAAATGGAGAATAGTGGACCAAGAAAAGGCAAATTTCTATATCGCTGCTGCAGTTTGGTTTGTTTCTGCAATTCATGTTATTTTATCAACTTGTTTTGATGACAAAGACTGAAGAAGAAACATCTTAAAGTAGTTAATGGAGGCAGTTTTATAAATGCTGGAATGAGAAGATTCTGTTTGAACAACCCCTGCATTGCCAGTAAGAAAACCCTATCCTCACTACAAAACCAAACGTGCAAACCTTCCAGTGCTTGAGTCTAACATCTCCTTCCCTTCAAAATATCCTGCAGTAATCTAGTCCCTGTGGAATATTGCCTATATCTATTTTTCACTGTAGCTCTTTCACTTCTCTGGAAACATTCTTAAGAAAACCAAAACAATAGTCAGAAATGTGAATGAAATATGTGCGATGAACTTTCATTAACAGACTTAGTACACAACTACAGTAGTTTACATGTAAAATGGAAGCCTCAGGCACTGCTCTGAGGCAAACCTTGGCTATGTGTTGCTTTCAGCAGCCAATGCCATAAATTAGACTAATCTGATGCAAAAAGTTATATCCTAACCCAAATTATCCAAGTTATCCCTGATTTTGATGCAAATACGGTCCTTATATTGTATCCAAATTTATTAAATTATTACAATTTTTTTAGTCACAATATTCCATCATCATGAAAAATGTACTTCAGCAATGCTGCTATTTTACTTTCAGCATGAATAGTATGTTGAGCTATGAGAACTGGATAAAGAACATTGTCTGACAGTAATACGTGTGTTTATTTGCAAACATTAGACAGTGTGACATTTCTTTTATTCACATGATGAATTATTTCTGTGGGATAAAGGAAGAAGTAAAATTTTCTCCTGTAAGCAGAAAAGGAAGATACTATCACTAATTTTCACTGTATTTAAACTTGTATTAAACAACATTCACTTCTTTTAAGTCTACTTCTTTATTTAATATGATATTGTAGAGGCAGTATACTCTTTGAAGATGTCTTATCTTCAGTAACTGAAATGCATTGCTTTTCCTGAATTGAAAAGACAGAACCCTTTCCATCACAGGATTACATCAAAAGAGCTCCAAACAATTAGGATTACATTAAATAGTAAGCATTAGCATTTTCTTTACAAAAAAAAAAAGTATTGTTATTACCTACAATGTCTGTTCATAATACTTAACATATGCACAACAAAGAAAATCCCGTGTGCATATACACTGTTACAGTATGCAGTATCTCCTATGTTCCCATTTAACTTTGCCAATTTCCCAGATACCATTGTTCAAAACTTAGCTTACTTATCTCCCTGAAAATCAGTTCTGAGAAGATTAAATGCTTGCAAACCTCTAGAAAGTTGCTGAATAAGTTACAGAAATTTTTCACCGAAGTTATTTTAAGTTTTATTATGCTGTATTACACTGCAGTTGATTAAATGAAATGGTAACTTTATAAAACAATTAACAGATATTTCAAGACTGACTCTATCAAACTTAACTGTCAACAATATATATTTAATTTTCAATAAAGGAAAAAAACATGTAAAGTATATATACCCAGGATACAGACTTTTTAATTATCTCAAGCACATGTGAAAATGCTTTAGATGACAGTGAGAAGAAACTTCAAATCTTTCTGACATCTACATCACTAAGATTTTAAGTCTTAGAATTGTAGAATCACAGAATTGTTTAGGTTGGAAAAGATCTTTAAGACCATCAAGATCAACTGTTTAACCAGCACTGCCAAGTCCAACACTAAACCATGCCCCTAACTGCTGTATCTACATGACTTTTAAATACCTCCAGCAATGGTGACTCAGCCTCTTCCCTGTGCAGACTCTTTAAGTGTTTTACAACCCTTTCTGTGAAGATTTTTTTCCAAATGTCCAACCTAAACCTCCCCTGGTGCAACTTGAGGCCATTTCCTCTTGTCTGATTTCTTGTTAGTTGGGGGAACAGACTGATCCCCACCTTGCTATAGCCTCCTTTCAGGGAGTTGTAGGGAGCTATAAGCCCTTCAGCACTTTTCCTCCCAGCTAAATAGCCCCAGCTCCCTGAGCCACTTCTCATAAGACTCACCCAATTGGCCTTGGCCCATTTGATTCAGTCTGCCCAGATCCCTCTACAGAGACTTCTTACCCTCCAGCGAATCAACACTCCAACACGACTTGGTGTCATCTGCAGAATGTCATCTTAAAACAATGTCCAGAACTATTTCCAGTCTTCTAAAGTGAGTAGAATGATTAATTTTTAATTGCTCAGTAACTAGCCTGAATCCCATAAACAGTACACGTTCCTTCTTTTTCAGCAGCATAAATAAGTGTGGCTCATTTCCTGAGCTGTCCTGAAATAATTTCCTGCAAATGAAAGAAGGCAACTCTTCCTTCCTTTCTTTTAAGCTCAAAAGGAAAAGCAAAATACAGAGATTAGGTTGGTTTTCTTCTGTCAGGGGCTATTGTCATGGGCTGATTTACAGACTCAAGTTATTTTCTGCTTGAAGGAGTAGGGGGAAAATACATAGAATAAGTGCATTTGTATCATGGTAACTAGTGGATCTCTGAGGGGTGAAAATGACATGGCAGTCTGAGTGCTTCAGTGCCAGGGAAAGGCTGTTTTTCATAAAGATTTCCACGTTACTGAGGGTTCAGGTACTTGTATTTTTGTTATCTTGAGGATATTCTATCTTTCTTAAAATGAACAAAAAGGAATAACAATTGAATTCCAATGGATTTAAACTATCTAAGTAACTAGATATTTTATGTCTCCACCCCTTATCCTCTTTGTTTGTGTCACTTGAGATTTCTATGGAATCCTCTCTTAGTTGTCTTTAATGGACTCGCAGAGTACTTGAATATTTAGTCTCTATTAATATAGAAGCTGCTTAAGGATTTTGTCATCTTTAGATCTCTTCTCTAAAAATTATTTTCCAATTTACTTTCTCTATTTTGATATTGAGAGGGTGTCATAACCAGGAAATAAACATAACTCTGTATGTTATTAGATTTTAGAGAATCTCACTTTTATCAGTGTCACAGAGACTGCATTCTATTTCTTCCTGGTCACAGAGGAGCATACAATTGCTTTTAACTTCCATTAGCATGGTTTGGTTTATGGTGTTCCTTTCTGGGTGATAAGCACAACCACAGTGGATTACTGTCTTTTGCTCCTTGCATTAATTTGTGTAATGCTACTGAGTAGTCTGGACCTTGAGTGTGGTCTAACTTGCTGGAAAAAAAATATGATAGCAATGGTAGCTAAAATGCAGTAACAAATTGTGGTTCTTCTCACTGAGTACTCACTGCCACATCTGAGGGAGCAAGGTGCAGTATAATGGATACACACTCCACTACATTTCCCATGGAAGGAAAGGGACACAGTGCTGCCCTGCAAAAGTTCTTCATTTAACAATATTTGGACAGATATAGCTATACAATTCCTATTCCATTAAAAGGTTTTTGTTCCTTCTGCATTCCTCCACAAACTTTTTAAGGACTATCTTAGTCCTGAGAGACAAGCAGACAGCTAGCTTATTTTCTTCTTGCTGGACAAGATGATTGGACCTACTTTAGGCTGCCTAGTAGGAGCTAGGCACCCAGAGAGCTCACTAGGTGCCTAACTTTCTTATAAAGTGAACCCAAAACTTTCATTTTCACAGTCAAGGCTGTGGATTCTATGAGCACGAATCTTTGGTCATTAGATACATTTATGTAAAAAAACATGGAAAGCCTACCACAGACCTCATTTTCTTTTCATTTTATTGTCTTTCAGTTGCAAGTATTGTTACTTCTACAGGAATTATATATCCTATTATGAGTTGCAAGTCAGTGACACCAATGAAACTCATGGTGCTGCTTCTGCCTATTTATTTTCCAAGATTTTTCTATTAGTCACACTCTCATTGTTGGAAATTCAACTATTTCCTACTTGGACCTACTGCACAGCATCTTCCATGACTGAATGTTTATGTCTGCTACAGTAAATTATTTCAACGTGAATAAGTTTATTTCCACATCAGGGATGTGATGAGCACTGTCCAACTGTAGTTATAAACATTCTTTCCAAGGAGAGTTGTGGCCCAGACTGCCATAAAATGATTTTACTGGACATGTTCAGGTATCACTCATACTTAATGAGATATAATATCTGTGGAATTTACTAACTGTTCAACCTATATGGTCTTTGAAACAATTATAAAAACAGTCAACAGTAAACTTACCTAATTTGCACATTATACCAGTGTCCATCGTCCACTCTAGCAGTGGTAGTGATGTTTTTGACTTCTGTTGCTTCATCACATAAATACTGGTACTATGGAGTGGGAAAAGGTTTTAATTACATTATTTCTAATAATTAAACAGTTGCAGCCTTAGAAAATTGAATTTTAAAATAATAAATTATTTCATAAAAACCTAAAGGATGTCATGTGTATCAAGAAAAATTAATGTTTCATTAAAAGTGCCGGATAAGGAAGCCTATTGTACCAGAAATATAAAAGTACACATATATGCTTCCTAGCCTGCATGAAAATGCTTTAATCTTTGTGTATTGTATAATCAGATATTATGGGTCTGATTTGCAAAGAAGTTGACCATCTGCAACCCATCTGAAATTAACACTGGCCACGGGTGAATTTTACTTACCATTTTATGGTTTCCTTGCACTTACAAACACGTAATGTAGTGTGCAGGCTTGAGCATTTTGGAGCACCATTTAATTTCCTGTGCTAATGTGAACAAGCACTTGATTTCATGGTTTGTCTCCTTGTAATTGTAGCTTGATTGTGAGCTTAGAACCATTTGTTCATTGGGCTTTAAATCTACATTTAATTGACCAGCTTTGTGAATGATTAAGTGAATTCAATTAGTTTTAACATGGCACACTGGGATCTCTGAATAGATTTGTGTCAATTAAAGTACTTTCATATTTTATGGTGCTTATGATATGTTAGAAAAATATTTTTCTGCATCATTACTTTACCATGAATACAAGTAAGATGAACTTAAAGCCATCAGCATTTTCTAAACCCTGGCCTTCCTGCCTGTGACTAATCTCATTTTTTTCTGGACAAAGATAGTCACAATATAATAAAAGACAAAAAAATCACAATATAACAAAATAAAGTAAAAGGTAATTTTCTTATTTTTCTGTTTATCTTCAGTTTATATATCTGTTTAGTATGGTCGTGGTCTTTAAACATAAAGGAAAATATAATACAAATATGCTGTTTCTAACAGACATTTCATAGTTCTTACAGAAGAATATAATTACAGGTACTTTGGGAAATTTTTAGCACGAAAGTGGGAGATCTGCTATAAGAAAAGTAACTTTTCTTTTAATATCTTTTTACAGCCTCTTTGGTATCTGCCTATCTCTTCGTAAAGCTCATTATCTCTTCCTCAGAAAAGATGGAATAATTTGCGAAAGGTAAAGATATACTATGATACACATTTTACTCCTTTAAGTCTATAAACAAATATATTCCTAGTTAGTCTGTCCAAAAAGCCAAAGAAATGTTTTGGCTTTTTTCTTTTCTGATCCCGTGGAACTGCGATGTAAATAATAGATTAAGTAAAAGGTTTCTACTCAGAGATACATGGTAACAAAGATACCCTCTATTCCCTAACATGGGTAACTTTTCCTATGACAATTCACTGAATTCCACAGCCTTTCTGTAGTGGTTTGGTTTTATAACAATTTTAATGAAGTTCCACGTGCGGAAGTTCAGTTAGTTTAGGTATAAAATGCAGTAATGTAATTTATACCACGTGTAAAGACAAAACCTACATTCTTTATTTGTGTGTCTTAATGTGTACTCTTGTGTGTCATATGGATCATATTAACCAAGAATTGGACATGACAGATAGCAAGTTTGACAACTGTTTTCCTTAAAATACTGAAGATGTCAAGAATCTCTGTAGCTTTATTATATTCTACAGTAAGAAAAGGAAAAAGTACTAAAATTTTTACAGATTCTAACGTTTATTTACTTCTGCTTCAGTGGGAGATTTTGATGCCTTACCTGCAAAGTACCATTATTGATGACAAGCTGAATTAAAAAATGTTGTATTGTTTCTGGGCTCTGTTCAATATTTAGGAGAAGTCCGTGAGGATAATAGGTCTTAAATTCCAGGTGGATGAAGTTTTCCATGTTCAAATGTAAACCTTGAAATTCCAGGTAAGAATCACCATAGTAGCGAGCATAACTAAAATCTGTGAATAGAATTTTGAGATGTGTAAGGATATAAGCACATTTTTCTTCTTCACACACTGCTTTCTTATTCTGGTAGGGGTAGCAAAGATATAAGATAATTTTTTACATCCATCAAGGATTCAGATGTGAGTCAGAAAACTGATGTTTTCTTCTGTCAACTTAGTTGATAAAACTAGACACAAAAGTTTTAGTCAAATTATATTAAGCAGGCATATAAATCAATGCCTTTGTAGCTAGGCTACAAAGATGAAAGCACTTGGTACATATCTACCAGCTTTGGCTCAACATTTTTTTCAAGGTTAGGTTTTTTAACCAAACCTAGATGCAAGAATGAATGAGTTTGAAGTCTTTACAGAAACCACACAGTATGGAAAGGAAGGAAGACATTCTACAACCTAATTATGAAATTGGCATCCTAATAAATATGTCAAATATTTTGTGGTGCTAGGATGAAAGCTGAAAATTTCCTTTGTGACTACATCTAGTTTGTTTGATTTATCTGGAAACCTTTTAACATTCAGCACCCTGTGCAATACCTGGCAAGGGCAGATGCAGCTCTTATTTAAATAGAAAAGGTATGTGAATACATGGCCTCAAGCCTATCAGATGACATATGACTGCACTTAAAAGGAGCTTCTTTGTATTTTTTATTTCTTCCTATCCCATTCTTTCTTCTCATCTTTCCTTTCCCCTCCCCTCCTCTCCTCTCCCCTCCCCGCCTTTCTCCTCTCCCCTCCCCGCCTTTCTCCTCTCCCCTCCCCGCCTTTCTCCTCTCCTCTCCTCTCCTCTCCTCTCCTCTCCTCTCCTCTCCTCTCCTCTCCTCTCCTCTCCTCTCCTCTCCTCTCCTCTCCTCTCCTCTCCTCTCCTCTCCTCTCCTCTCCTCTCCTCTCCTCTCCTCTCCTCTCCTCTCCTCTCCTCTCCTCTCCTCTCCTCTCCTCTCCTCTCCTCTCCTCTCCTCTCCTCTCCTCTCCTCTCCTCTCCTCTCCTCTCCTCTCCTCTCCTCTCCTCTCCTCTCCTCTCCTCTCCTCTCCTCTCCTCTCCTCTCCTCTCCTCTCCTCTCCTCTCCTCTCCTCTCCTCTCCTTTATATTTTCTCCTTTTCTTTTTTCCTATTTTCTTTCTTTCTATTTTCTTCCTTTCTTTTCCTTTCTTTGTTTCTTATTCCCTCTCTTTTCTCTCTTCTCCATTTTTTGCTGCCTTTCCTTCCTGTTATTTTTTTTTCCTTCTTTTTATTTCCCTTCCCATCCTTTTCTTTCTCTTTCCCTTATTGTGTTTTTACAAGGGAAGAGTATTCAACATGCACATGGGTACCTATTCATATACAACTGCACTCTTGCATTTTGGTTTTTTCACTTGCCAGTATTTAAACTGAGAGCACTACATTTATCTGCTCATAAGGAGTTAAAAATGTGGGTCCTCTTCCATACATGTAACATGAGGAGTTAAGTATTTTGATTTTTGTAGAAGCAGGTATATGCTTTCATCTCACAGCATATAATTATCTGTTTGATCAGCTTCATGAGACTGATAAAAATGTAAAGAAATATTAACAATTCACCCACCTTGTGAAAAATGTTGGTGCAACAATATGAACCTGGACACAATACACAACACATAAGTGAATTATTCCATTTCACTTTGATCAAATTTCACTGAATCCTCCCTACAGGGGTTTAGAGTATCTCTGAAGGTCACAGATTTTTATTTATTATTTATTCTCTTTTTATTTTCCAAAATAGGTAAAATTTTAATCTGTTGTGACAACAACTCCAATAGCAAATACCTCACTATATATGCTTAAATTCTGAACAAAAATTGTTACAGTGGGGATTACTGCAACACGCATATATCAAACCAGGAGTCCCGTGGAAAAGAAGTATATATGGACAGATTCGTGGTAGATGTTTCAGAGATGTTTATTTCTCCAGCTGCATGGCCAGGGCTCAGCTCAGGAACTCTCAGTCACGGGACCCGAGGGTCCTTGGCCACCCCGGGGAACACAAACCAACCAATGGGAAATGAGACTGACCAGGGGCAGGGAAACCCCGTGTCTCCCCTCAGGGCCCCTTTCCCAGGGCTCCATGGCAGGGGGGAGGGACCCCAACAAGAAATGATACTGGGATAAAACAAAAATTATTGATGTTGAACTTTTGTACATCAGTGTAAGAGTATGCTGAATTTTATCCTTTCATAACTTTGCATAAACCAATTTACAAAGAGTCACCGTGGTCAAATCTCAAACACAGATCTTAAGAAATTCTTACTACTATATAAGAATCAGCAACATATGCATACATACAACACACAGTAAAATAGACCAAAAATTTCAAGCAATACCAATCAATAACCAGTACTGCAATAAAAGAGATTTTACAATTTTAAATATATCTAATCATTAAAAGTTCTGTTTTGAACTATAAGTCTGTAGGTGTAAATTTCAGAAAATTTAACTTAAAAAATTTGCACAGAAAGTTTTTTACATTTTATAGACAGGACAATTTCTCTAAGAAAAGGCTTTAGTGAACTATTGCCAATCCCTAACCCTTGTTTGTTTTCCTTCCTGAGCTAGTCACTGAGCTCTAAATCTTTCTCTCATCCTGTTTGCCCTGAATAGCTCCTGAATAGGTTTTGCTTATCCCAAGGAACAAATCAGTCATCCCCACACTCCTGAAATACTGATATCTAACCATCTCTTTTTCTTGATCCACTTAGGAGATCAGCCTGGCTAAAAGACAGCAAAGTTGCACAGAATATCCCCTTCCCGCAGTCCTAAATCCTTCTGCTACCTTCCCAATATTTTGGAGGTGGATTGTTTTTATTGTTGGGTTGTTTTTCTTTCCCATGTTGTTCAGCATATAATAAAGCTGACATGAGAGAACAGGTCAAAACTATGTCAGTTCTTCAGAGCTTTGCTAACATAAGGCACCTGAGACTCTGGATCTCACAGAAGAGTAAAATCTGTAATCATGAGGAGAAAAAACAGGTAGGTGCAGGAACAGTTTATTCATGATTCCTGAAACTATAATTTAACTCTGGTAATTGCGGTCAGACTGAATTATCTACTAAAATTCAAGGAAGACCACAAGTTAGTGGCATCTACCTTTAGCTCTCTGTATGTAATTGTAGCAAGCACACAGAGCACTGCAGACAAAACTTGTTACTTTATTCTGACTGACATTCATTTCTTTTTATCTTCAAATGGCAACAAGTGATGATGCCTTGCAAGAAAATACATTCCACTAGTCCATGGATTTGAGTCCAGTTTGGGTTCATCTGGGAAATACAATCGTGCTGCTAAACAGAAAACTTTTTAAGCAAATCATCTGCAGTAAAATTGCTGCAATTGTCTTGTGTCCACAAATATGGAAAGAGTTAATGAGAGAAAGCACTGAAGAATATCTAGCAGGCTCCAGGTTTCTGTAAAACCCATAAAAACCTTCTACTTGAATAACAAATAGTCTATCTACCTTCCCACAACAGCTATTAACATAAACCACTGGTGTGGTTTTACCTATTAAGATTCTCACATTGTTTGTAACAGTACACAATCTCATTTTATAGAACATAAGCTTTGCTTATAATCCTTCTATTGCACTTGGAGGCAGTTTTCTCATTTGACCTCTAGAGTTGGCTTCCTAGATTGCTTTGCGTCCTAAAGGAGAGTACTCATCATCCAAGCCTTTAGAACAAAAAAAAAAAGGAAAAATTGAAACTGTATCTTATCTTTCTCTAAGAATGCCTAACAATTGATTTCCTAAGAAACAGGCAAGCCCTTTGGCCTATAAAATCCTCTCAGCTTTAGCTTGCTCCCCTGTGTACATACAGCTCTCCATGTTTTGGTGTTTACTAGACTTCATATTAATGTCAGAATGTTAAAAGGTTTGAGATTCAGCTGTAATGGTAAGCAGATACACAGGCAGGTCTGCAACCCAGCTGATAGGCAATCTTCATTAACTTTTGCCACTCCCTACTGATTTTCTCTATTCCAACAGGTATCAGCTGCATCAGCTTCAAAATGGAGGCCTGAAAGTGTAAAATTTTTTGAGAGCTGCACAATTGAGTCTTGGTTTATAAAGGCAGATAGAGAGATAATAAAAACGTTTAATATGTTCAGGAGCATGTGCTCCTGATGGTTGAGCTTTTGTCTCCATATATTTCTATGTCTAATGCACCCCCAGTAGTTTGCATGTACTCAGACACAAAGAGGACTATAATAATGCTCTCTTTCTTTCTTCTGCTAATCTTTTTTGTTATGTTACACCTTGGAACAAATTCATCCTGTTAAAGCTATTGGTGTTCCCCTTTTCATGGACATATATTTCACATCTTTTGTTATTTTTTTAAATTAGAACTATCTTACAACATTCAAAGAGAAGTCATTGTTGCCTATGGAAAGGACCTGTCATGAAAAATCAGAACAATGAATTTGCTATTTGAAATTTGTATTTATTTTTATTAAGAAGGAACACATTTCTTAACAGTGTAAGACTGCGGTCATAAAAACCACTTATGTTTGTTTAAAACTGGATAATGTCAAAAGACAAAAAAATTAGAGAAGCAAAACAAGAAAGTCAGAGCAAGGACTGTTTCACAGGGCTGTCTAAAGACCCCTTGAGCCCAACAGCTGACTTCCAACAGCTGCCCATGGCACAGCCTTACACAAACAGCATGCAAGGAGCAGTGCTTCCCCTGGGACAGCCTGTCAGCTTCCAGGGGAAAAACTGCCATGGTTTCCTCAGCCAGGGTATGCTCATGGCCCATCACACTGGGCATCCAGCCCTGCTACCACCTGCTGTGATCCTGGCTGGCAGGACCCAGTGTCCTGCCCCTCCAGTGGCCATGCCATCAGCTGCTCTGTGCTCCACAGTTCCCTCCCCCCCTCTCTGCTGCTTGTGGTGAGGTCTCTCTATGTGCTCTGGCAGCAGCTCTGTGTTGTCTGGTGAGGAAGTTGTCGGGACAGACAAGGGAGCTGCCACCATCATGGAAAATTTTGCACAAACACGTGTGGAGAAGAAGCTGAGCCGGACATAGAAAGGGAGTAGGAATGGCCAGAGGCCATCTTCCCACAGGTAGGGGTGGGCGGGCTGTTGAGACAGGAGAGGCTAGAAACTTGTGATTGACCAGTAGACATGCAGCTGCTCAGGACATTGCTGAAGGCAAATAAGATTCTTCAGGAGCCAGCTCAGCCCAGACCTAGTATCTGCAGAAGGGGCTAAAGAGAAGTGACACCATTACTGAAGACTCCCTTCTGCGAGATATGGAGTCACCAATACATTAGTTGTGGGAGACTGGAGGAGATTGTTGGCTTGAAACACTTCAGGCACATGTATGGGGAAAGGAGCAAGTCAAGTCTTGCCCTGGAGAGGTGATGTCCTGCTCCACACGCCCCACATCCCCAGGGCCTGTATCCCAGCCCCACAGCAGGGTCAAGCCCTGGCATATGGGAGGCAATGCTCCACACTGTGACCCTGGAGCCCCTAACCCAGGTCCTGAGTGGCCAAATGACCAGAAGTCTCACCTGGGGGGAGGGTCCAGGAAAGCTAATATGTGCATAAGACAGAGCACGAGGTACACACAGGTATTGACCCTACCTTCTCATGGACGTTCTTTCAGGTGAACACAAGTGGAACCAGGAGTGGTGGCTATATTTGTTCTTCTCTATATCTCTTCTCTCTTTCTTCTAATTCCTTCTTCTCAAAGTTTGAGTAACTTAAAGTCAGATGGGTTGGTTTGCTAAGTGGAATGAGCTTAGAGTTTGCTAAAATAATGCTTTGTGAAATGCTTTATGTTGATTTAATGTTGCTCTAAACTTTCGCCAAAGTTCCCAGGTTTTCTGAAGTTTACCAGTAAAGTTTTTATTTGTTTGCCCTCTTGAGAATATCTTGTCAGTGTTTCTCCCTTGCACCTAACTCAAGTTGCAAAAAATCATCTTAAATCCTTTTAAGAGATTCATTGAGCGAGCTCTGGGGCCTTACACCAATCCAACCTGATGTCCTCAGAGGCTTGTCTGCCAGCTTGGCTGTCTGTCAGGGCCAGGATCTGGGATTCTACACAGGGACCAGCAGGCTTGCCCAACTCACAGGTGGTTAACCCTTGTTACTCTTCCCTGTGGGTATCAACAACACTGAAAGGGTTAGCCCAAAGCACTAAGAGTGACTGCAGAGTTCTAGGTGTTGGAGGAAGGCATGTGGGGCCCTCAGTTGTGCCATCAAGGGGGAAAGTCTTATAAGGAGGTTATTGAACCTCCAGTCAGGCTCTTTGTAAACATTAATAACAGAGGGAAAAGAGAAAATATTGTTAAACTGAAACAGGTATCTTGGTATCCTAACTACAAAGAATTCATCTCCCTATTTTTAATTTTTTTGAAAATTCGCCAAATATAAAAGCAGGGTTAAAGGGTGATATTAGTCATATGATGTTTTTTGTTACCACTTTTAGAAACTTCTGTTTCAGGAGGTAGGATTGGGGTTTGTTTTTTTTTCACTCTCAATGTACTGAAAGTACCTCAGCTTTCATTCTCCTTACATTTGTTTTCTCTCAAAAAATCTAACTTCTTTAAAGTTTCTTATTTAATACGTCATGTTAATCACTCTCTTTTGCATTCTCAAATAAGGTCACTCTTACCAGCAAGTCCTGAAGAACAGCCACAGCAAAATAATCCATGAGTTTTATTCTTTACTCCCTTAAACACAATAATCCACTTAATATTTGTAACCACCATTTAAAAGGCTTTAACTTATTTTCAAATGAGTCTCATTTAATTCCATACATTTCATTTAGTCTTTTCAGCTGAAACACCTTAAAGGCAGAGCAGAACAATGTTCTCCAACCATTATTTCTATTTACAGTTGCAAAGCTATTTTACTGAGATGTGCTTCACCTTTGGTTCCACATAACAAACCCACAGTTACAGTGAACCCATGTTTTATGCTGTCACAGAAGTCTGTGCTGCATGACTAGCAGGGAATTATAGTTATGTTTTTCTCTCAAAGTTGAACTGTTCTCTAATGTGGCGTGTTAGACAACAATAAAATGTGGTTAACATCCAGAACTGTTGCAAGTGCAGCCCACAAGTAGCTTTCAAGCAAAGAAAAACAACAGTTATGAATAAATGCTCTTTACTGTTACTTTTTCATGCTTACACAGAGCCACAGATTTGAGTAGACTGTGAAATTCTTCTGAAAGGAAAACATGACTGTTTTAGAGCTCCTATTATTTCACAATATCTTCACTTCTAGCCTAAAGATACACATATACACAAGCACAAACACATACATAGAATTCAGGTGCCTTAAAGGTATGGACCATCAGACCCTAAATCCCAGGAATCTCCGTCTATTTTCCTGAAATTCTTGTGTCTTTCCTTTCCTCACACATGCTTCAGTCATGTCTGTTGATCCAAGTTTTGATTCTTAACTCCTACATGTCCAACAGCCAGTCTGCAATGCTGTTGGTAGTGAGGTCTATACTCACCTTCCCTACTCACTCCATGAAGGGGACAGGAGGCTGCATTTTCTATTAATTTTCTGTTTTCCCCTCCTTCTGTTCAAGAGTTACAGTTGGAAACAACAAGAAAACTATACAGATAATATTTTCTTAGACAATGAATTTTTCAGATTTTTTTAAAATAAAAATGCTGATTGCAAAGAACTGAAAATATCCTCCTTGAACTCAAGGAAAAGGGGGGCAGAGTCTTCTAGCAATAACCCATTTAAATTATAGGAGGCACCTGGAATGCAATTAGTGCAGGAAATTGTTTTATTATGGACAGAAAACTATTAATAGTTTCTAAAGCAGGATTCTGTTTCCTGCTGAAATGTAGATTTTAAATTCAAATCTACTGCCTATGTCTATTAATTGCAGTAATAGCTTAGTGAGATTAACTGATACTTGTGTGACTACTGCCTGCCAGTCCCAGAAGGGATTTTCCACCATGTGGGCTAGCTCATCAACATACGGATAATGGAAATAGGTGTTATGTTCATGGCAGTCAGAAGTGAATAGAAGAGATTCTCTCACTGAAGGCATGAAACATATATATATATATAAATCAAGAAAAACATCAGCAGTGTGTGGTTCTGCTTCAGTGAAACACTGTTTTTTTCCTTTTTAAATGTCCTATAAGAGACACAGAGAGGATCAAGTAGTATTAGAGCAGAAATAAGGAACAGCTCTTACCTTGGGGATAATTTGGCTTGCTCTCAGCAGAACTTCACAAACCTTGTAAAATCTTTCTCCCCTGCTGCCCTTTCTACAAAGTGTTGGCAGCTGGCACACAGGCAGCACCAAGCCCAGTGCCACTGCTTGCATGTTGATAACCCCCATGGCTAAAATGCATTAGAGACACCACTGGGAGAAAAGCAGTTCTATCCAAATAAACCAAGTTTTTTGTCCTTTACTCATAAACCAATATGGTTTTTTTCAGTCTCTTACAACTAGACTTTGAACAAACAGAACTGAACTATTTTCAGCAAATAATGACTATTTTAAAGATTACAACAATATTGATGGTCAAAGCAAGAAGTGTTCATAACATGAACTTAATTAAAATATCCTTTATAGTACTACAGGCTATTCCAAAAGCAGTTATCTTCCCATTATTCAGAATAGAAAATATAGATTTGAATAGCAAGATAATCAAGATCTTGCAATGTATTGCAAGATTTGCGCACCTAAAGCAGAATTTTTTAAGCCTAAAATACAAGAAAAAACACGTCAGTAATTATCCTTTACCCCCAATACCAAGTCAATAATATAAGCAAGATTATTTTCTGACTAGAAAACAAACAAAAAAACCCATCGTGACATCCAGAAAGACAATATTTCTATCAGGCCAAATCCACATGTAGAATGGATGGAGTTTTTGTAATTTGTTTCATGATATTCTGTTTTTCCATTGCAGTCAAAAAATCACCATTAAGAAGGTGCATGGACTATCCAACCATAGGTATTGCTTTAAAGTGACATGTACAATAATGTTGTCTATTCTGTGCATGGTATCTAGCAGGGTATAATGGAACTCTCTGAATAATTTTTTCTTGTTCCAGAACCAAATATTCAGAGATCCAACATTTTGCTTTAGCAATTCAGCTTGAATTTGCTTAAGATCATGCAGCTATGGGAGAAGTGAAATTCAGGTGACTTGCGGACAAGTATTTCAGGAGTGTGCTTCTTCCTATTGAAGGTTGTTATAGAACTTCTTGTGGAGGCCTTAGATTCAAGTAATTCTTACCATGAAAACCACCTCTATCAGTCACTGATGAAATGCTGTAGCAAGATGGCAATGTAAGGCTTGTGCACTAGCTATGCTTGTTCCTCATAATTTATGGTAATTACTTTTACCTGTTAATTGTGCACATGCCTCACTAAATTGACAGCCAAGTTTTATCTGTTCTGCATTTATAAGTAAGTATGCTGTATTTACCACAGCTGTGAATTTGCATAAGCTCATAATTGCCCAGTGAGTTGCAGTTAAAGCAGTCAAGTGCATGTTTCTGTCTTCAGTATGCATTGTTTTGGTCACAGCTGTGTATGACATCTCTCGGGGTGGTGGCAAATGGACAAGCTAATATCAGCTGCTGACTCTGTCTTCATCTCGGACACCTGAAGCCTAAAAACATTCCCAACTGAAGTTATACCTTCAGACATGAACAGTATTCACAGTAGAACCATATCAAGCTGTCTTTCACAAATTGGGATGACACTAATGACCCTGACAGCAAAGCCATGGTGCTCTGAAATCATACTTCATTCGCTCCTTCTGGTGACTCTTCCGACTAATATCTTACCTATACTACTGTGTTCAGTATTTCTATATCCCTCTGCTTTCCTTTCCTGCAAATAGTGCAAATATGCAGCTGTCTTCTGAAAGAAATATTAAAGCCTCAATTAAGAGTATGGTGAGCATTATTCCTGCTTCCTTCATCTTAAATAATGTATTGGAAGCCTGCAGGCTTCTAATGCATTCTTTTCTTGTGCATTTTCCAATGCATCCTTATTCTAATAAGAATGCACTTTTTTCTTACTTAACTTGTTCTAATGAAGACCTGCATGCACACAAAGCATCAACAAAAAAACATTCAGCGGATGTTAAAAACACGAACCATTCATGGTATTCTTCAATGATGTCCAATAAAGAAGGCAAAAGATAGATGCATACGACATGTCACTTTCACTTTCTGAATCCCAGTGGTCTAGGATCTGCTAATGTGTATGAGACCTATGGGAACTAATGTTGCCGTGAATACTAAAGAATACAAATAAGGAGTGAATCATTAATAACACACCAAACGGACATTTTGATACATAAAAATCAGTGAATGTTTTCAAGATCACACAAAAAAGCTTTGATTAAAAACAGGATCAGAAAATTTAGTAGTTATCATTTATGACACATAACCTTGTAGAGAGAACCTAAACTCAAAACTTTAAAATAAATGGTTCATAAATTATAAATATAATATATAACACTGGCTGCTTTCCCCCCTGTTTTGTATGTGATTTAGTCCCTTGCAACATACAAATACAAAATTGTTATTTGGTATCCTTTTAATATGGGAACTGACAGTTCAAAGGATGGGGAAGATTTAGAATGACAGTGCTGCTTAGGTAATTTATTTCAAGGTATGCATTTGAAGTAATTTATATGCTGAAAAATTCAACTTTACATTTGGAGTCCTAATGTAAGCACTGTGGAATAATTTCCCCTGTGTAGAAGAAGTTACTGTGCAAAAGCAGGCCTTCACACAAATTTTCTATAGCACAGATTCTGCATGAACCATGAAGAGAAAATTAAAGTGTGCAGACACGGGATATCTTCCAAAATAACTACATGTATGGAATTTGTTGGTGATAATGAAAAATGAGTAGCTTCTTGTGCTTCAGAGCAAATACATGTGTTTGTATAGTGCTTGACTAGTGTCTTTAGGTAAATGCAGTTTGGACTCTGAAGTAACTACACTGTTGTTGAGATAGGGGCTTTCTAAACAAGAATTTGTGGAAAGATCCCCACTTTTGATTCTAAGATCAAGTTAAACAGAAAACTAACTGCAAACCTAACTGAGGGGATATGGCTGAAAGCTAATTGACTTGAAAATGCTGCCTAGATAGCAATCAGGGCTGCAAAACAAGTAAGTTACCCATACACCTTTATCTGTGATGGAAAAAAAGCGCAAATAGGTCAAGGTGTCTGTTATCAAGATGACACAGACAATTAATGTGACAAGAACAAGACTTTTTGCTTCTGAAGAAGCCATGCAAAATACATAATATTCAACTATGTTAAGAAGGCATATACTATATATGAAGTTTTCCTGTGCATTCAAAAATAAAGATGACAACATCAAAAGCTGGAAACACTGATCAAATTTAGAATACATTCAAAGACACATATGGAGCAAAGAAAATGGTGGTAGATGATAACAGGCTCCCCTCCTGGCTGTGTGTACGTGAGTTGACAAACTAGGAATATACTGCAGTTCAGATAAGCAAGTAACAATGAAGAAAGCACAGCAAAGGATCCTAGACAGTAAGTGAAAGAGAGCAGAGAGGAGAACTCAGGAATGAATAGTAATAGAATCAGTCACTAAGATGACTGGAATGTAATTGTTAAGAGCTTCAGAATAAAGAGTAATATGGATGGCATTTCTGAAACTGTGAGGAAAAAAAGGCAGGATTGTGTGTGATCAGAACTCAGGCAGAAGTGCATTCAAAGTGTTTACACTATCTGACTATCTGCAACAACAGAAGAATTAATTCAATATGCAGAAGTCCTTGCCAGCTTTATGCTTATAATTGCACTGAAGTAAGATGAGACAAGTAGGGGCAGATTTAAATTTCATGTCACACGTACAAAACAGCAGTAGCTCTTCTAGCACTCATGGTGTGGTTTTGGCTCTTCCACAATGAAGAGGAAACCAAAGGAATCTCTAGAAATTCTAAGACATTAATGAAAGGCCTAGTATTTAAAAGGATCTTTGTCTGCAAAGGGTCCTTAAATTTTCCAAATAATCTGCCTAGTACTATTGTTCAGATGGATGTATTCAGATATCTTATTCAGATTTAATTCAGAAATGTCATAAAGTAATAGCCAGAATAGAAACTGCCATACTAAAATTTATAGTTAATTCTACTTAGTCTGGAATTACTTACTTTAAGTGCAACTGCTGCATCTTAGAATCAAGATGGAATTAAGAAGATTATTAAAGACAGAGTCTACACTTCGTACTGTTTATCTCTAAGGTAAAAATGAAAAGAAACCTCAATTCCTATTTTGCAGTGAATATGATTACTTTTAGGTCCATAATAGAAAAATAACCCAAAGCTTTCACAGAATCACAGGATGGGCCTGGTAGGAAGAGACCACAGTGGGTCATCTGGTGCCATGTCCACACTCAAGCAGTGTTATCCTAGAGCACATAGCACCAGATTGTGTCCAGATGGTTTTTGAATATCTCCAGTGATGGGGAAAGAAGTTCTTCCTCATATTCAGGTGGAACTTCCTGCGCATACAGTTTCTGCCCATTGCCTCTTCTTCTATTGCTTTGCACCACTGAGAAGAGTGTGGAAAACTCTTGACACCCTCCCTTCAGATTGTCTTAGACTTTACTGAGGTCCATTCTCAGTCATCTCTTCTTGAGGCAGAACAGGCCCAACTTCCTCAGCATTTACTCATAAGAGATATGCCCCAGCCCCTTAATCACGCTCATAGCCTCTGCTTTGTTTCATATTTCAGCTCTTACCATAAGCGAAATGTCTTCTTTATATAAACAGTCTATCTTCACATATTAGACATCTACAGGCACAGCTACTGTTGTGATGTACACCATTAATTTCTGCTGAATATTCTACCTAGGGGATGCAACATCAACTTCTCCACCAAGTTTTCCCACACATATTTCATTATAAAACACAAATTAATTTAAAATATCAAAAAACACCTGTTCTTTTGCTTAGATTTTGTGCTGACTTTTTCCAGAGCTACAGCAACACTGGTGATGTTCTTATTAATCAGAGTCATTCTCTTCCTCTGTTCTAGTATGGATCTAGACCAAGAAAACTTTCTAAGAACAGAAAGAAAAGTGCAAAGTTGCCATTACTAAAAAGATTCTAGATCACTATCTTATCTTGGTCAGTTGGGGAATGACATGTCTCTATATAGAAAGTGGCTTGCCCTAGCAGAGAGCAGGATGTTTCGTTTAGTTTTATAAATCTCTGTGAATGCAACAGCAATATCACTAAAACTGCAGTCTGCTTTAGGAAGGTCTCCTTACTGTTGTGAGATTGAAAGGACCATATGTCTATAATTTCAGGTCAAGTATTTCCTAATTTATCATCCTTTATAATATCATAATAATATCATCCTTTAAAGATAAAAATTAGATAACAATAAGCTGGTTACAGAAAAAATGCTGTTTAAAATGTATTTTTCATAACTTTTATATAATTTTCAGATTATGACTGTTTATATTGTTGAAATTTATATAAAGTAGGAGTAAACCCAATGTATTTTTTACATCTTGTGTATAGCACTAAAACCAGACTCTATATTTATCTTCTAACAAATAAAATCTTTGTAAACAAGGCGAATGTAAAGCACCAACTAACTTGCTTTAGACATCTCCAATATCCATGAAATGTAAACAATCAAGACAGAAATATTTGAGGAAGGACCGAGGTACAAAATTACAATTTGTATAGAAGCTGGAAATAGTCTAATTTCACAGACAAACCTTTGCAGAATTCTTAGCTGTTGCTTTTCTGTTATTTAGTCTTCTGTGTAATTTGGCAATATGCCAAGTACTTCCATCTAAATGTATTTGTTAACTTTCTCAGAAATTTAAAATTCACCTCTGGTAAGCCCATGGTTTACATGGCCTATATAAAAACAATTTAAGAAAAAACGTATTGTCCCCAATGCCTCCAAGTAAAGATTACTCAGGAACATCAAACCAAAAATACTGACTTATGCTTAAATACCACATAGCAACAGTCACTGAGAAATTCTTGGCAAACACTGAATTCTGTTTTGAAAAAACCCCAAATCTGCAAAAATGCATTAATTGGGAGCTAGAGCACATTATATTCACTTCTTTTGAAAGTTAGATGGGAATTGTCAGCAGATATAGATAACAATAGGAAAAACCCTAATTTGCACCAAATAAAATTTGGGAAAAATGTTTGTTGTAATTTTGGGTGCAATGACATTTCATTCACTCAATTATGTTTAAAATTCTCTTCCAAATCCTAGTTTGATTAATTAGAAATGTTAGGCGCAATAAATGCAAATGACTGAAACAAGTAATTTCAGACATAGAAAATATAAAAACTAAGAATAGCTGAATCTTATAGCTATTTGCATGATAGATATGATTTTCACCAAAAATATTCATGTGAAAACTGCTTGATTAAAGAGAAGCACTATAGTATTTAAGATTTATTGTTTTCAATCTTTAATATGCCAAAAGTAACAAAATAGTTGCAGTATATTTTATAATGACAGGAGCATGAGCTGTGCACACTTTGGAGGGAAACAGATATTAATGAAAACCAGAAAGACCCTGGAATACAAGAGCTATGTCCTGAAAATTGATATTAGCTCAGCACACAGAAATTTAGAGCGGAATCTACTGTATGGTGGTATGCAATGCTTGTATTACTTAGGATGGTCATTACAGTGTTAGAGAAATACTGATTCTAACTGGTGATGCCACACATTGTGTCTTCATTAATTGGTTTATAAAGGTCCTCTGTTTCTTTCTCTTTATAGGATAGGAAATTTATAGTCAATTTGGTTAACTTAAAATTTCAAGCTAGCTAATAATGACTATGAAGTGAATTTCTTTAATCTTATAAATAAATATTGGAGAAATAATTTTAAAAAAATCCAGAAAAAAGTCAGAAATACTCTCCCACAATTATAAAAAAGAGCTTGTGTCTTTTATAGCCCACTCCTAAATTATTATTTTTCAATTTAATACTTTTTAATTATTTGATGCTATGTGAACCAAAACATCAAAAATTCATCTTATGTCTTTCAAATGTTCAAATTCAAGGCTTTACATGAAAGTAAAATCTCAATATCACCAATTACTAGTATTAAAATGTACATTCTCCTGAAGAAAACTTTGTGGCTTATGTTTTCATGAGGTTCATTATGAAACTTTTCCTTCAGTATAGTTTCAAATCTTATCAACTTTCTAAGGACAGAACCAAATATGGCCTGATGTATATAAATTGACTGTTGCAAAGGTCTAATGAAGATCAGCTTCCCACTCTACAGGAAATGTGTTAACACAGCACTAAATTAATCAGCACATTGAGCTTTTTCTAAGGACTTAAATAGTCTCCCTTATTTAAAGTACAGAGCAGGCTTTTCCATCCATAAGGAGCACAGTGCTAAGCCCTCTGAAGGAATTAAAAGCATTTTCTCCTCTTCTGTGTAGCAGGCATATTGAATGCATGACAACAATTTGCACACATTTACAAGGAAGGTAGAGACATACATATTACAAAACCCCTCTGCCTGGAGAAGTTTAACCTGCAGCTCTCATCCTCCTTAGGCATGTCATGGATCATACACGTCTCAATAATGCCATTCTGCAGAGGTGAATGCAAAATCCCATGGGACAGAGAAAAGGAGGGAGACGTGCAAGACATCTCACTATAGCCTAGTGAATAAGGCTGTCACCTGGCTAGAAACCTCAGAGGACTTGTGTATTGTAAGAGGATTTTGACTACAACTGTATCACCTATACAGAGAAGAATGGAATTTAGGTAATCTTTTAACACTAAGAAAATCTATGCCATAAAAAGAATGCATCATTTTTGTATGGGGGCTGAGAAAATATTTGTAAGAATCAAGAAGAGGAGGTATATTTGCAAATGAGGTCTGTGAAAAGCAATGGTCATTTATATCAGTTGCATTATGCATAGAAAAGCAAAAAGAAAAAAATAACATGGCTTTAGGGGCTTAAACCTCTTACTTAGTATAAAAAAAAAGTATAATCAGATTTACTGTGCTTCAAATAACCAAAACAACTGTAAAAATACCTATCTAAAAAGTCAGTTTACTAAATAATGAATATCCTTTTGTTTCCTTATATAATTCAGGGAATTACTGATTAAAAAGCATCTCCTCTAGAGTGATCGTGATCAAATCTCTGTACTATGTCTTTCTGCCCCTCAAAATGTGATCAAGAACTATGTAGTAATTGTGAAATTAAGCATTTTCAAGCAATAAAAAATGCAAGCAATCAAAAAAAAAAAAAAAAAAAAAAAGAAAATGAAGCAGGAACCTATCCAACGCTAAATAATAGAAATCAGGGAAGACAGTAGCCAGGACACTAAGCCCTCCTCAGCTGCCAGGTATCTGATTAAGGATTGCACGCAGATCTGGAAACCTGGATGCTGAAGACCAGAATTTTATGCTGTGTGTTGACATGCACAATTGCACTTTCAAAGAACTAAACAGGGATCATTATTCTCTTTTACAGCAGTTCCACAAAGGTGATGGTAGTGGCACTGTTCATCTTTTATGCTACAAAGCAATTATTATACTGCTCAGCCAGCAGGACACCCAGGTTAATTTTTTTCCTAGGTTTAGGACTCAATATCTGTATCTTCTCTGTATTAGTAAATATCCCAGGTACTAGATAGAAAGCTAGCCCAGAGGGCATTTTGTCCCTTGGAGTGGCAAAATTCATGAAAAACGTAAGTGAGGAGGAAAGTATAGATTTTGTAGCCTTAGATGAGCGCACTTATCTGAGAGAAGGGAGACATGGCATGACTGAGATTTGCTTTATGGTGGATGAGGAGAGGGGAACTTTTCTAACATGATTTACCTGAATAATTTTAGATGCTTTTCTTGAGATGAATCACACCCTAAAACCATCTATTTCTCTGCATAGAGACAGTCTAGTGTCAGACTCCATATTCTGCCATAGGCAAAAGAGAAAACAGCATTTACATGGGGACTAGACATCAGTGTTTTAAAGGTCTCATAGCACATACTATGTAATTAATGTGGAAATGCTATATTAACATTAAAATTGTTACATAATAAAGTTTTCCTGTTATCTATCCCTTTTCTTAGCTGTTATGCTCATCCTTCCTGTGTCCTGCTGGGTCCTGTGGTTGACTCTTCAGCCTTCCTCAGGAGTGATGGGGGTGAGAGGTTGCAGGGGGTCACAGTCAGCTGTCAACATCCTCAGGTCTTCACCAGAGAAAGTGTCACATTTCTTTCTCCTCAGGCTTGGTCACTGCTTTGGGTTTTTTTTAAATGTTTCTATGTGACAGCCCTTTTCCTTCTCCCAGACTGCCAGCTACAGCCTGACAGTGGCCTCCAGCCCCATACCAGCCCCACGCACACAAAGGGCTATGCATTGTCAGGCAGTGACAGGCAGGGGGGTGTCACCCCTTCCCCAGTGGGGCCACTCCAGAGCTGATGCTGGAGCAGGGGAGGCAGCAGCCACTGGCCCAGCACAGGGATAAAACCAGTGACACCCTGACTAGGCCAGAGTGAGTCTAATCCCCCAAACTGCCAGGTCAGGGCAGATAGCATATTTACTGGGCTGCACTGATTACCTAGATCCCATATGGATATCATTAGTCTCCAAGGTAAGTCATGATGACATCTAAAGTCTTGCTAAGGACTATAGACTCTTAAAGATCTCTTAATGATCGAGTGTAAGATGAACAGTATCTATTGCAAATTTAGTCAGCAAAGCTGACTTGTCTGATTTGATTACTAGTTACCTTAAATGTCCTTGAAAGCCAGGAAGAGAAACAAAAGGAGCTGCCTGGGGCAATGTTAGCCCTAAAACTGGTAAAAAACATACAACTGCAAGGTTCTGAGAAGCATCTCTTCACTCATGTGAAGAATAAGAGAAGCTTAGCTGAACGAAATCTTGACCTTCATATTTCTTCACAGTTCCTCCAAATCCCCTAATCTCTCAGAGGAGGAAGCTTCAAATTCAAGGAATGAGAGATGACCTCAAATCCAATAAACTTAAGAAATAAGTACTACGGTTTTCCAGATAAAATAAAGAACTAAGTTGTACTACTGCTTTTCTGGACATTGAAATAAAGAATGCAATACTCAGTTTGTCTCATATATTCATTCAATACATTCCTCCAGATTTTATATCACTGATTCCCTCACCCCATTCTTTGCTGTTTATTTAAAAGTGTGTCAAAAAACTTCACTCTATTAAAAACACACGTTTTAAAATTGCTAGTAATGCCAAGGTAACAAAACAGGTCACTTCAGTCCTGGAAGATATTTTAGTACATGTTCAGTTTCATCTACAGATCAATAAGAAAAAAAGGCTATTTTAAAGTTAATTCCAAGCTAGCAGAAAACTCAAGAAACCACATATTTTATATTTTGACTACACTGGGTTTAGTGTTGCAAATTGTCTTTCAAATCTCTCTTTCAGGTTTGTCAAATCTGTCACAAAAACTGCTCAGAGGTTTGAGTATGATGAGTCCCAAATTTTATCTGTGTTTTAATCTCAGATGTGATTCCTAGTAAAAACCTAATCTAAGTAAAAACACAGTCTGATTAACCAGTGTCTCATTAGTTTGTGTAAGTTAACATATCTACTTTTCTACTATTAAGAAAGCAGCCTTCTATAACTTTTTAGTGTTGACTTTAAGTATTTTCCATCCTGTAAAGGGGAAGGATTCATACCAAACTATATAGAATTTTTCTCTATCCTCATCTATTGCTTAGTTTCTGACAGAAAGATAGTGTCTCAAAAATGTCATACATATAATACTTTAACAACATTAAATTTTGTCACAAAAGCCTTTCATTTGTGCATTCTGTTGCTCTTTGGACTTTGTCACACAGATTGTTCAATATGGAAAATCTGTAATGCTGAGGAGAACCATAATAAAGAGCTACATTTAAGATGATGAATGTTCTCACAATTAATTTGAAGGCAAGAACAAAAATGCAGTAGTAGTTCATATTGAATACATGTAATGAAATGGCTGTGGTTGCTTGGCAACCAGGATCAGGCTTATGGGAGAACAGTAAATACCTACAGTAATCTGTAGAGATTTTCCTATAATACAAAGAGGTAGCTGATATTTTTTGACAGGTTTGTTAATGCACTATGCAAGTTCCATCTGTGTGTCTTTTAGCAATGAAAAGTTTGAATTTACCTGTTTAGATTAGTTGATAGTGTTATATTCACTTTATTTCTTCTTCTCAATCTGTATTGGCAAACAAGCAAACTTCAGGTGAATCTGTTGAGCAGATCTTCTATCCAGCTTCCTGTATGACTTTGAATGTTTTTTTGGAGCACTTTCATTTGCTCAATCAAGAAGTAACTAACTTTGGCCACTGCTGCTGGGGAGACTTTTTCAGAATGATGTCTCTTAACGGCAGTGTAAAGGCTTCTGTTTGCTTTTACAGCACATTTCAGACATTGGTGTGTAAAATATACCCAAGTTCAAAACTTTCTGTTTTCTGCATTGTGAGGACCAAAGGACATTGCAAGGTCCAGACTTGGAGATCTGCAGGGGACTATAAACAAGAAGACCTGCATCATTATTAAGCTTAAACCAAGATGTGAACTCACCTTCAGTATGAAGGGCTGCGGTACTTTGTGCCTGGTCTATGTGGCACACATTTTTGTAGCTTCTGATCTCCCCAGTACGAAAAAGCCCTGAGCTTGTCTGCTGCAAAATTTAATGGGAGTGGTAGACAGTGCTTCTTAGGCAATATCTATAGCTGTTCCCCAAGAACAGCAGCATGCCTTAAAGAGCTGAATCAAGAAGACTGTGACCTGAAACTTCTTCCTGACCTAGCATTCTACCATTAGCATAGATACAACTTTTCCTGTAAAGTGAGCTACTTCAGAGTTTTGGAAGAAGAAAAAGAAACTTGCTCTCAGGAGAAAATACAATATATTCACTTGGAATAACTGCGTTTCACTTGGAATAACTGCAAAGATGCTCCACTGCCTCCTGTGTTCCAGATGATGCAGTTAATGTGCTGGTAAAGTATTCTCTTCCCTGAAGTAGCAGTAGATCATTTCATGACAGATTAACCTTGTAGCTGCTATTGGGTTTGTCAGGTGTGATACAATTGTGCTTACATCTAGAGGTATGAACTTCACTGAAAATGTGGAGGGATTTTCTTTAAAGAAAACTTAACTCCCTCTAGACCAAGTTGTCATCACCAGTGCAATGAAAGCTCAACATACAAAGGTTAAAAAAAAGCAATCATGGTACAAAGTTAAATTTTTTTTTTTTGGTTGACGTTCATTTCTGTAATCAAATGTAGCCAACTCAGAGCTAGTGTCTATCATAAAGTCTTCCCTCTCTTTTATCATTGAAAAGAGCTAATTATTCAGAGCCAGCAAGGATGATAAACCTACCATGGTACCCTGGTACCGGTAGGTAAACCCTAACTTTATTCTTCCTTTGTTTACAGAAGACTGTTGGTCATACAAAGGCATTTGTTCTCTCACAGACCTCCCTTTCAGTTTTCACCTTTAAGTTACTGTCTAAGGTTCAGATTACTGTGTTTTCAAGAAAGATCCTTGAAAAGGAATATGAATATGGTACCACAATCATGAGAAGAAGAGAATTAATTGAAAACCTACAGCTGTAACTTTCTTTAAGAGAATTTCCTCAGCAAGTTAATGTTCCCATCCTGTAGACAGGTTATCTAATGATAAAGGACAGGAGTTTAAATAACACATTTATTTCTCTTAGGCACTGGGGCAAAACTCAGTAACTTACAAGACTAAAGATTCTTCAAAGGGATTAAAACCAGACACAAAAGTGTGAGACACTGCAGAATAAGCAAGAGAGGGTTTTATTATCTTCCACCTGACTACAGTGGATGAGTAAATCTAAGGTAATGTCATTTAACTGTCTGTGGAGAATAGTATGAAACTAAAGGAAGCCATAAAACAGTAAGCAAAAGTTTTAAGTTTTCTAGTTATTCTGACACATACCCAGATACCCCACATTTCCTTAGTGCATGAGTAAGATTCTGGTAGATATGCATCAACACAGACCTTTCTTTTCTGTTCAATACTCTTATAGCAAAAGTGTTTGCCATTAACGGGCACATACAGATGATGATACATTCCTTACGGCTGTTTACAAGAACAGAACTATTGATGGGATTGCAAAGGGAAGTTCAGAATTAGTTTCTGTGTACTAATTCCAAATAATACTCTAAGTTTTTATTATCTCCCTGGAGTTCACTCTACCTTTGGTTCCTCATTTAACATAATATCACTGAGCTGTAATACTGTTCCACATATGAGAGGTTCAGCAATTTAACTGCTTTAGTGGTCTTAAAGTGATTATACCTATAATGCAGAACTAGAAAAAGCCTTCTGATGCTTAACACCTATAAACCCGTCATTGTAGATCACAGAAAATCTATTATAGCAGTGAACACTTTCCGCTTCAAATTGAGATGAGCAGGCAAACCTTTTATGGCAATTTAATGGTGTGAATCGCTATTCAGAAGCTTTTTATACATGTATTAAGTCCAGTATAATACCTGAGCTTAAGAAGGTGACTAACATTAGCTAATAATTCTGTCACTTCATAGATTTTACCAAGTGCTAAGGAAAATGGCATTGGAAGACTTAGCAGAAAACAAAACAAACTATACAATAGCTACCACATGCTGTCATTTTAGAACATCACACTTAAATGACATATTAGAACATTACAGTGCATCTCAAAAAAAGGCAAGGAACTGTTAAAAAGGACACTGGTTAACTTTGGATTAATGGAGGTTGAACATGGCCAGAACAGCAAGGACAGATTGACTGGATCTGCTAGATCAACTGGAGAAGGAAGGCTTACAAGGTCGTGACCTCTTTTTACTCATTGCCAGTAGTCTAAGGGGTGCAAGTTCTATTTTATGCAATAAATGAGATTGATTCACAGAAAGCTCTAATACAATTATAGATGTAAATTGCACATCAGTAGCTAGAAGTACACCCGTCAGTTTATTTCTACCCCCTACCTTCAAAATTTACTCTAAAATACACCAAATGTACTTTTAAAAAACTGATAGTTCCCTGCATAATTTTTAAATGTGTAGCTAGTGTAAAAATAACAGTTCTTAGTTAACTCAACAGATCAGAATATCAGGTATCTATTCATAGTTCTGAAAGAGCTGTTAGTTGTCCTGTAGTTTCCATGGTTTTTCAAGGCATTTCACTTGGTGGATGTTCCAGTTTTGGCAGTTACATTTGTTGAGAGTGTGGTGAAACACTCTTTAAAAACAGCAGTGTCCACTGGGCCTTGAGGTCACCTCAGCTGACAGAGATTTCACAAGCTCTGAGAGCTTTTTCACAAGAGAGAAGAAATATATTGGGGATAGGATCCAGTTCAAGATGTAAATGCCTAAATGAAAGTACACACATTCTAAATTCTCATTATAATCAGTACTAACCACATTTCAGTCACTTGAAACTGTTAGCAACACCCTCATTTACTTTTCAAAATTGAGCTGAATCAGTCCATGAATCTCAGTCTACAAATTCTTTCCTTTTATTCCTAGACATCCTAAGAAAAATTAGTTTAGACCTTAAGTATGATTAAATACAAAACTGAAAATCCTTTAAGCAGAATCCTATTTTCTATTTGGAATGTCTTGATTAAATGCTGATGGTGCAATATGTGATCTCTGTTGATATACACAAGGCTACCTTATAAACAGATTTTCAGAATAGAGAAATGAATACTACAAGCATCTCAGTGAAAATATATCTATGGAAATTGAGAGCTGTCACCCTTCCTAGATATTCTCTAGTAATTCTCAGAGTTAAAATATCTTTTCACACTGAAACGTAAACCAGATTAAATCTCAGTATAGGAGGTCTACCACTCTCATGCAAATGGATTGGCTCTGCACAGTGCATCATGACTATAGTGTCAAGAATGCCACTGATGTTTTAGAGCTACACAGGGCACTGAATCATTGTCTCTGCTTATGACTTTCAGCTAAAATTGCAAATCATTATTTTTGAGACATTTAAATCCAACCTGGTATTCATGGCAGAAAAGTTTCCAGTTTCCATTTCCGACCCCCTATTTCTGAACCTTTCTAATCAGAAATGTTCTTGAGATAGACACATAATACAGAAAGGCTGAATTCTACTTGGAAGTGTTTAGTTTCTGTACTTAGCTCCTCTCAGTGATGATGTACCATTAAAATTCAGCATTTGTAATAGTTGACATCTGAAGCTATCAATGTTCCCCCCGCCAATATTTTTCTCAGTAACACATCCAAGCCAGGTCTATCATATGTCCATACCATCTATCCCAGAATGTGTCCAGAATTTTCCATTTACATCGAAGAATCTCAGCAGCATCCTAAGATATTATAGGCTCAATATCTTGTCTTACTAGATGCCTGATAGCATTCAGGAATAAATCTGTTCAATCAATCTACTTTAGTTGTTAGACTACCATAGTACCATAGTAGTTAAGTATTAGTTGACTACTATTTGCATAAATATATAGAACTAAATCAAACATATAGAACTAAAATCTAGGCCCCATTGTCTAAAAGAAATTCTTCAGCTAAACGAAAAACTTCATGAACCTATCTGAGCTACTCACAATTAGACAGGAATTGTATACAGAACTAACATTCAGTCAACTGTCCCAGTTTCTGCCTGGGTCACGAGGATCAGCGGTTTCATTTGATGGCACGAACTTGTTCTGTCTTAGTGAGCAACTGTCAGCCTTATTAAATATGTGATGAATACTCAGGGGTAAATAAATGTAACTTCATGGAAGACTGTGTGCAAAACAACATCAGAGAGATGAAACTACAACCCAAGATGAACGTAGGCACAGAAAAAAAATTAATCTCATAAAGGTGGCATTAGTTGAGGAACTTTCTATTCTCAGCATTAAGTGAGCTCAAGCAGGACTCTGCTGTAGTGACAGACACCACTATTTGTCCATCTGGAAAAAGGGATGCTCAAAGAATGCATGGCAGGAAAAACCCCACAACTGATAATTACAATGCAATCCACGTCTCTTAGTCTTGCACCCTCCTTCTCACTTTTGCTAACGCTGTTTTCTGGCCCCCTTTTTTTTCTGTTTTACAAGGCAAATTGTCCTTTACTATATTGAATGAGTTTGTAGAAAGCATGCAGTGACAAGACCCCTGATATAACTAGTTAATATCAGTGATATAGAATATATTGCTTCAGGAGGTGAACTGGAAGGTTGATTGAATGAGTGTAACAGCAAGTACTTAGAAGTGCATCAGGATACAGTGTTGAAAACAACAATAAAGCACTGCTGCCAGTAGACTGTTTATACACCTCTCAGGTGCCATAAGAAACATGTAGCTGGAGAGGTTTCATAGCTTCAAAGTGTAACATTTCCCTACCCAAGCCCTACTGCTGGATAAAATTAAATCAAAATTCTCCTCGATTGCTTAAACCATGATGTTTCAATAATCATATTAGTCAGTAAATTGAAATACTTAGAAGCAACAGGTTGAGTTTCTTATAATTGTAATAGCAGCAGCTTTCCTTTATTCATCACAGTTTGCATGTTGAATACCAATCTTTTGATAGTCACTCATCTACACGTATCAGAAAAACTAGAAAAATAAATCATAATTTTCCAGTTGAGCAAAGGAATAAAAAATAAGCTGGGCTATGTCCCACAACATTAATGCCTTGAAAAAAGAATGTGTTGCAAAATTATCCTCACATGTACACAACTTTTACTTTTATCAAAGATGATTTCCTTGTGGAAATTAAATAATGCTTTAAAAATGGTCATTATGATCATGATAGGTTGTGAAGAAAAGCATAGTTTTTACAGTGAAGAAAGAGGAGGAAATAAAATTCTGTCATTGATATGCACATCATTTTTTTGTTGAACCTGAAGGATTTTTGTGAAGAATGATGTGCACATCCACAGGAGGGAAAAAAAAATCCATTTTACTTTAGTGTGATCGTCCAGCAGAGTAGTATCTTTTTCTTGATAACAGCATGTTTTAAAGTCATGTTGCCAAATGTCAGGTTATTTTCATGACCAGGATACAAAATGAGGAACTGAAAAACCATACAATTCTGTGAGAGACTGAAATGTCAATGCTTAATGACTCCAAACTCCATTTGTGGAGGCCACAGGGTGCTTTTCTGAGGCCAGGTTTGCACCCCCCAAGGGGAAGAGGTGAGTTTTTGGGTGTGTAGCAGCAAGCTTCTGGTCCACATATGACAGAGGGGTGAACAACCACCGCCAGAGGCTACAAGCTGGACTTTGAGGCAAATAAGCATTAGATCCTGTGAGGTGGGTGGGACAGTGCTTTTTGTCATGCCAACTGTTGTCCCTCACACCTCATTCGCCTCCTTGGGGAAGGTCACATTGACGCTGAACATTCACATTCACACGTAGGCCTGATGTTGTTCATCCTTTCTAATGTGACATAACTGGCTCACCTGAGCTGATCTGAGAGGCAGCTGTCAGGTGTCTTAACCCATCAGAGATGCCCAAAGTGCCCCCAGACTCATTTCTGAAGCTCTCTACCAGAGAACTGAAAGCTCCTTCCCCCCAGGGTGGTACCTGGGTGCTCCCACCGAGCCTGAGTGTATATTAACCCATTGAATTACATATTTCATGGGCTTCCCCTACCCTCCACAGATCAAGACCACAACCTTCACATCGACAAGACTGCAACCATCACTTCTCAACAACCAAGTCTTATCACAGATCCACGGGTGGTGGTATTGTCTACTCGTCCCTTTTCTTTTTTTTCCTTCATATATTTTCTTAAGCGATATTTTTATGCTTTTATATTGCTATATTACTATAGATAGTAATAACCAAAATGGCTACATATCTGCTTTTTATTGCAACTAAATTGTTCTAAAGCAAACCTTACATATGTATATATATATTTACAAACACGGATCATTCAGTGTCCTTTCACTCTAATCTGCCCCAAGGGATCTATTAACAACAACCTGAGTTATGCTCGCCTTCTGGGGCTGGTTGTAACACCATCCCTGGAAATCTCTCTTTTCTTTTCCTGTCCTAAGTTTGCTGATCTTTTGTATGTGCTGAGACATTTACTGCCAGCACTGTGGGGAAACGGACCGTGTTTACACGTGTCTGTAAAATGCCAATCTCACTTAAGAAGCTGTACAGGTTACAGGGAAAAAAGTCACTGCATCATGTCAGTTAATTGAGTTGTATCCTCGAAGTTTCACACTGTAAGACAGTTGCAGCTGGAACTTAAAGCAAGCAGCAAAAGAAGCTAAAATATATGGGAGAGGGATTTAGAAAGAGGAGAAAATGTGCCCTCTACTACAGTGTATCCTGTTTCAAAGTTTTTGGGGTTTGTTTTCATTTTTTCTATAAAAAGACCCTACAACCAAACAAACCCCAAATATCTAAACAAACAACAAAACAAGTTTCTACAGAGATCAGGGCTGTAAGTTATCTTTTATTGAACACTTCATTGTGGTATCTCTCCTTCTAGTCTGACTCTTTTATCAATTTTCGTCTTCTGCTTAGACATTCAACATCTCAACCTATATAAATCCATTCTCTCAGCTAAATGATGGAATTCTTGCATCCCCATCTTTCCATGGTTTAAAGAAACTTGGAAATCACAGCTCTGTCTAGTCTAGCCCCCACCCAATGCAACTATGTCATGATTACAACATACTGTAAAAATCCCAAAGGCCTGCTTAGGAATACACAGTGACTCTTTTATCCAACCCCTGAACATCTCACCAAGCTTATAGATTTACCCATCATCTGTAAGTCTTGCAAAATGACAGCTTTTGCCACGTTTGAGTCTGCAAAATTTTCCTACAGCAATTTCTATTCCTATTTTCCTTACTAAATACTTTCTCTTTTTCCTAAACCTGACTGGTTCAGGAATTTTTTTGCTTGACTGTAGCAGTATCACATTTACAGGAGACAATGAGGCAGGAGACATTACAGACACTCATAAATCCCATGATTGTATCCTTGATGGAAGAAATGATAGCAGCAATCACATGAGAGGCACTACATTTTACGTCTTTCTTAAATTCAGCAAACCCTGAGGAGAAGTTAAACACAGGTAGTTTCAGCATTCTTGATCTAGCTTTCAACTGAAATAACTGAAAACAGGAGCATGTCATTCAGAGGGATTGCTGTATGCTTGCAGAAGTCCCCGCAATCACTGTAAAAAAGCTGTGTATCCCCAAAAGCTGTGTATCCCTTTACACACACTCACACTGAGCTAGGCATGCCTGCACCTCAAAAAACTCAGGCCATTCTTGACAACAAAGATGAACTGAACTGATGTAAACCTAAGCATCCCACTTGTTACATTTTATTTATGGCACAAGGTCAGATCACTTGCTTCCCTTGCTTTTGCAAGGTGACAAAGGCTGACTGCTGGGAGAATCTATTCTGCCTGACCAGTCATTGTAATGCACTAATGGATTATAGAAAATACAGCAAAAAATCAAGAGTATACTAGAGAAATCTGAACAGGACTTATCTTAAGGATATGAAAAATCTGCAGCAAGGACACCATTTCCTTTTTAACTGTGGTGGGAAAACTTAACAAATCACCATGGGTAGTGCTTTTGTCAAGACAAATACACAAATAGTTTATAAGAGTTTTTGGGAAAAGTTCTGGATTTTATTTTTGTGTTATTCTCTAGTTTTAAAAGGAAGATCTTATGGGAAAAAATGTTCTCTAGGCAAGATAAGACATAGCCAAATGCATCTTACAACCTATTTACATTTAAAATCTATTTACATTTTAAAAGGTTGAGATTCTGTGAATAAATAAATAAGATCAAATCCTTTGTAATGCAAAATGAGCTTTTAACAGCTAACAATCTGGAGATGAAACAAGCATCAGCAGAGAAACAAATCTTTGCATGAAGGTTCAAAATTAATATATTAATCAGGTTATGAAAGAGAACTGATGCAATTAAATGTAATAAATGGACATAAAAAGACTGAAGAATGAAGGGTAAATATGGTTTAGGATGAAGAAAACAGGTAATAAAATGCAACAATGTAAAGCTATTGGAATTCAGTCTAAAGCAAAACATGTCTATTCTGATATCAATTTTTCTGATACTAACAGGGCACCTGAAGTGGACATAGAGGTAAATGCACTTGTAAATTGCATGTAAAAAAAGTGTACTCTTTAATATATTTTTAAGTGTCTAACCTAAAAGCTTAAGAATTTAATAAAATTTAGCTTTAAACCTATGCTATTTAGCTAGACTAAAATAATAAAATCACAAATGCAAAATATGCAAGTACATGCTACACATGCACTTTCAGATAGCTGAAACAATATACATGTTAAATTTCACTGATCCAAAAACAGATTTATTAACTCTACAGTCATTTGTAAGCAAGTGTCTTTGAAGCAGTGTCATGTTTTCTAATTCTGTCCATACAAATTCTTTCTACAGAATGTATGTATATATACACACACACATATACACATATATCTCCACTATATCACATCACAGGGTTTATCCAGAGCTGACACATGCACAAAAGTGCATCTAGTGTAACAACAAACTGATTTTACCTAAGAAGGCAGAATTTTGGAATATGTTGTATTGGTTGTTTTGAATACAAAGACATGATTTCAAATTTTGCTATTATGAAACCTATTGGATACATAACTAATTCTCTCTTTACAGCAGTACAGCTCTGAATGTTTTGGGATTGACATGTAGAATACATATTGTTCCCAAAGAACACCTGGCTGGGAATATCATGATGTAAAGCACCCTAGTACACATTATTTCTCTTGGAGCCTGACAATCTTCTAATGATTCTATAATAGACCAGGAACAATTTAATTCAGAATGAATTTCATTAATTGTGGAATTTTATTAAATGCTCTGAATAGTTACTGATATGTCATCTGGAAAATAATAACTAAAAAGTGGATATATCAGTTTCAGCCACATTTCCAAGCAAAAGGCTTGGGTTTTTTAAGACATGATATTATGTGCAGCTTTATCAGCTCTGGAATGCATGTGTTACTCAATTTAGTACTTACGTGCATAGAAAACTTAATTTCTCCTCCTCTTAATGCTTATTACTTTGTTTCAAATTTGTCTCAAATATACTCATAAAACACATGACATCTCCTCACAGGTGTATAAAGGTGACAAAGCAGTATTGTAGCCTTGCCTTGACCAGGAGTACAATGTGAACAGAGGTCAAATTTTGGAACCCTGTTCAAAAGAACACTAGGAAAAGGACATGAGTACAATGAGCCTCAGCATGTGCCATGGACAACTGACAGGAGAACAGTATCAGAAACTGCTGGAAAGATGCATCACTATAGTTTTCTACAGTGCTTCGATTGATAGCCTGTGCTAAAATCTGTCTATGAAAACACCACATACATCCCTTGACATCCCGGTGATTAGAGAGGTAAGCTATAACAAATTACAAGGATGAGAGAGAAACATTTTTACATGGATGCGGAGGACCTGAGGCACAACTGTTTTGTGTTTGTGCCAAGCTGCTGGCTAGAGCCAAGTGCTGACAATGGCCATGTTCCATGTTTTCTATCTTGTAATATTTTTTTTTTTTTCCAAAGGTGGGAGAAAATAACTTTTTACATATAAAAAATCCAGAGGAATTAAGAACAGGAACTTGGTTACTTCAGTTCTCTTGTGCTGTATCACATATAAGCTCCCACAAAGCACAAATAATTAAGAATATGATGCTCTGACTTCTGGACATTCTGAGAGACAGGAAAATTTCTCTGTTCTCTGCCTGGAGAAAACAAAGCTCTGGGAAGACTTTGTTGTGGCTTTTCAATTCCTACAGGGGGCTTCTAAGAAAGATAGGGACAAACTTTTTAATAGGGCCTGTAGCAATTGGACAAGGGATAATGGTTTTAAATTAAAAGAGGGCAGACTCGGACTAGATACAAGGAAGAAATTTTTTTTACAATGACAGTGGTGAAACACTGTAACAGGTTTCCCAGAGAAGTGGTAGATGCCCCAACCCTGGAAACATTCAAAATCAGGTTGAATGGAGCTCTAAGCATCCTGATCTAGTGGAAGATGTCCCTGCTCAGTGCAGGGAGGTTGGACTAGATGACCTTTAAGGATTCCTTCCAAGCCAGATTATCTACTACTGATTCTATGACTCTACTCTGTTCTGAACCCAGCACCGCGACTTCAATAATGGAACTAGGTACCATGTATCACAGCTATCCATACAAGAAATAATGATTACCTCTATATCTCCTTTGTAACAGTAGTTACAAAAATAGTCACAGGCTCATCAACTGCAGTGAAAAAATATCAGAAAGGTTTTTTATAGGTAGTGCTTTCCTTCCAAGCACTTTCCTTTGATAAGGAGATACGCAATAACAAGTTATTGTGTCTGTTTCTATTACCAGATCTTAAAGCTCTTGGCTGGCAAGATCTAATATATTAGGCACACATTCTACAGAGAGAGAAATGGACACGTGCTAAAATTACTTTTATGAAGTCAACACATCAGAAGCAGGGACTGAAAACAGAAACAAGATGGAAACGATGTTTTCACTGAAAAATGATTGATTGATATGGTCTTTTCTGAGAACCTTAGTAAGGCAGCTGAATTATTGTCTTGTACACTGTAGGATTTCACTTGACAGTCCTCGGATATCACAATTTCTATGTGGATCCATTCATCCACGCCTCTTTTCCCTATGAAGCACAACACATCTAAGAGTGTATTCAATCATGACCCTACCCCAGCCACCAATACAACACATGAGACTCAAACGAGAATTTTTTTAAATGAAGCAAATAAAATAAAATGACTGCACTGTCAGACACCATGAATTTATACTTGTTACCTGCCCAATTTTTGTGGAATAGACTGCATTGCATAGTTTTACTCTTTTTTTAAAATACATCTTTATGGAAATCTAATTTCTCCATGGGTTGTTAAAATGTCTAGGAAAAAAGTTCTCAATTGTTGAAACATGCAGTTATATTTTTATTTAAAAAACCCAAACAAACAAACACCTCCAAACTTTTTTCTTTTATGTTTTTTGTAAATTATGTACTTAAAAAAAGAAAATACTATGAGCATCATTTTCTCAATTTAGATATTGAATATGCATGAAAAATCAGTAAAAGTTGGACTATTTGTGTTTGCCAGTAGGAAGGGGTTTCTGGCTAAAATTAATTAAATTAATGCATAAAATATGCAGCTAATCCATAAACAGTACTTAAAGACAAGCCTAGCAGTAAAGTAACACACATTAATCAAGATTTAGTGAAAAGAATTAGGAACTGAGTGGATAATACAAGGTCTTATTAATGAATCTGTTGATTACAGTTCAGGATCATGACAAATCTTCTGAATTAGTAATGATTTAAAATTTGTACCCATACTAAATAGCTAGAAAACAGAATTGACCATCAAATGAGCTTTACTCTCTTTTAAATTTGTTCTCCATATAGACTGCAGCTGAAGAGAGAGTGAAAGTTATAGCATTGAACTACAAAAAAATCTAGAACTAACTAATCATTCCTGTGGTAGGTCTGCTGTGCTACAGATATCACAAAATTAAAAATAAAGAAAATGTGTTCACAGGGAGGGTTTTCCCCTGGCAAATACAATGTGTAGTTTATACTCTTGTGGGGTAAAGGTAAATTTGTAAATCTTTGAGGGAAAAAAAACCTGGTTAATAATATTAAATTATTTAACACAGCAACAAATTAGCTTTCTAAAACTTATAAGCAAGTATTAGTATCTAAAATGAAAGAGGGTTGGGGAGAATGGAAGCAGCTTAAACAACAAACACTTTTCTCAAATTACTCAAGTGTCCACCATATTAATTTTTTTCATTATTTTAACTTTCAGCTGCTTGGATCCTGCACTTGAGGTGGACTCTACAGCTGTATTTGCACTCCCCAGCTGTCAGTAAACAAAATATAGGAAGATCCTGTGGGTGTCCAATAATATCAGCCTCATAAACAGCTATTTTGAAATTGAGATTGTCATTATAAGGAAAAATTCCTATGCATTTAATATTCTCCTTATCAGATGTTTTTACCCATACCTTTTAATAATATGTTCTTTGAATTGTAAATTGTTGTGGTGGCTAAGTCCACTTTACACCCCCCAAGCTACCCTAAAAGTGATCTCTCCCTACAACACCGTGCTAGAAAGTTCTCCCTCTGTCTAGATTTTATAGTGTCAAGGAGAAAAAAAAAAAAAAAAAAAAAATAGAGAACATAGATAAAGCTTCTAAATATCAAATGTCTTAACTGCCAGGCTCCCTTTTTCTTGAAGACGAGAAGGAGGGAGAAACGTTAGCATGGATGAATACCTATATATAGGTTTGTATCCTTTACTGATGGTTAACAGTAAGCATGAGAAATGAAGGTTTAAATAGGTTGCCAGGATTCCACAGGCATCCTAATGTATCAGAAATTTGTCATCTGTCATAAAATTTGTCAGCTGGCTACTGTAACATCTTTAGACCAGCCACAAAGGATGCTATTAGTCCCTACTGCTAACATTATTCTCATGGATCCTGGTATTTCATGGAAGAAAGGTTTGAAGTAACTTTTCACGTGTATGAAAGCATGCTTAGCGTTATTAATTGGTCCTGACACAAGCAGTATTTTTGCTGTATACAATTGAGCAAAAAGCCTTACTCAGTGAAAAGCTTTCATCAAATTATCTACCAGTGAAAGCTGACAAGCTGATTGAAATTGTCAGCGAAAGGGGGAGGTGATATATAACAACACAATTTTCATTGCACAAAGTGATATTTTTAGCCTTTGCAATTTGTACTGAAACTCATTATTCTTCTCCATTATGGGTAAAGGGGAAACTCTGTAAGTGCCCAAGTCTGTGAATTCTCTAATTTTAAATCTAGCTCAAATGACTGTTTTCTGCAGGGAGATGACTAAGTGATATACAGCCACTCACCAGGCATTTGTCTCCTGCTCACATTCAGGGAAAGCTATCAAGAACTAAACTCTGTGCAGCCATTACACTGGTAAGAATATTAAAGCTAGGACTGTGCTGCATTAGATGAAACATAATGAAGGATGTTGTTGCATTGCAGTCAGTCTAGAATTGATGTCACAGGACAGATGCCTGTGTCAGAAACACAGAGAGCTGCAGCGCCATAATTCGGTACCTGCTCTCGGTTGAACATTTCTTGACACAACATGATCACTTGCCATCCTTTAGCCTCCTGGGAATCCAAAGAGGCTGATGGGTTTTTTTCATCCCAGCAGGATTTTATTGAACTGCCTGGACACACCTGTGCATAAAATGATCTAACAGTACTCATAATATGTACACAGATAAGAAAACTATACTAGCAGCTGATGGGAACATGTAAAATCATTTGAAAAATGTTTCTTTTTTTTTTCAAAGTTAAATCAAAGTATCCAAGTGGTAAATTCAAACTAGTAAAATCAAATCATTCATAGAATCACAGAACATCCTGAGTTGGAAGGAACCCACAAGGATAAATGAAGGCCAATTCCTGGCCCTGCACAGGACAGCTCCAAGAATCACAACATGTGACTGTGTTGTCTAAATACTTCTCGAACTCTGTCACGCTGGTGCTGTGACCACTTCACTGAGGAGCCTGTTCCAGTGCCCAACCACCCTCTAGGTGCAGAACCTTGTTTTAATACCCAACCCAAACCTCTCCTGACAGGACTTCAGGCCATTCCCTTGGATTCTGGTCACCAGAGAGAAGATAGTAGTGCCTGCCTCATATGGCTTCCCCTCTAGGCCCTTCCCCATTTTCCTATCCTAATGTGGACACTGACCATTACTGACCTTTCTTTAGTTTGGGGGTTGTTTTTAGTGATTATTATTGTTCTTATTACTATTATTTTATATCTATGTGCTAGAAATAAATTCAAATCAAGGAATTTCAGACAAGTGTTTTCATGAAATTATATTTCCCATTGCATAGGCAATGAAGCACATATATGAATTCTCTATTTAACAAGACACGTCTAGGTACAACAGATGCCTTCAATTAAGAATAAATAATTTTTTTAAAAATTAAAAAATTATTTCAAAGTAATTTTAATTTATTTCTTCTTTATTTCAGACTCAGTTATTAAAAGTATTTACCTTAAAGTGACATTATAATAAGACTGTAGTGATAGAGGATAAAGAAATATCTTATCCAAGGTTACACAGAAACCAAGTCCTGTACCTGACTTTTAGTTCAGTGAACTCTTTGCTAGACTGTGCATGAAAAAAATTCCCAGACTTTCTAATTCACTTAGAAGCAAGAAATATTGCAGGGCGTGGCATACAGTGACAAAGGTCTTCCCTCTGTGTTCCTTCATCAGAGCCCGCATTTTTGTCTCAAGTTCCCCATTATAATGCAAAGTGAACTGAGATATGTCTGTTCAACTGCAAAAACAAAAATGCTTTTGTGTGAAATGTACCAAGCAAAAAAATAAGCTTGCTACTTTCCCTCCTCTATTTTTTTCTATATTTCAGGGTTGAGACAATTCAGAAAAATCATATACAGTCCAAGGTTAGCAGCACACACAAAACAAATTCAGTAATTACCAGAAAGAAAATAAAACAACAAAGGTGTAAGTCACACTAGAAGCAAACTGCAGCAAATTCTTTAGAAACCAATAAATTCCCATTAGAAACTAGAATTTTTTTTAGCAAGAAACAGAACCACCTGTCCTCTTTCTCCAGGGTAAGAGAGCATTAAGATCTGAAATTGCCATTGAAAACTTGCACTTGGGACTCTTGTTTTGTAAGGGTGAATTTAAAAACATGTCATCATCCACTGATGATCAGAGAGTCTAGATGGGATCTTTACAGACCCTTTTCTTGACATCTGTTCAATGCTAACAGCATTGTTTGATCATTCCATAAGAATAGTGGAACTCAAATGTTTGTCTGCTGGCTCTATGCATAAGTAGACCATTTAGAGATAAAAAAGCCTCCCCAAAACACTGAATAGCAGGACAAAAATTAAGACTGTGTAGCTTCCTATCTTGCAGAGGTAGAACTGAAATTCCCTGCATCGGTAGACAGTGGTCACCTGGTGACTGAAGTCCACATAACAGGGACCAGCAATTCTACCTCAGATATTGCAAGACATGGTTTTTATTCGTGCAAGCAAGAAACTCACCATGCTTTACATCTATAGAAAAAAAACCCCAAAACACTGAATCATGAAATGGAAATTTGGTTTAGGTTATTGTACAGATCCAGAAAGCAGTTAGTGGGAAAAGCCAAATCTCCTTTGGCTTTCTCCCCCTTTTCTCAGTCCATTGGCAACATTAAACTCAAAAGAGCTTTGCAATACCTGTCACCCTAGCAGGCACTTCAGGCCCTTAGAACAGCTCTGGCCTGAGTCACTGAGGGGATTGACTGGAGTAATGAGTTGTTGGTTGCTTCTATCCCAGTTCTGTGCTCATCCTCAAAACACAGTCCGCTGTACATAAAATGCAGAGCTGAAATATTTAAAGCTATTTAGAACTTCATGGAAATTTTATACCACATATGCAAGTTCTCCTGCAGTAGTTTGTGGTCATCTGAGACCTGTAAGTGGACTTGAGCCCTATGGCATTATATTAAATATTTGGCTGAAGGAGTACCTTAACCCATTATAATGGATGCACTTAGACATAATATGAGAAGAAATAAAGACACCAGAACAGTGTAAGTTCAAGATTTTCACAAAATCTACAATACATTATTATTATTATTGAGTTAAATCATTAGCTCAAAGCATTGCCATTTAGAAGAATGTATCATTTTGTTATGCATTTACAAAACTGACTCTTTAAAATTCTGAGCTGAGCAAGTATCCTTGCTAGATACTAGTATGAGGTGATGGCACAGCAGCACACCAGTTCCACCCATATCTACTTCACTTCGTATTTTTGAGTGTTTTTACCAGCAAAAACAAAAAAAAGCATTGCAGGATGGTGAAAAACACTGGCTGCACTTAGTTTTGTTTTTCTTATTTCACAGTGTACATTATTATTCTAGTCTTGCCTGAAGACTCATACAAGTTGTACTTGCCGTTTTATTAAGTTTGATTAAAAAAAAAAAAAAAAAAGGAGACAGGGGAGGTATACTTCAAAAACAGATGGCTAAATTATCTTGTAAATTCTGTGTCTGGTGGTGCATGATTGTTCAAAAGTTTGTAAGAAAATTATTTCCTTGGTGGAAAGAGGTCAGGATCTGAAGGTCAACTTGATACCTAATCAAGAAAAAGAACAAAATCACTAGTAATAAAGTTTCTGCAGGTCAAGCATTTCCTTGGGCAACTTCTATGGTAACTGACTATTCCCAAAATAGAGTTTAAATTACATCTTTACAATTCTATTATCTTTCCTATGGTAGAATTTGAGGATGCAATTTGATGAGAAATCAGTTTGATAAAGTACCCTGCAAATAAAATGGAGTTCTGATGACTATATACAAAATAGTGTTGATTATAAAACATCAGACACCAATTCATTGAAAGTGTGCCAGTAATGTACATGGGAGCATATAAACAAGTAAACATAAAAGTGAGTTCAATGACTTTTTTTAATTATAGTCATTTCAGGTCTGAACTATATATTGAGGGAAAAAAAGGGCTTTGTATTTTCTTTCTCTTGTTTGTCCTTTGTCCCAAGTACTGGGCAAGGATTGCTCAAAAATATTGTTACTTATCTGTGGCAGGCAGTCTTCCAAATGAGAGTGGTAAGGTACATACAGGTATTCATACATGGGGTTAAATAGGTGAGGTTTTTTAATCATCAGCATGTTTTAATGATGACAGAATAAGCCTAGTCTCAAAAAAGAGCAGTGAACAAACAAAAGCAGTTCTTAATGCCATTTTATGACTTCATGTACCTGTAGATATAGAGGAACATGAAGGAAGACTTGGTAAACAACCAAAAAACTAAACCAAAGCTAATTAAGATAAAAGAATGCAAAAATGAAAGACTGCTGCCTAAGAACTGTAGATAAAATTTCTCTCCATTAATATAAAAAGAAAATGAGAACAGTGACAGGAAAAAAAAAAAGTAAGAAGATAAGAAAACAAGTAAGAAAAATAATGTATGTCCAGAACAAAAAGGAAGTGAGTTGAAAAGATTAATTACACAATGGCAGAGTGTCAAAGACAAACTTTCTGGGGCAAGTAATTAGGTAATTCAGAAGCATTTGTTCTCTACCTTGGAATCCTCTGGCAGAAATTGCTATGCATCCTTAAGAGATCTTTCTGCTATATCTGGGTGCATTTAAAAAGGAATCAGTATACTGGTTTTGCTCTCTGTCTCAGAACAGTTTTCTGTTAAGAAATTCTCAATGAACTCTCAATGACAATGAAAACTTAAAAAAATGGAAAATATTAATCAATGTTAGCTTGTGAATTATATTTTCCAATGTTTATTTACCAATGGGTGTTTTTAGGGACTTGATTGACAGTACTAAAATTCAGAAATTCCATATTAAGTCCAAAGACTACGTTGATGATTTTACTAACTTATTGTTTTGGTTATAGAAGTAAAACTGGACAATCAAGTGAAATCACTGTTTCTCAGTACAACTTTGTTTATTCTGTCCAAACTAAGAGACTGTTTCTATATCTATATCTATGTATTTATCTTTCTCAAATTGTATTAGTACATGGATGAAGTTAATGGATACATTTAAATTTCCAGGTTGAACAAAATAACCACAAGATAGACCTGGAGAATAAATATATCTATAGACTTTATTGACCTCTCCAAATTTAAAACAGAAGAGTAAACTATTGCAAGCAAATCAACTGAACAAGAAAACAAAACAAAAGAAAACAAACCTCAACAAACCAAAAGCGGAGTTGAAGGAGATAATACTATAAGTAAACTAGCAGAACATTTAAGAATACCAAGATCCTGGGGAGGTTTGAATAGCAGCAATGATTTAATAACAACAGGCAGTATTTCAAAAGGAAGTAAAAATACTCAGAATATAGAAAATTTATTAGCATGCTGCAAAGTGGCTACTTAATAAATTACTAATTCTAAAGAACTTCAAAGTCATAATTTTTATATCTTCTTGATTTCTGTTACATCAAATTTACTTTATTTTTAGATTTCATTGGTAATTATTTGGTGTCTTTCTTATGGGGCAATGCCATAAAGGATCATTAATCTTGAGAGCTCTGGTACTTTTTAATTTTCAACTTTTCTGAAAAAAATAAGAGTATTTTGTTTTCCACTTTGTCTTTTGAAGTGGAATAGCTTCTACAATATGTACCATAGTGGATGTATTGTAAAATAACTGTATAAAAATCCATGAAATAATTGAGGATTTCTGCTCCTATTTGGAAAATATGCTTTTCTATCACACATAAACCTTTTAACAAAAAACACTTGGATGAAGATTCAGGAATTGAGATTACATGGAAAAAACATGCAGAGAAAAAGGTCAATTTTGTGACTGAAGGATGATATGCACTTCATGAGCAGGCCACATGACCTGAACTCAAGCTCAGAGTTGCTTTTGTTTTGGGCCAGTGTGGCTTCTGAACTGCCTTAACTACCTTTGCATGTTGGCGGTGAGGCCTGCCTAACCTCTTCTGGCAAGAACCAGATGTAGCTGGAAATTTGCATCTGTTTAGTCTCAAATCAGATCGTGCAGCACTGAGTGGCACTGAAACCCACCAGAATTTTGATCTCTAGCACGACCATAGAAAGGCTAACATATATAAGACTAAATTGTATCTTTTCAATTAATTTTGTCACTAAAATTTTTATTATTCTATATTTGACAATGCAGAATATCACTGACAATATCACCAATAAGGCCTACAATGAGCACTAAACTTCTGTCAAGAGACAGCAAAATCAAAACTGTTTTTTGTATAAATATTTTCTAGTTTTGGGGATCAGGCATTGTCTCTTCACCTTTCCTGATGTTAGCCAGTTCTTTCTTGCTGGTTACCTTTGGTCACTGGAGGATTGACCCATCCCATACAGCTCTCAAACCAGTAAAACACAGCCTTTGCAGATACACACCATGATGGTGTGGAACAATTTCTAGGAAATGAAAAAACCTTATTTTTAAGGATTTCCACACAGTTAAGTAAACTTGCATGCAAGATGAAGGCACAGGTGGATAAGGATTGCCAAGAGACACTTCTTACAGAGAAAATGGAATAGAAGTTTTAAAAAATGAGCCAGATTAAGTATGAAGGCCTTCCTTGGATGTTTCTATATGTTGAACTAAAACTCTTTTAGGCTTAAGGTGTGAGAAGAGGTATGTAAAGGCTTCCAATACATGCACAGAGTTTTCTTTCATCTTGTGACAGCCCAGTCTTTCAGTCTGATTTATTCTGGTTCATGAAAGTCTTCTTTTCTTCTGTATTTATGCAGTAACATTACTAAGAGCTTCAGCAAAGTATAAGATTATATCTTTTCCTCTTTTCCTTTTGTAAGAGTTTTGATTAGGATTTTGTCATTTCACTTAATGTACAGCTCATTCACTCTGCTTGCTCTCCTCTGCAAACACACTCTGTATTTGGATTTTCCCAAAATAATTTTTATAATCATCTTAAGAGAGAATTTCTCTCTGTGTGAATGAATCTCAGAAAGATAACACATGAAACAGAAAATTTTAATATTCAGAAATGCATCCTAGGTTGAAAGAAAAAAATCTACCTATTTCCGTGTAAGCTTACTTTTAAGCAATCCTGCCAGATTTGGGACATTGCCTTGGATTCAGTGTCCCTTATAATGAAACTTCAAATTATTCAAAGACAAGTTAGAAATGTTAAAATTAGCAGAGATCTTAGTACCATGTCCACAGCTGTAGACTATTAAATCTCTCTAGAGTGACTCAGGTAACAGCACATTAAAGCAAGGTCAAGAGAAGAAGATACAAGATATTACAACCTCAGTACAATGAATTATCAAACCTTAAAATGCTCAAAATTTTGGTGTCATTTTGATAAGGACAGAATTTTATTCTTCAGTAAGAGGCAGATGAAGCCATTCTGTTTTACAGAAAATTGAGTACTTTTTGCCAGAACAGCACAAAAGGATCCAAACCAGCACAATTTTCTGTTTCATCAGACTGTAGTGATTTCACTGGAGTTTCTTGTCATATATCTATACATATAAACCTCTGGGGGCTCATACATTTAGTTTTAGTCTATAGAAGATTTTCTCTAGTCTCTTTCCAAACATGGGTAGCTGCTGATGAATGAAGAAGATTCTGTGACAGTTACTATCCTATTTAAAACGTCATGTTTATGATTAGTTTCTATTATGCATCAAGATACACATTTCATATAGCCTGACAAGCTTCTCAGAGTTGTACAGAAGCATTTCTTAGAAATTATTTTGTTGCTTAGATTCCTTTTACTAATCTTCTGGGTTCTTTCAAAGGACCAGATTCACAGAAAGATATAATCAACTACCCATTTGACATGGAACTGTTTAATGTTTACCCTTCTGGTCCCTGGCACAGAACCCCAATTCTCTGTGCAGGTAAATGCTTTACAAATGCCCCAAGTCAATTAGTAGAAGAATCACAGTTGGCACTGAAGAGGATCAGTGCAAAATTCATCTCCTGTCTCATTTTGTCTAAATAATGAAGTAGTGACCTGAGATTGAACACTGGAAAATCACTGTGATGCATTTTTGCATTCATCATTTTAACCTTAACTGATGAATTTCTAACAGATTAAAATATAATTGTTTTAATCTGTAGAGAAAAGTAGTTCTTAGCGAAACAAATTCAAAATAGAATTTGGAGTAACTGACAGAAAAGGTTCTGGTTTTAAAGCCCTTCAACACAACCTGCGGAGATCAGATACTGAAGAACTACTTTTACCTACTCCCTACTTAATATGTTTTCAAATTTTAGAATTAAACACAAGAGAAGTGTAAGGGCCTGTGAGAGCACAGAAGCACCTAGCTGTATATGGCTGTACTGATGGGGCTTTTACTAGGACTACTTATTTGAAGAAATCCCAGTTTGCCAGCCATCTCCCTTAAAATGAGCACTTTCTCATTCCAAACTATATTTATAACATTTTTATTCATGCTACATTGGAGCATGCTTTCTTTGCCCTTCCTGCAAATTCAAATTGGAAACACCAGTTTCTGTGGCAACTTTACATGTCTTTTGTGTAGATCCAGTTTTGTTCCATTACATATCCCCCATCCCAAGAATATGACTGATAAACAGTTTAACAGGAATTGTTCAAGAAAAGTCTGACAGAGCTCTTAGGTTGCTGGTTGCAGCTGCCTGGAAAGATTTTGCAGCTGTGGTAGAATAGAGAAGCTACTGCCATTCAGAGACCAGGAAACTGCAGGAACCAGCAAAGACAGATTGTGAACATGGTGACATTTCTCATGTAACCAGCCATTGGGGTCATATAATTTGAACAGAAAACCTCCAGTAGGTAGGCCACTATATTTTCAGAATTTCCTAATAACACAAGCCATTATAGAGAGCTTAAGAATGGTGTATGTGGATTTGTTTGTTTTTTAAACTACAGTGTGCATTAGGAAGTCTAAAAAGTAATGGCCAACACATTTATTAATAACCACCACATTCTGAGAGTGCTTTCCTCTCCTAAAACAAAGAGGGAAACCTTTTATTGTCACAAGAGGGTATAAAGCTGTCTGTAAGCCACGCATCACCAAAACTGTAAGTTATGTACATTGCTTATAGCTCTATCTTTACCTTTTACTGTGATTGACTGCCCCTCTTTTACCAACACATCTTTTAAAAACATTTCTATTGATCAAACTTTGCCTTCCCTTTCCCTCTTCTAATGAAATGTCAGACTTTTGTTCTTTTCTTTCAATTTCTCTCTGATCATAATTGTCTCCTGCCTCATCACACTTATAAAATTTTCCCTCACGTGCTTCTGGCATATTAAATAGATTGATATTCTAATTGTTTATACAGTGATGGTGCTGTTTTACTGGTATTAAATGCTTTACTGGATCTAGTCCTTGGACAAAGGTCCATGTTTGCACTGAAGTTCATTCCACAAAGCTCATGAGAGGTCAGGTATCAAAACACGTTCTGAAAATTGATGTACTGTGATTGGTAGGATAACCAGAATGTACAGCTACTTTTGATTTACTGCTGCTGAAGGTCGACTCTATCTGTCAGATTCCTTCCTGAAGAAAGGGGTCAAGGTCTTCCTCAATGTACTTGGTAGTTATTTTGTTCTTTTTAAGAACTGCAGTACTAGAAGTACTGTAGCTGCTACCCACTTTTCATATATTGCTCAGAGTTTATGAAAGCAGATTTCAATCTTTGTGAACTGAGAATAACTTCAGAAGCTTGAAGTTATCACCCAGAACTAGAAAGAGAGTAGCCAACTTTTGCGAAGACTCAAATCTTACTGATGTGTGCTAAGCTGTGAACACAAAACTGACTGTACCCAAGAGAGTAGATGAAGAGGAATGCTGGAATCATTACTTTTCTGCAGTGTGATGAGGACTAGCCACATACTGCAAAATGCTCAGTGCCAACTCTGGTACAAAAAGAAACCTAATATAAGTCTTTCATCAATTTGAAAAAGAGCAGTACTGAAAAGTGGACCATTTTGAAAAAAGCCTACAATGAAACACTTCTAGGGATGAGCAGACATCTGATTCATGACTGGAGGACATACTTACATAAAACACAACAGGGCTGTGATTTAGTATGTTCCTATCTTCCAGTGGCTAGACATTGTTCAACACTAGCTGTATTTCTCTCTTTTTCAAAGAAGCTAGAAATCCTATCATTGCCTTCCACAGCTTCACTTGTGTTCTGGTTTGAACCTTTTCTCTTGGAACTTTCATTTGTGTGGATGTGGAAGAGGGGAAGGAGGCACAAACATTCTCTCTAGTTTTGTTTTTCAGGGCAAGATGTCAGTTGCCCTAATTGAAATTTCTCATCCTATTTAGAGGCTGCTTTTAGTTACAACTGTATGTGCAAATACCCGCATCAATACTGATTCTGCCTTTTTTCGTATTCTGAGAGCTTAGATTTAAATCCCACTTTTCCTGGGACACTTTTTTCTCAAAATAAAGAATCTCATGTCTCTCCTGCCTCTAATGAAGACCTGGAAACGATGAAGAGAGTGACTGAAAAAAATGTTCTGATAATGAGAGTAAAGGATCAAGAGTCTTGACTGAGAAGAACGTGAGACTGACAAAAAGCCTACCTTGTGTATTGTATTCTATCCTTCTGGAGGCAAGAAAAAAAAATCATTTGTCTACACATGTGCACACATACAATTTACCTAGATTTATAATAGGAACTATGGTTAAGGAGAAATTTGATCATAAACAGTGTGCCCGGTGGAAAGTCCTCCCGATGTGCTCTGATGTTGAAGCAGTCCAGTAGAAAAGGGAGAAAATCCGAAATGCCAGGGAAGGAAAAATTCAACTCTCAGTCTCTCTCCAGAGAAAAAGCAGATGAACCACTGGCCAAAAAAAACTGTCCCAGGAGCAGCAAGCCGGGTGCTTCCTCCCTCCCCCGCTGCAGCTGGGAAACAAATTGCTATCTGTGTGTGACCTTGAACAAGCTGCAAACTGCTTTGAAAAAGTTTTGCTCAGTTTTTTTCCTTCCCCCTCTCAGGCTCAGTTTAGAGGCATAGAAAGGCACAAAAATTAATTTCTGGGCATAGGCAGCGATATAGGATACACATCATAAGGTCACCCCAAGACAAACAGTGAGATACCTGGCATAAAACAGTTACTAAACTTATTCCTACAGTGAATGGTAATTTATACAGTGCACTCAAAGTCACAGTGACAAAAAATAACCATACTCTTTCACTTTATTCTGTTTTTAAGATCAGATGCCCACTATGACTTTTCAGCCTTCCTGGTAAAAGCTAAAATAACTCCCTCAAACCACAGAGCTACATCTACTCCTTCAGTATTATCAATTGCTTAAGTTTCTGAGCTGATGCTTATAACACCAAGTGAACTGAAAATAATGCAGAAGGCTTTTGCAATATTGACTTACAGAACAACAAGACAAGGAAGCAGAAAGGTCTCATTAAGCTTACATACTGGTACCAGTGCTATGAATACTCAGTCTGGTCCAACATCTCATAGACTGGCAGTGTAGAACTGGGAAAACATAGAAGGATGAACACCTTCTTACTAAATAGAGTAGGAAGAATGGAAAAATAGTAGGACAAAGGTCTAGAAAGCTATGGGTGACATGAGAAATGGTAACAAAGCATTCACCATTTCCCAACAGAAAAAGCAGAGGCAATATTTTAAGTCTATATTTGATGATCAAGACAAACTAGCAGGAAATACACTAGTTTATTTTCATTTCCACATTTTTAAATTTTTCCAATCAATCTATACTTTTCTATTCTCCTAGGATAGGACTTGTTATGGTAGATGTTAGAAATTGTCTTTGGGGAGACAAGGAACTTTATGTTCTTTGTTGAATCTAAGTGTCTGAGCAGTGCTTAATAATTGCCCTGAGCCCATAAAAAAGTATATTCATTTTCTTTTTTTCAAATGCACTTGAAATTTAAAGACTATGAAGTGCCTTGAAAAGTGGTACAGAGAAAAAATTAACAAATAAATCAGTTTTTCTCACTTGTGCAATTAAGAAGCTGCAGTTACTAGTCTTTGAAAGCAATAAATATTCCATTTTTATTCCAGTTATTTTCTTGAAATAGAACCTGTGCACTCTAAGATGAAGCAATGCTGTCATATAACCACCACTGCACTGAGAAGCTACAATTCCAAAGGGTGAGGGGGAAAAAAACCACTGAAGAAATACTTGCAATCTGCGCAGTAACGGACAAAGACCTGTACATTATGTACATATCAGAAAATTTTACCTCCAAGTGTGCAGACTTAGCACATGCTCAGATGAGCAGCACTCCTTGGGCATCCTTTCTGGTGCATAAGCTTTACCACAATAGCCATGCAGTTTTCATCAGGAACTGCTCACACTCCTTATAGGTTGTTCATGCTTATGATTCTGCTAGCATTGCCTAGAACATGCCTTGATCATGGACAGGTGCTGCACAGTAACTGGTTAAACGGTGTATGTGCATTTTATTGGGTTCTTTAATGCAAAACAAATGATCTACCTGCTAGCTTGAAAAAAGGGGAAAAATGAAGTGGTAAGAATGCCATTGGAATTTTCTTCCCAAAAGAACCCATCATAATGACACCACCAGAATTTGCAGGAAGATGGAGATGCGAATGACAGCACAAGAACAAGGGAAACACACCACCACCACCACACCTGTGCACACTGCTGGCTCACACACAGCTTGCAGACACCCAGGTTCTTCTCAGCAGAGCTGCAGCCCAATCTGCCAGTCTCTTTTCCTGCTACAGGCTCTAACAATAACTTAATTCCACTGTTTCTACTTCACACACACCAGCACATTAAGTCCACTGGCAGCAATACTTCTTCCTAAGTTTGTGCTTCTTTTGGGTTCTTGTATTCTAACTCCTTCCTGACTAATCTAGCTACCTCTCTCTGACACGCAGACAGCTTAATTTACACAGCCCCACCTTTCCCTGTAATTTCAGTGTTTATAGCAAAAACTCCTCAAGTTTAAGTCTTAATTTTGCATTACTTGTATGGTTATGAATTTACTTCTCACAATTTTATCCCTTTTTCAAAGAAGAAGGTTACTTGGTTTGCTCGGCCTAGAGAAGAGGAGATTGAGGTGAGACCTCATTGTGCTCTTCAACATCTTCATGAGCAGAAGCAGAGGGGCAGGTACTGTCTCTTCACTCTCATGATCAGTGACAGGAGTCAAGGAAACAGCATGGAGCTGAGTCATGGGAAGTTTAGATTGGATATCACCCAGAGGATGGTTGGGCACTGGAACAGGCTTCCCAGGAAAGTGGTCACAGCACCAAGCCTGAGAGAGCTCAAGAAGTGTTTGGACAACGCTCTCAGGAACATGGTATGACTCTTGGGGTGGCCTGCACAGGGCCAGGAGCTGAACTTGATCCTGATGGGTCCATCCCATCTCAGTATATTCTATAATTCTATGATTTCTGTAATTCTAACTTCTTCTGAAAGCTTCCTGGACATACAAAACCTCCCAGAACTCAAATATTAAGCAGACTGATCACACTTTTCTGTTTTTTAAGATGTAACACACAATTATTCTGTCTTTTAAGCTGTAACAACATGTGTTAAAACCATGTTTTTCACTCTGACTTACATGTAATACTATCACCTCACTTACAAAATCAGCAGAGCTTAGCAGCCTGTTTTAATAAAGCTTATGCCAGTCTTCTGCATAATATCCCACAGATGCTTAGACAGCTTATCCTCTGAGAAGGGTACCTCTTTAGTTGACTAGTTAAACCCTGAATAAATATGCTCTACTTGCAGTCAGAATAACAGTCGCCTCTGCCACAGGAGGCACATAAAAAATTTTAACAATTTGTGTACATTGATTTGGTTTCTACTGTGTATATTTGCAACCAGAAAATTGTTGATTGGGCTACTGCAATTGCAGTTTCTCAGATGTTGTTCAGCATCACTGTGACACATATTTCTGTAGGAATGTTCTTCTCTGTTGTAGAAAGTAGAAGGTAGCTGATCCAAAACGTGGGGATCTGTTAATCCATTGCTTTTTCTATTTCACGTTCCCCTTGTTCCCTCCCTAGCCCTGGCCACTCCCTCGGTTTCTCCCTATTTGTTCAGTACCCCAACCCCGCCCAGGGACCACCCCGGGCCCCTGACAAAACCACCCCACAGCCAGACCACATGGTCTCTCTACCTCTGAACATCGTGGGGACAAGATGTGATTAAAGGCATCTCAAACCCTCATGCGAGACCCTTCTCTACCTTCTTTACCACCACTGCATTGTAACGCTGCTGGCTGCCGGAGCCAGATCGAGGGGCTGCCCGAAATGGACTCCGGGATGTGACTGATCACACGGCCCTAGGAAACCCTCGCTGGGCTCTCAGGGAGCAGCAGCCTGCTAGGCAGAGTCCAGCAGTTACAACAACAAAACATCAGGACAATTACGGCAGAGGCATTATGGCCTCTGCCTGCATGGAACCACATCTAACTTTCCAGAAGTAATCAAAGCCACAGATTCCTCAAACATCCCTCACTTCTTCCTGCGTCTAAGCAGTAGCATGGCTATTCTCTTATATGTTAAGCTTTAAAGGATATTTTTAAAAATATGGTAGCATGTACTCTGAGAAAAAGAGTGATGAACTGCAATCTATCACTCGGATTTACAGAGTTGCTGCATGTATTATATGAAGCTGATTTTAAGTAGTTTGAAAAGTTCTCCTAAATACATTTCTACTTGTATTCCTTTGCTAATACTGGAAATAAGTACTTTCACCCCTCCCCTCCCCCCCATCCCCCTCCTTTTTTAAAAGCAATAACTAAATTACAGAACAGCTTATGTTTCAGAATTTTGGATCTATGAAGTATTCTTACATAGGCACACTAGCAAATTTATGTAGGTTTGAAAATCCTTCTCACATCAGATGCCATAAGTTATCACATATTATTTGAGCTCTGTTTAGATTCTAAAGATGCTGAGATCTACTAGAGTAATGAATATCATCTCATACAGATTGAAAGGATAGTAAGAACTAGAGTTGCTTGAGTATTCCTTTTCTAATTCATTCTTCTGTTGTGAAAGGGGAAAAACAAAGGTACTGCTTGCAATCATAATTTCTGCTTTAAGTAAACAAGAAATGACAGCATTCACAGAATGTGATGTTTGGGCTATAGAAGGGAGCTTTGTTTCCATCTACCCGTATAAAAAAGTAAGGTAAAAATGAATTCAGTATATATTAAAAGGTTTTCTGTGTTCTTTGTTTTCTATTAAAAGGTAGATGCTACCTGGAAATTAGGTCAAGTTAAAAAATCGCAAACAATAAAAAAGCCCTTGCAACTTCATGTTCTTTTTGTGGAATTTTACTGTGTTTGCCAAACAATATAATTTACTGTCACCTAAGATTGACATAATCTTAATTCTTTCTCAATTCAGCCAGTGATTTTGAAATGTGAATAACTAAATCTCTCTGGAAATATGTAAGCAATTGAAATGTAAAATGAAAAAACCTAAACTTCAACTCACTGGTCAGTGTAAAGTAGGTATTGGCAACCAGTTGGCTGAACACTTTCATGCAATCCTGTTGTCTCTGTTAAACTTTTACATTACACATACTTTAACATTACACAAGAAGCACTCTCAAAATATTATTTAAAAACTAACAGAATTATTAAAAGCACTATTCAGGTGCAATCACCATGCTTTTTTTCAAACAGCATGCATATGAGTGGATTTTTTCACTGTTTAGATGTTTGGACAGATGACAGTTTATCCTTTATATACAAATATATAAACAGAATCTGAATATCTGTACAAATATTCTTTGGTCAGATTATATCTATTGACTTTCCATAAAGCCAATGGATATTAAAGAAATAAAATATGAAGGTGTTTTCTTCTTGATCTCAAGGTTACAAGATAGATATCAATATTTCATAGCTCTGAAATTAACTTTGTGTAGGGTTTTTGTTGAATTTTTTTAAAGTTGTTGACAATAACATTTCAATCTTCATTCTGTATGGCACTTTACAAACAGTTACACTTTGAAGCATTGTTGCACAAAGAAAAGAATGGCATTCACATCCTGATGTTAAAATGTGCTTCAAAATGAAAGCCAATTCAGCTGACTCTTGAAGGAGGACCACTTATTTATTTGCAACAGGAGTATTGGTTCATCAGAATTAGAAATTATGGGATTTTAAGACACATTATACTGTGAATAAATTGATTCACTTTTGGTCAGACAGTTGTAGCAGAAGACAAAGAGATTCAGAGAGAGACAGAGAGACAAGGTATAGAAACACTGAGTAAAGCAGTGAGGAAGGGGGGAGGTCTAAAAAGCCCATACTACCTTTTGTTTCTCTGCCACTTTGCCTCCACTGTATCTGCCCCTAAAACCCACTCGTTCATTCGATCTATTTAATAAGTTTGTGGGTTGATAAAGCACTTAATACTTCTCCTTGACTTCAGAAATACCACTGAAGACATCCACTTCAGAAAATATATTGGCTCAACTCATAACTTCTTGTAAGTCAAAACACTATCTAATTTCTCATACTTTTCACTCTGCAAGATCCCAAGAATACTTAAATTTCTATATTTTGGAGTATTTTCCACAGTGATTGCTTACATGAATAGATTTTTCCATTTAAGTCAGTGAACATTTATCCTCTTTCCCTGACATTCACTTTGTCTCCCTTCCCTCTCCATCTTCAAAAGAGTTTAACCAAAGTTTACTGTGCTCAAAGACAGGCTCTTTAATGCAGAGATTAACTTAGTGGTGACAGAGGCTTTATCTTCTTTGTTCATAGTTTATCCTTGGAGGGATGACTTCCAGCAGCAAAGAGGAAATACCCATTAGCTTTTGCCCTTCTACTGCACTACTAGTGAGCAGAAACACGCAAGGAAGGAGGAGAATGCTCCTTCCTTCAAAGCAAACCTACCCCATTGGGATAAACATACCAAGATTTACTACCAGGAAAGTGTTTGTGACAACAGCAAGGACTGAGAAATATCTGGGAAGAGCAGGGAGCAGGAGCAAAGGTGTATTTCAGCAGTGATAGTGACTTTTTTTTTTTGAAGGGACTCAGTACAGACTACACAGACATTTTTGTTGTCAAACCTAGCGTCTAAGTTTTAAAATAAATAAGACTTAGAGAATGTGAAAGTTCACCGTCCTTACATAATTAACTTATTTTCAGAGAGACTCTGATTTATAAACCCAAGCATTATACAACTATGCTTTCAAGTAGTCTGTTATCTACTTATATAAGTAGTATTATGGCTGGAAAAATGATGGACGAAGTCCTACATCAGTAATAGCAAAAGCACCTCTAGGTTTCTGGTATCTTAATTTTGCCTCATGACATATAAAAGTTTCTTTTCCTCAGCATAGAAAAAAAGATCACAGTCCACCTTCTCTCTTACATGGGTACTCTCCTTATTCTCAGCCTCTTGATCACCTTCTATTTTATACCAGCAGAACACCACTTACTCTCACTCCTGGCAAAACAACTGGCATATTAATAAATTCTCCGTAGCAAATATGTAATGGAATAATTGCTCTACTTATAGTTGCAGAGAAGACTATACTCATTGTTCCAAGCTATCAGTAGACTTCATTTCTTCATTTTTGAAGAAAACTCAGAGAAAGGGACTAGAAGGGGCTAAAAATATCTTGTTTAACCTCATATATATTATTATTCCATAAATTTACAAGTCCATAAAAGGCCATGGTTTTAGCATTAATTCTGCTCAGGAAAAGTTGATCTGCCCATGATCAAAGAGAAAAATTTGACAGTTATATGAAAAAAAAAAAAGGCACCAAAATATATAATAAGAATAAGAATAATATGCTGTCAAAAGGTCCTGCTTGCATGTCCTACCTTGTCTTTCCTGCTTCCTGTTCACATGAGTCTTTGCTCTCCTGCCATTTTCCATGATGGTTGCAACTCTGGAGTATTCCCCACTCAGATCTCCACTACCAACCCCTGCTTGGTCCCATTGCAACCCTTATCCAACTTCTGTCTTTTAGCCCCTTCATTTTCTTCCACCAAAAAGCCAGGTGTTGTTTTGTCACTTTGTTTCACAATTTAGCTGTCTTATTCTCTTCTCCATCAAAATTCCTGTGTAAACTTGGTTTTCCTCTCTGTATTTTCCATCTTCCCTCTACTCCTCCCTGTTGAAGTCTGCAAAGGCTGCATGGATATAAGGAAGATCACAAACCTTTGCATTATGTTTTAGACAGTTTCCTGTGAAGTAGGGTTTCATAAGTTCATAAGTACGGTTTCATAATTCAAAAACCCAAACATACAAACAAAATTTTCTGGATCCAGGAAGACAAGAGCTACTGCTGAATGCTTTCCTGGGGTTATGGAGCCTTCATGTTTTATGTTAAGACACTGTGAGCTTTCCCACATGGTTTTAGTTTACCCATAAATATTTTTTCCACAAATAAAGACAAACAAAAGACAACCCTGTGGAAAAAAAAAAAATACTAAGAATTTGGGTCTTCATGGAACATTAAAGCTATGACAACTACAGAGTAAAGCAGTATTGCATAGCAACACAGAGCATCATAAGAAGCTTTCAACAATTCCCAGCAATAAAAGAACTTTGTCTTAAAATGTAGGTCTATACAGCAGGTATTCACTGCCATATAAAGGTGCTGTATTTTCAAAACCTAAACCAATATTTCTATGTTGAGCAAAATTACCCATGATCTTAAAAGGTCAACAAACAAAATGATTCCACATTTCTATGATTTCACTTGAAGTATTATTTCAATGTAACATAACATTTAAGACAAATTCAGTTTATTTTTTACCTTTCTGATAGGCAACAAACTTTAATGGCATATCCAGAAACATAGCATAGTGATGATTAGGGTTTACTACACTTTTCCCCAGCATACATGAAGCCAATATCACAAACTACTGCTATCTTCTCCCCATGAAAGATTTTGTACTCATTCTCTACTACTGTATGGACCTAGAACTATTTACATTCTGAGCATTTTCACATTCACACCTATATAAGGGGTGAAACAGAGTAATTACCTTGCAGATGTCTTAACTTGAATTGCTCATGCATTCAGCTAATTAGCCATTAGTTGAATTTTAGCCCACTTAAAACCTTAAAGTATCGAAATATATTTCTGCTGCCTGTTAATGATTAGATTATAAGGATACTTCCCACCTGTCCTATGAAAGACGTGAAACTGTTGTAACACAGAATACACAATGAACTCCCTTGTCAAGTTAGAAAACACTAAACATTTCAAAGAGTAATGTTCTTTAAGAGTTTACAAAGAAAGTTTAAAGAGTTGGCACTACAGTCTGGTGGCTACGTTTAGAGAAGAGAAGACTGAGAGAGGACCTCACTGAAACATATAAATATCTCAAAGGCAGGTGCCAAGAGGATGGTGCCAAACTCTTTTTGTGGTGCACGGTGAAAGAATGAGGAACAACAGCCATAAACTAAAACACAAGAAGTTCCACCCCAATATGAGTAAGACCTTCTTTACATTGAGGGTGTCACAGCACTGGAACAGGCTGCCCAGAGAAGTCATGGAATTTCCCTTGGTGGAGACATTCAAAACCCACCTGGATGTGTTCCTGTGTCACCTGCTCCAGGCAACCCTGCCTTGGCAGAGGGATTGGACTGTACTATCTCCAGAGGTCCCTTCCAACCCTAATGATTCTGTGAATCTGTGATTCTGTGACAAGCAGAGACACATTATGAAATAAACATAAAAGACAAACTGGAAAAAAGTAACTTTTCAAATACAAAATAGACCAAAAAAATCCTTGAAGAGGGAGAACACTGGAGTCTGTTTTATTAGGTGTGGATACTTTATCGGTTGTTTTTAACAGCTACATTTGCTTCTCATTTTCCAAGTGATTTTGGTAGAAATCCTGAAACCTTGAAGAACAAGTTTGTGTCTGACTGAATAAGCCCTTTTCATCTACAGTTCTGTAACCACCCTGAGGGAGTTCAAAATGCTCATAATGATTTATATAACCAAGTTTACTCACCTCAGCTGTCAAGGACAATTTCAGAACAAATAATGAAACCAGCATAGCTACTGTAACTTTCAAACCTGAGACTGATTATTTTTTTAAAAAAGCTTAGTTGGCATATTACATTTGTGACTTTAACTGACCAAACATATTCAAAACTTCCATATGGTGCAATTGTTTCATTAGCCCTGCCTTAGTTAACTCTCTGTATTCCTTTTTCACTACACAAACCTGCAGGATTTTCTGCAGGGAAAGAGAATATCAGCTTTTTTTGACATGTACAGTATCTCAACAGCTGTCAAGACGTGGGACAAGTACTGCATTCTTGCTGTCACAAGGAAGCCAAAATTTTAAGCTCTGTTTCTCTAACAAGATCAAATTTTTAGAAAAGGAAGTTTAAATAAGTCCCAGGTTTCATGACACACTTTTCAGTTTCTTAATCATTGTGTCAGTTAAGAACAAGACTCCTGGAACACTTGTTCCAAGTTCTTGCAAAAAATACCTCTTTCCTGGAAACTTCTACTCCAGGGACTGTGAGAGAGTAGAAATCAACTTGTGAAACAATAAGGCCATGTGCCCTTGCATGTGAAAATCCCCCTTTCAGAGGTTATCTCTTGGACTAGACTTTAACTGATTTTATGCCTTCTTTGAAATACTCATGGAAAAAAATAAAGGTAGGGGAGAGGATAATATAATCAATTGTTCATAGTAGTGTTGCAAGGACCTTAAAGGAAGTGATTAACAGACTTTCAAACAAGTCTTTTTTAAAGTAGAAGCAAAACTATAAAACAATTAATGTTACTGTAAAAGGGCCAGACTATGTTGGCATTTCAAGGTAAAATAAATCAACTACTGAATTGCACCTGGATAAGCCCAAAATGGTTTGTTCTTATTTTTTTGTTTAACATTGATTTATGACAACCAACCAAGAGTTTTGTCATAATGAGGATAGAACTCCAAGTTCTATCACATGAAACGTGACAACGGCCTTATTGTTTGATTTCAGGAGTTTTCATTCTCCAGAAGTACTTTAAATGAAGGATTATAGAAAGGCAAGAACAGATCAAACATATGAATCTCCCTGCTAGTCCCCAGCTCTGATACAGCTTTGATGGCTTTCACACTAATAACTTCATTCTTCTCTGATCAGTCAGTAGTCCATTACATCTTTTTAAACAGAGATGGGAAGACAATCTTCAAGCATTCAAGATACAAACATCTATACTGTATCTTTGATGCTACAGAATATTCCATTTATTTTCTTAATAATTTCTGACACTTGATTTGGGATTTTTTTATGATTACACTATACTGAACTGACACTTTATACAAATATCAGGCATGAACCCCAAAAACTGCTCCTTAGTCTGTCACTGTAAACAGAGTCAGCATCTTTTAATCTTCCTTCTGTGCCTCTGCACCATTTCAAACATATATTCAACTTCATTACGCCATTTCATAGTACAATCCCACAGTGTCCTAAGACTCTTTCTTCTACAGTTCTTCAACAGATTAACTTTATTTCCTCAGTGAACTGCTTTTCATTCCACTGATTATTCCATTTTCAAGGCATTAAAGAACTAACTGGCTTGTAGAGTTTCACTACCGATCTTCAGCTGCAATAAACATTTACTGTTTCCTACCCTCTAGTTGTTCCCTTTCCTTAAAAATCTGGTTTATGGAACTCAACAGTAGCCTTCTGGAAATTTAGAAAGCTTTCATCAATCCATTATTCACACAACAGTTAACACTTCCAAATCTTACAAGAAGTTTTTGGGTAGAATTTCTCTTAAAAAATCCCCAAACCAGACATGTTGCTTGTTCCTAGCTAGGTAATATTTAGCTGTGTGCTCATCAATTCTATTCTTAAATATTATTTCCATTACTTTACCTGATATAGCAGGGCATCAGTCTTATGGCTTGTTGCTTCCTGGAGGTCTCCTAAAACCTTTTCTGTCACCACAGTTAATGTCTTGCCTGAAACTGACTTGTCATTGAAGACATAAAAAATGTCTAATGCTCATTTTCTCTGTTTATTCAACTATCACTCATGCAGTTTATTTTCCAAAAAAGATTTTTTGAAAACTCACATTCAAAGAAGGAATCAACCTAAATGTTTTCTCAGTTTCTTGTAAGTGAAGACAGAATTAAGTACAAAAAGATGTAAAGACTCATTTCAGTTTTTCTGTAATATCACTGGCTTCTCTGTTTTTAAAAAATCTTTATTCATCAACCTTGCTCACTGACATCCTGCTCTTGAAATACAGAGGAAAAATGTGTTAATAGAGAAGACGCATTGTGCTAGTTGTTCTCCAAAGCCTTTTTGACCTGCCTTATATTTTTGTTTTAGATTTTATCATCTTTAATTTTATTCATTTAGACAATACTTAGCCATACTAGTTTCCTCTAGCACTTTTTTTAGTCCATTTCTAAGTATTCCACAATAACAGATGATCTCTATCATGGCTGCTTTAGATCTGTAAAAAAGAGCACTAAATACTCAGAGAGGAGGGCACCCAGTTTTCTAGTTCTGTGATTGGAACAGCCAGAAGAGACCATTGCTTTCCATCCCTGCTTCCAGAGCTGGTCCACAAATCATAAACATATTTTAAATGCAAGTGTGAATGAGATAAAAAGCGCAGCCAGATAAGCCTTAACTGATGAGGTTCTATTCTCATTCCTTCCCTGGCACATTCCAGCATGTTGCACTGCATAGGAGCTCCTACATGCTTGTATTCTTTTTAGGTGCAAATTTATTACTTGATGGTCTGTGATACTTGATATATGATACATAAAGTGACAGGAGATTAAATCAACACCACAAGGCATCACAGTTGGTATGCCTTATAAACAATAAAACATCAGGCAGACTTTAGCTAATTTGGAGACTGGGCTTTGATCATATCAAGCAGAGGAAAGTTATAAGGAATGTGACAAATAAATTATGGATCCTGGCAGTAAAAAACAGTCTCTCATTAAATCCCTTGCTTTGCAAATACTTGAAAGATGTGTGTATTTTACTTTAATTTCATAGCTAACTGCTTTTCTTATATTATTCAATAAATGTACCTTCTATTACATTTACTGTTTCTTAAACCATATTTTTTTTCTCTGTATTAGAAAACAGAAAGTATGTAAAATAGAAAGCTATCCTGATGATAACTTTGACTGTCAAGGAATTGGTACCACCATTGCAGAACCCCTGGCTAGGTTTGCACTTTTCAGCTCAGATATTGTACACACTTCTTTGCAAACATTTTCAGACTCAGTAAGAATCCAGGAAAAAAGGCAAGAGTTTTTGTTAATTGGAACTCTCTAGTAAAATACTGAGACAGTGTTTTTAAACTATGCATTTGTGCTTAGATCATTATCAGAAATTAAGAAAATCTATACATTGCTACTGTTTGCTCTTTTTTTTTCCTGTTAAATTTAAGCATTGAAGCATGAAGGATGAGAAATAAATTCAGTAATGAGGGCTGGTATCTTGCCTAGGAAAAAAAAAGTTGCTGATGCTTCTTGTTAAGGAAACTGTCGGGCCCTCCAGGAGCCCCTCTGTCAGTCACACTTGCACACCTGAGCTGGGACCGAGGCCCCGTCACAGCTACACCCCCACACTCACACAGTCACACCAGGCTTCCGAGCTGGCTCGACCCCAGGTTTTCACAGCAGAGTCTCAGATGAACCAATCTTGGGGCAATAGCTAAATAACAGGAAACCAGCTTGAGCTGCTGCTTCCAAGGAGGAACCCCAGACAAAGGATGCCCTGGACTTTTATCGCTGCACAGTTCAAAGGACCCCCTGGGCTTTTATCTGCACAGTCTAAGCACGAGGTCTGGAACCCTAGACTCCTGCCGTGTCTCTGAGTGTCCAGTCCCCTGGCCAGGCTACAGGTCCCCTAGCTGGGCCACAGGTCCCCAGGCCTTTGTTGGGCAAAGGGTTGGCAATTCCCTGCCCAGAACTTAACCTGCAGCTCCCACTGTAGCTGCTCACTGAGATACTGGCAGTGAATGGATTCCTCAACACTTCTCATCAGGATATTCTTCCTTTTCTGAAACAAACTCAGAACAGTCAGAATGAATTACAGTTTGGTTATGTAGCCTTTTTTAATCAGCTTCATAAACAACCTACAACTGCATTTTCAAGGGCAATTTCTCTTCTCCTTCTGTTTCATACATTGTCAGGAAAGAGTAACTTTCTGGCATTGTGGGTGGTGTACTCAGAGAGTTGATATAAAGCCAGGGACATGAAAGGCAAAAGGGCCAAGTGAAGAAACCAAGAAACCACAGAAGAACTAGACCATCCTAGTATGAGAAGTAAGGACCTAAAGGAAATGGTATCACCAATATGCTTAATTATCTTGTATAGATTTAAGTGGAAAAAGCAGAACTTCCCAGTTTGATACCATGACATAATGACATTGTCAATAGATTTTGCTAACTGACAGGTAAATCCTTATTCAACAAAAAGCAAAGAAAACTCTTGTACCATCCAGGCAAGAGATGTATATATGTTTGATAACAATTAATCTAGAGAAATTTTTTTCAAAGGATACTGCTAAAATCTCATCCAAATTTCACAAACAACTCCCTCTAAGAGAGAGACTACAGTATCATTTTTAACTATTGTTAACATATGTAATGTTTATGAAAGAACAGATTTTAAGATTCTAGTAAGAATTTTCTGAATGGGCCTACACTTATACATTTTTTTTTGTTTTGTTTTTATAATGGAAATATTAGGAGACCAAATGTTAACATGCAAAAAAAGTGATCAATCCTATCTCTCATGTTAGACACCACAATTTCAGAATATGTGGTAGGTGTGACATGCAGGTTTATTGCAGTGATCTGTAAGATCAGATGTTTTATTCAGTTGTAGACTCCAGTTTTATATTTGGTGTTTAATTGCAATGGTGCTTCCACTTAAAAAATAATTTTGCTCATGAATAAAGTAAAAGCCAATGTGATTAATTAATGTAAATACCATTGTATCCATTGTTCTGAGAAAGGACAGGAAAGGCTCTATTTGATTACTACAATGTCGGGGGTTTTGTCCGCTTAATTTTAATTTTACATTTAGACGCATGCATTATCTGCCTAAGTAAAGCCTGTTAATCTAATTTCAAGTAAAATGTCAAGAAACCAAAAGCAAAAGGAATAGTGAAAGTCCCACAATATTGAAAGGGAGTTTATTCTGAAAAGTCACTCAATGTAGCTCCTTAGTTTTCTACATCTCATTTCAAAGGTTTCATTTCAAAGTCTAGGAAATTCTGACTAGGATCTGAAGGTAGAAAAAAAAAAAAAGTTGAGTTCTGATGAAGCATTTAAGAATATTCCAGTTTCAAGCCCTTTAATGGCACTACTGCAAAACTAAGGCAGTGGAAATGGCTATACCCACACAGCAACTTTCTATGTTGATGAGTAGTACTCTATGCAGTTTGTTACATTAGCAGAAATCAATGTCCTCTACAGGCAGAGCAGAAGCATAATTTCATGCAAAATCTGACCTTAAAAACAACATTTATGAAACACACATATTACAATGATGGTAAATATAAAGTTATCACCTGTTGCCAAATAGAAAATGCTATTTCAAAGCTTAGTTAGTACTTATTTATTTTTAATTTTGAACCTTACAGTTACACATCTGAATTTAAAGGAATCAAGAACGGATGAATAGAAGGGTACATTAGAATATTTTTTCCCCTTGAAACACTGTGCTGTTTTTCTTTTGAGCCTGCTGGGACTTTCAATTATGAAATCAAATCTCACCTCATCATCTGTCATCTCCTGGGAAACAAAAACACCTTGACCTTACCTCCCACTGCATCAAAGGATGAGTCATTTATTTGCTTCATTTCCACAGATGCAACGCACCTGCGTAAGCAGTCACATTTTATAGGCCAATGTTGTGTTATGCCCGGCAAATTACCTTCCAAGGGATTACTCTATGCATTAAGCAAACACTTCAGTACTTGAGGATTTGCTATTGCTTTTCTTGTCATTTTTACTCTGTTTTTTCCTAACACAAATCTGAATGAAATAGTTACCAGTAACAACCTAATCAAGCTTGTTTCACAAGTGCTTCATAAAGGCATTTTAACTGATTGGTAAGTGAAAGCTGCATATAATAGTAGCCTGTAGTACTACAAAACCAAACCAGTTTTTCAAGTAGGGCATTATCTAAAAGCAAAGACTCAGAAAAAAAGCATTCAGAAATTTTATAATGAACTTGTTGATTATGGGGGGATACTTTGCAGTCTCATCAAGGTAACGTTTTATTAGTATAACTACAGTTATTTTACTGCAGTAAATGTTGGTATTGAAAGGTTTTAATTTTAAATTAGTAAAAAGCAATGATTAACCATCCATTAAAAATGTAGCAGAACAAGCTTTAATAGTTCTAGAACATACAGAACAATGTTTATAGTGCTGGAGTTCAGTAAAGTGATTATTTAAAAAGCTTTTACAAATTAAGTCTGAGAACATCTGTATCATTTGTATGACCCACACTTGCTTACGCTGCAAACGGGGCATGATACTTTCAGCAGTTGCTATAGCAATAACAGTAATGATTTTTAAGTAGCAGAGAAGGTGCTTCAGTAAAAGTCACTTAAAATATCCTTATCTAACGATAACTCACTGAAGCTTCATTTTCTTTTGTTTTTTCCTTTTTTCCTAATTTAAAAAACTTACATTTGATAAAGGCAATTTTTAGTTAACCACTCCAAGGCCTTGAAAAAAAAATGTATGTAAGACTGTTATACAGTATACATAAAGAAAGTATCTACATTTTCAACAGGAAAAACTCCTAGACCCTACAAAGATTTTAAAATTGGTGTAACAAAACATATACAGCTAGCTGAGGCTTAGATTTTGCAACTTGCATGCAGCAAAATCAAGTTTGTGACAGGAAGCATTACATCTAAATGCTTGTAGGATTGTACACAGAACTTGCTTTCTTATGAAATGTATGCCCACAGAAACATGAATATTCATAGATATTTATTATGTAGTCTTATAATAACACTGAGGAGTAAAAAAATGCCCTTTGAGCTGAAAATTCTGCTAATGACATTGAAGTAGTATCTTATTGTTAACATTAGAGCTCATGTCACAACATTGCTTATATCTGGTGTTATGGATGTGGTCCAGAGCAAAGCAGGCACAGAAAACCAAAACAAGAAACCTGAATATAAAATTAAAAGTACCCCAAATGAATGAGTGCAACATCTGCCTTGGGTGGATGCACCAACAAACTTTTTATGCTCACTACATGGGAGACTCCCAGAAAAAAAAAAGTCACTCTGGGAATATTATTTATTTACTAGATGGGAACTGGCAAGTTTAAAAGTATATTGTAAATAATCAGAACAATTAAAATCAGTACTGATTTTTGTACTTGTGCTTTCGAGACAAGTTTTATTCATCTATTAAATGGAAGTCTCACACACACAGTTCCATTTATGTTCAAATCTAAGTAAATATTTTAGTGAAGTCAACTGGTTACAAAGAAACATAATTCTTAAATGTAAGAGACTTAACTACAACATTATTTAAAGTTGAGAAAGAGCAGATAATAATGGGTACATATTTTTCTGTCATTTCTGAGCCTTTACTGACTTTCCTACCAGTGCTGATGAAGTAGGTTCAACCCAGCAGTTACTGAGACAAGTTTAGGAATGTATATTATGATCATTATTTTCCAGATGTCTGAAATATTTTATAATATGATAGAGAAATTATAAAGAAAGGAGGTTCTAGCTATCTTAAGAAAACATGCAAAGGGAAAGAACTATTACTGCATTAAAGGCGTGGTCCTGTCTACACTTACCTGCTGTATGTTTCCAACATTCATTTTACAGAGTTACACAGCACTACTTAGTGACTCACTGATTTAAGAACCAAAAAAAGAAAGATCTCCAAAGTCCAGAAGAAATATAGAATATAATGTAACTGTAATTATAAAAACTGAAAGGATAAAAAGAATTCTTTTCAGAAGTTGTGATGCTGGACTTTGCAATATTTTCCAAGACTTCAAAATTCATAAATGTGTTAAGATACCCCAAAGCACAAATTCCATCCAAAAGATGGAAAGCATCAGCAATTTATTTTATGAAAACTCAAGAATTTCTGAGTCCCAAGATGTCCAAACAATTTATTTATTCAAGTGCTTCACTGTGCTGCTGTGTCAGGCACGTTAGTATGCTTTCGAAGAGAATAGGAAACAGAAAGGGCATGATGTTAAACTGCAAGGGAGTCTACAGCCATTTCTTCCCCATGATCTTAAAGACCCCTCCTGTGACCCCAGCAGTAATTTGGGGATGTAAGCTGGAGTAGGCAGACAAACATAAACCCAAAGATGATAAAGCAGACATAAAATGCAGTATGTTTCATTCTAAACCAAAATTCAGTGCACACAGCTTCTATGCCAGTAGTGCCCAATCCTGATCAGGTATACTAGTTGATGAAAGAATAACTGAAACAAATGATCTAACTCATTATGTAATATACACTTTGCCCATAGAAGCAGCTCAAGGAAAATTCATTGAATTTATACTGAAGTGCTTCATACTCAATTCAGGTACAACTTTCACTGCATACTGTGGTTGAAGGATTCAGGTGGCTTTATTCCTTAACCAGGAGCTGGCAATTCTAATACATATAGCATGCTGTTAATCATGAATAATCTAAATCTTAAAGAAAAGTTTGAAGGCTGAATTTCTAACCAAGTAATTCTTATGTTCTTAATTATGTGAGCTACTGAGGTTCATCACCTGGACTATTGACCACATAGGAGTATAAATTCTGAAATGTTGCCAAGTCCTTGTCATCACATATTATTTTATACAATTCCTGAAGCTACTGTCTTTGAGTGAATGGAAGATAAATAACAGAGTTTAACAGTTCTTTACTTGATCTTGAGACAGTCTATTCAATGTGGAAAAAAAATCCAGTGAGGTTACAGTGAAAAAAATCACCCATAACTAAGGAATTTTGGATGAGTCAGTATTCTAGAACTTGGCTCTATTTTTCAGTCTTGAACAGGAAACTATCTTTCAACATGATGGCTGTCCAGTAGTCGTAAATAAAACTGTAAGATTTAATGGTTCACAATTTCAGAGGTGGTCAGGATTGTAACTTAACAGCAGAGCATCATTGATAGATACTCTACTTCCTTTGTACATTTGAGGTTAAGGAAAAAGGTGGACTATAAAAGGCAAATGATTACTAGAAGAAAAAATTAATGTATCTTAGAAGAACTAATTTAAGAAATAAGTAGAAATTTAAGAGTAATTTAATTTAAGAATTTAAGAGAAATTTAAGAAGTAATTTGAGAAATAAATCTATCTGCTTCAAAGCATGATATGGAAAAAAATCCCATCACTCCTTTCCCAAACTGCTTTTTGATATAGACCAATGAAAAAATAAGTATAGTAAATGAAGTCCATTTCTAATCCTGGCAATGAAATTCTTAATTTATATGCTTTAATTTTGAAATTCAAGATTTTTGATTTAAAAATACTAAAATAAATTTAATAAAAAATAAATATTTATGGCCTGGAAAAACCTGTGTTGTAACCACATTCACATAAATCTAGTCAGCATGTGAAGCTTGTTTAGCAGATGTCATATAGCCACAGCTAAAAGCTGCAGTTGAGTGTCTAAACAGATTGTCTAAACTGATTCTCCCTCTTCCAAATATTATGAGGACTCATGGAGAGATAGGTGGGATAATCAGATACAATGCATGTTGGAAAGACCAACATATGGAAGAGTCCTATATTTTCAGAGGCTGACTGTCTTTCAGATTTGGAAGTCATGATCTTTCTAAAGGTCTGAAACATACTCTACTTGTATGCAAAGGGTTTGCAGAAGTCACAAACACCAGAATAACTGAAACACCTGGTGCCAAGGTTAAATTTCAGAGGAACTACTAGAGCATTACGTAGTATGAAGTTTGAAACATGCCCTTCAGAATAAAAAACATGTATCAGATTGTCCAGTATCAGAGACATTTTTTCTCTCTTCAATAAAGAAAAAAAATTGTTTACTGGATAGTTCTTACCCCTCAAATCAAATGCAGATACAGTCATGCTGAGGTTAATTCTTAAAAGAGCGTTTAAGGTATCTCATTTTTTATATTGAGGTGTATAAAAAAATCTGTATTTTCTTCCATACCACTAATAATTCTATCTTTCATTTAAAATTCTACTTCCCTCAGAGTGTTTCTATGTTAAAGTAGAAAAGCAATTAAACTCCTCTCACCAATAAAAAACCTATTCTTTTTACTAATATTTACAAAGATAAATATATTCAACATAATTCATTAAAATTGATGATTTTCAAGTGGTCTTTCGAATCCAGAGAGGTCCCAGTTGACTGGAAGCTGGCAAATGTTGTCCTGGTTTTCAAGAAGGAGGACCCTGGAAAACACAGGCCTGTCAGTCTCACTTCAATGCCCACTAAAATAATGGAAAGTACTATTCTGGGAAGTATTGGAAAACACCTGGCCGGCAACACAGTAATCAGTCACAGCCAGCATGGTCTCATGAACGGGGAGTCCGGCTTAACAAGCCTGATTTCCTTCTATGACAGGATAACTCACCTAGTTATCTAGGGAAGCCAGTAGGTGTAATCTTTTTGGACTTCAGCAAAGCTTTTCATACTGTCCCTCACAGTATCCTTCTGGACCAAATGTCCAGCATTCAGCTGGAATATCGTGTTGTGTGATGGGTCAGAAATTGGCTCCAGGATTTAAAGACACAGTGCTACCCATGATAGAAGCACAACACTGGAACAGAATTGCTGTTTGGTGTAAGGAAAAATATTCTGATTTTTTCGTTCCTACTTATATCGTGAAAGATTGGATAGGAACTCATATTTCTAAAGTGACTATCTTCAGCATATTTTATCCCCTCCAAACTTTCCTGACTTAATTACTGTGATAATAAATTCTGCAGAGCGAATAGTTCTAAATGGTCATTCTCAAATTATTTTTTTAGACTTAGTAGTGTAAAACCTGCTTGTGATACACACAATGACTGAACTGCCATATGATTTAGTGTCTGTGATACTTTAAACTGCAGCATTTCTTTGGTATTTGAATATATGACAACTTGCTACAATGCAAATCATGATGTAAGTAAAGATTAACAGCCTTGCACCTGCCCAGCCTGGAAGAAATTTTACAATAAATCATGCCAAGATCAGCTAAATCTTCTTTTTTTTAGCCCACAACACAGAAAATAATGACTGAAAAGCTTAAGTTAAAAATTTGAGATGGGAGCAGCCTTTTCCAGCCAATAAGAACAACAAAATATTTTTCATTTGGTATATTTTTGATCTATTTAGATATGGAAAATAGGCATAGCCTTTTTCTTCTGCAAACAGGCACTTAGCAACTGTTTAGTTGTACATAAACAGACAGTGCTAGGAACAGTCATTTAAAGCTATTTAAGGCACCTCTAATTTCTGAAGCAGAGCTGAGAAAACAAAAACTTGAGAGAAATTGCTCCAGCTCCACATTGTGTACTTACTAATAGTGAAAAATGTGTTGTGCTTTTCTTCTCGAGAAGAATAAAAGCTATGTATGAAAAATTGCTGGAGGCCAAGCCAAGTCACAGGGCAGCTTACTGTTAATCAGGCACAATTATCTCAAGAGTATTGAGTAATCAGTTTAATCCTTATGACAAATTGACCCATGTGACATCAAAAAAAAAATAGGATTGGCTTATGAAGTCATTTTATGTTTTCCATAACTGCACATAAAGATTTACTGGCTACCTGAAATAAGACAAACCCTCTGGTCAAAGGTCTGAGGTGCAGAACCCACTGTTGCTCACAACTCTACAAGCCTGTTAAAATTTGAGGTAATGAGAGGGTAAAATGGTGAGGCAACATGACACACTGTAGTAGCGCTACTGCTTTACTCGTGAGAAGATATTACCTCTTGCTTCCACCAGGGTAAATATGGAAATTTTTCAGATTGATACATTGTCAGAAGCTGAGGGGTACCCAGGAAGAGTATAGGCACCTTAGTTTTCTCCAGGCCAATAACATGTACTATTTCAAATCTTGTTCCTAAACATGCCATCCGGAATATCCTATCCCCAGTTACCTCATGGTGTACACATTTGTTTTGTCTTGTCCTGACCCTACAATGTTCCCCATCCATCTGTCATATGGTTTTTCCTTTTCACCTTCCCCATCCTACAACTCCCTTCATTGAAAACACATATCACAACCTTTTGGAAGATTTTCTTTTCCCTTCTTTTATTTTCCAAAGCACACTAGCCTATTTACATCTGTACAGATATGACTGAGAACAAAACCAAGACTTATAGATAATGGTTAGCCAACAGTTCCTCTATTTTACTGTAATGTCCATGTAAGCAGAGACCAAAGGAAAAAAAAAAAAATTCCATTAGATATTTTTTTTTTTTTCTGAGCAGGAATTCACATTATTTAAACTTCAGTATAGGTCGAGTTTGCTAAGATTTTGAACAATGTTTTTCAATTACAGGACTAGAGACCTTGCACTAGAATCCAATAGTGAAACCCTCCTACTGTACTCCTCTCTTTGGTTAGATCCCAGATACTATCAGAACTTACCACTGCTGGTGAGCAGTTACTTGCTCAAGGGAATCATACAGGAAACTCTTTATTTCCTTAACTAAGCTGAAGGAAAAGCTGAACTGACAGTGTTTACACTTCCTGAATGCTGCTAAATCATCCCTAAGGATAACTTAACTCCAGGGAATGTAACAGTGTCTTTGAAGAAGAACATTTCAGATGCTTTTCATATTATACCAAATAATAGGTTTTTTGAATAAATAACAAAAGAAAGACTTATTCTGAGGTTCTCATTACTCTAAAATCCTTTGTTATTTTAAACTGCAGAAGTTGATCATTATGATTTATTTTGAATATATTCAAAATAAGGTTTAAGAGCAAAGCATAATTAATTCAGTAATTGCACTAACTGCTCCAAAATGTAAAGGGAAAATGTGAGCTGCATGGAACACCTCATATATTTTATTTGATATTCTTCAAAGAAAAGTAATACTAATGGTTTTAGGCTCTTCAGAACCCACTACACAAATGATATTTTAATATTTTCGGAACATTACATTTGCTATGCTGATGAATGTTAGCCCAAATGTTACGCAGTTCAGTTGGTTCAAAAATCTACAAATTAAATCAATCTTAACATAGAATGCTGATAGTATTCAAAAAAACCAAGGAAAATCTTTTGAATTACTGGAAAAATAATAACTTCCCTAACCCAGAAATACTCGTACTAGTCAATGTACCTTTTATTGTTGTCTTGTATTTGTTTGTGTTTGTTTGTTTGTCTGTTTGTTTTTTCCAATCATAAGGAAGGTAACTATGCCTGTAGGAAGTTTCTTGGAGTACTATTTTTCAAAGACAGAAGATGCGATTGAGGATTTCTCTGTTCCAGGAATAGATGATGCTCATAGATCTCACTGGCTTTGAAATTCTAAATGACAGGAGCTACTGACTGGCACAGATACTGTTCTCATACCTGAAAGTCAACACCATACCTGAAAGTCAACATCTGCTATCATTGGCAGGTATGCCAAGAGTTTTATTCCCAATGTCATGATTCTTTCTCCTTCAATGTAGCTGGGAATATCAAGAACAATGAACCTCTGTGCAGATGGACAATGCAAAGCCTAGAAGACAGTTAAATACTACTAGAACACTTTTAATGGTTAGAAAGCAGAAGATTATTGTCAGCTCAAAAGGGAATTTAAATTCATTTTGATACAGAAACCTAGAAAATATCAAATTGTGTAGTTTTAAAATGAAAGGTTTAATTTATTTTTAATTTTTTTCTTGTTGTGACAGCCATTTACATAGAATTCCCACAGATTTTCCTACATACCTGGCTTGCTTAGAAGTCTGAGCACAAAGCAATCAGAGTAAAAAATACACTTAAAAGTTACAGATTATCAAAATGCTTTTGCCTGCAGGACAGCAGGTTGCACTTAAATAAAACCAAAAGCAGGCCAGGCTTGCATTAACACTACTACATCTTCTTTACCAGAACTCTAAGGAAAATGACTGCTTGTGAAAGAGGTCTGGAAAGTTACCAAGTTCAAGCTTCTAGCAGTTAGAAATATAACACAAATAATGGATCAGTGTTCAAAACACTCACTTTGCATGAAATTCCATGCTAACCTACATAGCTAGTAACTTCACTATGTTAAAAGTAATTCCTGTCTTGATGTACCAGATACAATGTGTTTAAAAACTGCATATGATTACAGATACTGAGAACAGAGAAATTAAAATAGGATGAAAAAATAATATTCTGGCAGCACTGATAAAAGACTAATGAATAATGGAATAATGAGAGTGATGACAAATCTAGTGAATATAATATAAAAAATTCAATATGATAAAGCATGACTAGAAAGCAAAAGCATCATTTAGTTTCAAGATTTTTTAGAAACCAAGTGTACACTTTTTGCTATAATTGAATAGAACTTGATAAAGGAGAAAGCTGAAAAAGCAATACATTATGAAGAAAAACATTGTGCAAAAAACCAAAACCCTGAGTTTTGCTTTCTGCTAGGAATGTTTAACCAATAACTTAATCAAAATTTGAAATTTTGCAGAGCAAGATTTTAAACAAAAATATACTGAATATGAAGAGTTTTGCAATCATTTATCAATTTGAGTATTATTAATATTTTCAGAACATATTTCATATGTTAGGCAGTCTTAAAGGAAATAATGAAATATTGAACACATTTTAGGCAGCGAAAGTAGGTGACTTAATAAAGGGATGAAAATCCACTTCAGCAAAGTATTTGTTTAATGTATGTAAAGTAAATCTAGTTAGCTGCTGTGTAGTAGCAGATGTGTTGTTAACATTCATATCTGGTTCCTCTGGGTTTTGTCTTTCAGATGTTTTTGTGAGCTCCACAATCCACATACACTACACAAACAGAAAAGTCAAAGAAATATTCAATTCCTCTGCCAAAAATAAAAGTACAAAGAAGCAGAATAGTATATATTAAGGAAAGGAGAAAAGTTTGCATCTTATCCCAGAATAGACATCTAAAGCAGATGGTGTCATTTTTCTTTATTTACTACAGTGATATAGTTTACACAGATTAATTAGTGGATAACTACAGGTAAGATGAATCCCACTCTTGGTGACTACCTTGATTCTTGCAGAGGATTCTAAGAGTTTTTATAAACAATGTCTGAAAGGCAATTCTGTCCTAACAATTACAGGGCATCACAGAATCCCAGAACAACTGAGGTTTGAAGGGACCTCTGGAGTTTATCTAATTTAACCTCACCTGCTCACAGTAGAGTCAGCTACAACAGGTTTCTTAGGACATTGTCCAGTTCAGTTCTAAGCATCTCCAAGGATGGAAACTGCAATCTCTCCAGGCAAGCTGTTTCAATGCTTGGCTGCCCTCACAGGAAAGAAGGAAAAAGAGGGAAAGAGAGGAAGGAAGGAAAGAGAGGAAGGAAGGAAAGAGCAGAAAGAAAGGAAGGATAGAGAGGAAGGAAGGAAGGAAGGAAGGATAGAGAATAAAGATAGAGAGGAAGGAAGGATAGGAAGGATAGGATGGAAGGATAGGAAGGATAGGAAAGGAGGGAGGAAGGGAGGAAGGAAGGAACAAAGGAAGCAAGGAAGGTTGATTCCCTGCATTCAAGTTGTGTCAATTGTTGCTTATTGGGCACTTACTTGCTGGCAGAGCATGGGAAACTGAAACAGTCGTACAAAACTTTGCAGAGTGCTAAGAGACATAAGGTTAAGAATTTAGATCATCCCCTCTGGACACATGAAAGCATTTCTATAACTATAAATATATATATATTAATAATAAATGTATTTACAGAACATTATTTGCCACAAGCAAAGGCATGGAAATGGAAAAGCACACCTGGAGACCAGATCAAAGAATGTCTTTTTCTGCCAAATATATCTGATCTGTCATAGTCCTTTTCTAGAGGTCCCTGCTACTCTAAGCTACCTTAGAACTTGCTATAATGTATCTGCTTATTGCCAGATGATAATAACGACCCTAAAATATATGAAAAGTACATAGTAACCATTTTGCAGAGAGTATAAATTATATGGGTGGGTCATCAGTATTTTTTCTCTAGTTTTAGTAATGCAGGTTATTAACAAATACATTAAGTCTGTAAGTATAGAAGAGTACATCAGGTTTAACAGCTTGACACGTTTCTTCTACTATGGATACACCAGCGTATTAAAGATCTTACTCATCCAAGAGCATTTCTGACTTGACTTTGTAATAGTCCTGTGTCTTCCAATAAAAAAGACATAGATTTGCTTACGCATCAACATAATTGCAACTATTACTTTTGGGGATACATTGTTGTTCCTCATCTATTTTTCCCACTATAAAACCCAATCAAAACACAACACCCCCACCAAACAACAACAACAACAAACCCCAAACAAAATTCCTTTTAGGTCATATCTTGATCAGTTGGAAATCTGCAATGGTATGCTTAGACAACTTGACCTCTTGAGTACAGGCACAGTATCAGGAGGCACCTCTGGCATAAAATAAATTTCATCTGTGTATTTATGTATGCATACTGAGAATGAAATCTATAAAGACAAGCATTTACAGGAAAACAGCTGTATTCTACACCCCACAAAAATGTTTTATTTGTCTTCTGGCACCTTTATACATATCTTTCCTGATCTAGAGTACTTTTTTTTCCTCTAAGGGATTTAAATCAATGATATAAAGCCATTTTTTCCAACACAAGTCCCCAAGCAAAGAATGAAAAGCAAAAAAAAAAAAGCAAAATACCTCTCATTGACTTTATGGGCATTCATATTGTTTTATAAACATATAGTATAAAAATGTAGACCAAATTAATCAATATTCCCTAATACTTAATTCCAGAATTCATAGGTTTTCCTGTGTTCTTTTAATTCCCTGAATTTATTTCTGAAATGTTGTAATGTTCTAAAAATACTACTGCTTTTAAAAAACACAGCCATCATTTTTCTCATTTTGGAATGAGAAATGGCAAGTTAATTATAATACATACAAAAAAAATTTATCTCAAGAGATATACATTTTTCTCTGTACCAATTTTACATTCAAAAATGTTAATTATACTTACATACTACAGCTATAGAGATACCTCCTGAGTTTATATGTAAGTGTGATGAAAGGAACACCTGAAATCCTGAAAAGACTATTGTAGTGAGGTGAAACTGTTTAGTTGCTGATCTCCTGTCAGCATTGTAGCAGCCTTCAACCTGCTTCTGTATTGATCTATTAGCTTGTGTGGCAGAACGTGAAGAATAGCCATCTGTGTCAGGTATGGCAGCAGGTGCCATATCAGCTGCTGCTGGATGACAATAAATCTCTTTCAAGCATCTGGCAACTTTGACAGACACTTTTATCTTTGTATAAAAACACCCCACCACCTCAAAAAGTTCTCTGAATAGAAATGAGAACCTCAACAGATAACACCAGCTGATAAAGGCCAGAAACTGACTCCACTGCAGATGTACTGTGAAGTCTAGGTAACAGGGCTTACTCAGGAGAAGTTCTTTATCATGCACAGCAGTCATTTGTCTCAGTACAGTATTGCTAATGCACTTGTATAAGGCAGAACTTGGAGCAGGATAACAGGTATATAAAAATAAATGGTTTGTCACTAAAATTTTAAAAATTTCTGTTTTCACAGATGTGACTTGTGCCAATAAAACCAAGATATCATCATTAGGGGATTCAAACAATGACAACTTTTCAGCATATCCATCAGTAAGTCTATACCTGAAGTAGGAAGAAGATATATATAAGAACACTTGATCCGATTGTTTTCAAAAATATTTTAAGGGTCTCACCTACATTTATGAATAGATGTGTTTTGAACTCAGAACTACTATTAACTATATTGGTGAAAAGTTGTTCTTGAGAAACACTACTCTGCTGAATGTTATAGAAAATACCCTGACTTCACCAATGACAGATCTCCATATACGGATCATGAAGTTTTTTCTCCAGTATTAGCTGAACTTTCTCTGTTGTCAGCTGTTTAACAGTAGCTTATCATTTTGTCAAGTTTATATTTGTCTCTTTAAAGAACATAAGTGATGAAAATGATGATTATAAACAGATGGTCTTTGAAGGAAAATAGTCAGACAATATCAATCAAAAAATGGAAGATGAGTATGTGATTCTTGTGAAGGAAAAGGCAGAACAAGCAGTTCAATCAATCAATCAATCAATCCCAACAGATTTCTGTATACCAAATCCAACATTCTCTAAAACTCATTTACTCATTACTTGTTTATCCAAACAAAACAGGACTCTTGCTTTTTCTTTATACAAGTAATCACTTTGAAGAGGTATATAAGCAAAAAATTCTGAAACTGTCTGTAAAGAGGATGCCTGATACATGCTATCTGTATAATAATATTTTTTAGTAAAGTGAAGAGGCCATAATGAAGGTACAATATTCACAATAAAATGCTGCACTTCTGTTGCTTTTGACTTTTCTGCAAATGCTTTTAAAATAACAGGATAGGCAATTTTTGGCTTCCCAAAAACATCACTACAAACAATTAGAATGGCAGAAACTTTGAGAGTTTTGTCCAATATATTTTTAGTCAAAAAACATCTAGATGCACAGAAGAAACACTCAGAAAACATGTGAACTAGGAAAAGAGAATCAAAGTCCCCATGGAGTAAGGCAAATTATCTTTCTCTCCTGCTGACTAGCCAAGGAAGAAGGGAAGATTGGCATTAGGGTCAGAGATTATTGAACACAATATGAGGCATATAAAATTGTACACTCTGGAAAACTAAAAACCCAGCTAAGAGAAAGTGCAATTTTCCTTACTGGATGTGAAAGATGCTGGGAAGAATTCTTTTGAGAGAAAAAAGTAATTTTACAGTTACATATAAATGCAATTAAGAAAGGATGTTGGAATAAATAAAAAAGATATAGAAGGGAATAGAGGAGGTAAAAAAAATATTCTCAATAATTAAAATTAATATATTTCCAATATTCTTACCATTTTAGAAGCATTAACAGGGAAAGCAGTTTGACATATGTGTTGTTCAGAAGCTCTTTTTACTTACCTTGGGACACCTCTCCTGTAGGAAAATCAGGAGAAACATGTTTAGACCAAAGTTCCATAGACACAGCCAGGGCTGATGGAAGGTCATTGTCTAAAATTTCAGCAGGAAACACTTCAGCCATTTCAGAGCCAATTTTTTTGCTTTGGGGCATAGTAGGCAAACAGGTGATATTGTTTATTCCATCAACACAAAGAAACCCAGTGGAGCAGGAATGTATAAGACAATCATTGTAATTAAGCTCACAGCTTCGTCCCTGAAAGAGAGTTTTCAAAAAAAAAGCCATTTTTGAAGACAATTTACATTTCATAGTGATGTTCGTTACAATTATTACTTTCATTTGATTCTAAAATATTGTTTGCTTATATTAAGCTGTTTATGCTTTCAAAAGGAAATATTATGTGGAAAATATTCCTCAACTAATTTAATAGTGTAGTTTTATACTTTAAATTTTAAGTAAGTGATATTTTTAATCTGTTCATCAATAAAAATAATTTTCCCACAGATTACTAATTGCCAAGTATCAAAGACAGTATTGTCTTTGTTAGTAAGTAGGTTTACAGAAAACTATTTGCAATGGACCTAGCTGTCTAAAAACCTATGGTTTGCTCTGACTTGCCAGCTAATGTGCTTTCTTTTTGTACATTGCAGCCCATTGTTTGTTGTCTGCTTTTACCAAATCCGCACACAGCTCCCTGTTAATACCTTGCATTCACAGATAATGCTTAGAAAAGGAAAAATATAGCAGCAATCTCAAATTGGACCAGGCATTCACTTCCTATTTTTTATCAAGAGTAACAATTCATGGGAAGTCTGATATATCCTCCCTAGTAATAAAGTAAAAATGTTCATATTCAGTGGTCTGTAAAAAAGGCAAGAAATAATTATGGGAATTAAATGCATTCTTGAAGTGTGAAATAAATAGATGCTGAAGTCAGGCTTGGGTTCATTTTATTTTCACTTCTGTTGCAATGAACTAATAGCCTGCGTGAAGACAGACAGCTAACAGCTACCCTAGAAGGATCCTACATATTTGGATAACTATTTAAAATAGACCCACTGTCATCCCTGAAGACATACATCTCTGACAATATATCATCATGATATAATTTTGGAGTGAATCTTCTCCTGCAACTGGGGCACATGTAAAAAAAATGCAAGCCTTCTCTAGAGCTCAAGAAGCATGTGTTCATTCCACACTTTCCTTCAGACAACATGCTTAAATAATCTTTCATGTCTACCTGGCTAACTATTCACACAGAACTTGGGGCAACATATATTTTCTAAGATCTCTGTCAACTCCATTATACTAACATACTAATTTATGATATTACGAAACAATAGGAAGGACAAGAGAGAGAGAGAGAGAGAGAGAGAGGAGGAAATGTAGACATGAAAACGGAAATTACTTTTTTAACAAGTAGTTTAAATTATTCAGGGTTTAAAACAGAAGAGGTTAAATTGAGGGTTTTTGAATGATTTAGATACATTCATTCTTGTTTCAATCAACTTCTTAATTCGTTTTGGCAAGCAGATGAGCTATCTGGTAAATTCATGGCATCTTATAAAATCACTCGCTGTATCGGTATTCCAAAGCACAAAGGAACAACAGGCCAATTTATATGTCAGTTTCAATGCATTTCCTGCTTGCTCTCTTCCAATTCCACACACAGAACAAATGATCGGTTTGAGCACGACCATAATCATTCTTAATCCTATAAATTTACGTTTCCTTCTGACTTTCCTGTGACAGATTAGTACATTTTTATGACTACTACATTTAATGACGAAGAGCATTTGATTACGATTTTATGACTCATAGAAACAAAGCAGATGTGGATAACCTCCAGTGTGCATGAAGGGTACATTAAGTAGTCATAGATAAACTTGATAGCATTGAAAATGACTGTAAATGCTTTAACAGTTTCCATGCAGGTGGATGGAATCATTTAGCTTGTGCAGATTTGTATTTAAAAGTAGGTATATGTCTATAGATGCTTCCAGTTAAAAAGTAAACACTTATTTCATATACCACTGGATATGCTTTTCTTCTCAAAATTTATGAGAGATTTCACAACCCATACTTTATGATCCATACTCTGGGTAGCAGTACAGACACAGACTACAGAAGATTTGCATACACACTGTAGCTGGATTTCCTTGAATACTTATTTCTCTGTGAGTTCCACTATTTCCACTCCATACGTAGTCATGGTTAGGAACCAGAACCCATTGGGACCTAACAAATATACCTCTTGAGGTGTTTAGACCTTAACTTCTTATCTTTGAAACTGAAGATAGGTATGCTAAAAATCTTTCTATGTGGTGCTTCCCCCACTGTGTTTTCTTACTTTTATATTCCTTCCCAAAGCATAGTGGAATTTGAGGGACTGAAGATGGAACAATGAATAACAGAATAAAAGCAAAGATGATGCATCTTAAATTTCAGCTGCTTCAAAGGTTTGTTACTTTTCCTTTTGTAAGGCCTTGCTTGTTCTGCAATGCACTGTACAATTAATATTCAAGCTATGTACTAATAGAAAAGCTGCCCCCATGGGTCAAATATCTATTTAGCTGCATCATCAGTGAGCTATTAATGAATACTTGGGGAAGAAAACAGGAAGAAAACAAGCAGAGCTTGCATCTGGTAATTCACCAAATATACCTTTCCAACTTTTGGCAATAAGTAAATCAAAGACTCCCTAGACCATGGTAACATTCAGAAGAGTAATTTGAATAACAATGAATCTATCCTCCTTCTAACCCATTTTTGTGCTTATTTGTACTTCTGGTCTCTACAGTGTCATGCAACACTGACTTGTACCAATAAATTTTGCACTAATTGAAAAAATAATTTCTCTAAACAAATTTTAAGCTTTCTTTCTGGTGGTTTTATTTGACATTCAGAAGACTTTTTTGGGTGAGACATAAATGCTAAAAAAATCATGTAACTGATCTTCTCCATTACAGTTGTTCATGTAAGAGAAGCATAAATATTTAATGAAAAAATAAGATTATTGTAACTGAGGGTCTGACTGTTTCCCATATAAAAAACTGTGTCCCTCAAGCGATATGTCCCTCATCATCACTTGACATTGTTTTGAAAGCCAATCTGCTTTAGAATACAAAAAGAGAGCAGTTACTGTGGTCTGTAGAAGGTTTCAATGGTATCCATTGTACTCTGTAAAAAACACCCTACAAAAATAGTATTTATTTTTATGAGATAGTTTTTTCCTTCTTAGGATAGTTTCTCAGTAAATTTAGTCTGATTATTTGCATTTTTAAGATGCATTTTTGACCTACCAAAGCCTTATGGTAAAAAACCAGACTTTACAAAATTGCGGGCAAAGAGTCACTGGAAAAGAGGGAAATTCCTCATGAATTCCTTGAACAAAGCATACATCATTCCTGTGATTCCACCTAATTCAAGAAGTATATCAACAATTCAAAGCAAGGTTAAAACCAAAAAGGTTTACATACAGTATTTTCTGTACAATGATGAATAGCCAGGTAAAGGGAAAGGTAAGAAAGATTTTCAGCATCTCACCACAAATCCTGGTTTGCAAAAACAGGAATAACCAAAGCTGGGCTCCTTCTGAACACAGATACCATGTATGCAGGGGTTGGATATGCACTCATCAATATCCAACTCACAGTGGAGGCCTTCCCACCCTGTCAGAAAAAAAAACAAGAAACAAAGCAAACCTTAAAGCGAGACTCATTAAAATCTGCATCCATTTACTGATTGTCAGTGGAACAAAGGTATGAGTAACTATCACCCATTCTCACATATATAGAGATATATACTATGGGATGAATATGAACTTTTTTGGGCTATGACTTCTCAAAGTAGGAAAAAAATAAAGAAAAAGAGTTAAAAAGATAAACTCTGAGATTACTGTACCAGATTAATGAGGAGGACAATTTCTGAGCAAATACAGTTTTGTGTTTGAACACCTTGAGATGCTGTCTCCTCACAGGTTCTCAGATTACTAGAAATTTTATTGATATGCATTTTTTATGAAAATCTCCTTTACAAGTAAGTATAGCCATACATTAGAGACTAAATACTCATCTCAAAGATGTGTTTTAGATCATGTGATTGAAGCCTGTCTTGAACTTGCTCCTTGGAGGCTAAGCTGAACTGGAAGCAGTCCATCTGCTTGGTAAATATAAACCCAGAATTCTGTAAAATATGGCTAGTTATTGAAGAACACCAGACCTTCTTGCCATGACATTCCCACCACCCATTACAGATTTGTTTTTTCGTTATTTTACTATTTCTAAACAAACTGACAAATAAACCCAACAGCACTATAAGCCCCCTAGCAGTCCTCAGCTGATACAAATCTAGTTGCTGCCGTTCAGACTTTGCCTCAGACTATGCACCAAATGGATCCACTGTTACATTCCAGTCTTGCTTTAGCTGCCCTGGTAGAAGAGCAGCCTGCCCAGCTAAAGACTTCACATCCATGAGCCTGCTATTAGTTCCAACAGCTGCTGTTGCTTTTGAGCTGTCTGAAGTGCAGTTAGAATACAGTTTACATCTCTCCATGCTGCTTCTGCACCTGAACAGCCCGAAGCTGCAGCCACAGAACCTGAACGTGCATCTATTATTCTAAGGGTATGGGGCCTGCTACTGGGACAATAGCTGACAAAATTCATGATCCATTACAGAATGCATTTGTCAGAGCTAAATCAATTCCCTTTCCTGGTATCACATGCTGTCACCACATGCTTCACTTTGTTCTCTGGAGGTTTTTGGAAAGCTGCAATCATCTGCCTTGTTCCTATTTCAGTCCTGGTACTATCCCTTTTCCATTTCATTAAATTACAACAGGGAATCTGTTGAGGCGTATATCAGACTATCTGCCCAGTTCTTTCCCATTGTTGCCTTTACAGACCAAAAAATCCCCAATCCTAGCTCCATGTTTCTACAGAAGCTTAGAAGAGAAATATAAGATTTATTATATGTGAACAGTTAAAGCCTGCAAAAAAAAAAAAGCAGATTTTTTTCCTAAGTATTTCTATATTCTGGATGATATTTTTTTCTTCTAATCCCTTTCTTCAGTTGTGCAACTTTGAAAAAAGTTACTCCTCTCAAAAGTTCCCCTGCCTCTTCAAATTCATCCCTTTTCAGAGCTGTAACCTTATCTCTTCAGCTATTTAAGAGACTCAAATAACAGTTGAAAATATGGTATTAATTAAAAAAAAAAAAGTAAAAATGATGTATATACTTAATGCATGTGGTTCCTTCTCTGTGTTTTAATCTGGTGGACAAATAATTTACAGCTCTTTCACTCCTACTAGCGAATGATATTATTAAAAGGAATATAAAAGAAAGGTAGCTTATGGTTGGGTTGGAAGGTGTTTAAAGCATGTTAGCTGTAGGAGTGAATTCCAAGGCCCCACAGAAGTTTCTCCCACTTATACCAAGAATTTCCATGTTGCATAGAGACAGCAATCACAGTCCTTGGCTAGTAAGCAATTCTTAAATGCCTATTCAAATATCTTTGTTGTATTATTTTAATAAGCTTTAAAAATGAGGGAAAAAATTGGACTTGTCAATGTATTCTATGTGAAGCACTTTAATGACTAAAAAATGCATCTTTTAAGTTTTTAAGTAACTAATGTTGGTGGAGGGGTATATGGCCATATGCAGTAACAGGTGCATATATAGTACTGAAGTTAGGTCATGACTCAGATTTTTTAAGATCAGAAAGATCTTTATTATCATGAATTCTGTATGACAAAGTCCAAAAATTTTTCACTCCTTGGTTCATACATCAAAAATATAGTGTTTTTCTGAATTATCAAGTATCTTTTTGACATTAAAAAAAAGTTGCAAAAAAAAATATTAAGCTGTAAGCAACGTAGCTCTAAGCAACATGTAATTACTCTCTAGTAAGCAAAAAATACTTAAAGTCTTACATTTTAGAGTATCCTTCCTTATTACCAATTAAACAAATTAATAAACTGCCAAATTGACTCTCATTACACATGTATTTGTTTCAGTATCTTCCATACTTTTTTGAATAAGATCTCTTACATATAGTTTTGTAAATTGCCCTCGGAAGAATTCAGAATGAAAAAAAAGAGTAAAATATATTAATATTCAATTCACTATGTGCTTTCTTTTAAATGTAGAACAAGAATGAGTAGAAAGACTCTAGAAAAGTGTAACATCTATATGGTCACTTGACTTCAGGAGAGTTTGGTAAGACGTTTTTACTTGTAAATCAAAACAAACAATGTGAACATACTTTGGCACAAAGAAAGTAGATCAGATGTACGGAGATAGCATGGATTAACAGAACATTTATCATCCAGAATATATCTAAACAATCGCTAAAATAATTATTAAGAAACGTTGAGTCACTACTATCACAGAAATTATTCAGCAGTGCTAGTCAGTAAAATAGTAAATAGATTTAAACTGAAAAATTGAAGTTCCAGGAGGCAGGTACTCATATAATTCTTAATTTAAGAGTAACTTATGGAGCAGGATGCTACTTATGTATAGGGATCAGAAATCCTACTTACATTGACAAAACGATTTTTATTAGCAGACATGACAGGAGACTGTGAGTAGTCTTGAACTGATTAAATTTGTGATTGCAAGACAATGCAGGCTGATTGTGACTTTTGCTTTTGTGTAAATACAAAATCTCTTATATTTTCATAAGCCATTAGACCTGTTTTAGTTGATCTATGCCAGAACTAGAAAACAGTTCCCATGTTTTAAGAAAGTGCCATCTTTCATTCTATTTATAATGTTTTAAAAAAATTCTTTTAATCCCAGCAAGCAGACATAAGCATGGGTAAGTCTTACAACAACAACAATAAGGATAATAATAAAAATGTTAGTTAAACTGCTCAGAATTTCTTTTCAGTCAATCTTATTCTACAGGTAGTGAAATTATATTGCTGTTAAGCAGTGACTATTTAACTGCTTGGTCAGTAAGTTACATTAGTAAAGATCATACACAATAAACCTATTTCTAATAATACTTCAGACTGCCTCAATGAGCTGATTTTACTTTGAAGCCTTTCTAATATGCTTACTAGAGTAGTTAATTATCTTTAGATTTCATTCAAAAAGCTTGACAAAAAGACAGTAAGTTTTTTTGTACCTTATAGTCCATATACAACAAAAGAGCTTGATATGATTTGCCAACTTACTCACTAGTAACACTGATAATTCAAAACTATGATTGTTTAAGATTGCTCTGTCATATGGCAGTTACCTTGTTGACATTTACAAGTGTATCCATTGATATGATCAGCACAGGTTGAGCCATGTAGACAAGGTGATGAATTACACTCATTAACTTCTATTTCACAAAATTGTCCAGAAAATCCAGCAAGACACCTGAAGCAAACAACATTCCAGAGTGTTATACTATGCATAAACATCATATAAAATAGACCTTGTGTGGAAACAATGTGTCCAAAGTATGTGCATTAACAAGACATCATTTATTATTTTCTGTTTCAAGAAGTATTTTACTGGAACACTTCCAAGTTTCATGTTGTGATACATGGTGATCTTTTAAGGGATTTATGATGGCAAAATGCATCCAAAAATTTCACATCTGGATCATAATCAAGCATAACAGTCTCAGTTACAGTGTACTGGTTATATCAATGTGAATACAAACCTTTCTTAATGCACTCTTGGGAGACTGTCTACTAAAATAATCTGGCTAAGAAACTGCAGTCTATGTTTGAAAACCTGCTTGTTGACAAATGTGTACTATCAAATGTAAACTACAGCATAAAAGCTAATCTTCAGGGATCATGCTTTCATTATTATTCTAGGTATAAAATATTAGTTTTCTTGAAAAAACTCTTCTGTATTTTTGTGGTTGTAAATTCTATGTGATAATTGTTATCAAAATAGTCCCATATGATTTCAACATATAGTTTACAAGACTCACAAGACCTTTAATGAAGTCCAAAAATCCTACTAATCTCATTAATGAAGCACATCTTTGCCTACATACACACAGCTTTATGGATATACTCAAATATGTTCTAAAAAACAGGGTCCCATAATGGTATTAAAACATTTACCCTTTTGAGATGTGTTGTACATGGATATATTTCACATGAAACAATATTTTCAAAAACTCCTTTTAGTTACCGGCTGGTGCATATCTTGTATGTTGTCTTGGCTCTAGTGAAAAGCATAAAAGTTTATGCCTCACTTAGAAGGAGATGAGTACATTAACAAACTACCTTTGAGTAAATCCAAGTAGTCATGTCACCTGCTCCTCAAGGTGCTACATTGAGTGAATACAACAGATATCATTAGAATGAGGTACCTGCAGTGTCTACCTTAGCTTTCCAGATCGTGAAGCAGAAGAGGAGGATGGACCATGAAACATGTATGTGTGACACCTCCTGAGGGATCATTACACTATGCACCAGGACATATATTTTGGTTTATTTTTGCTTTAACTATTAGACCATGTTTCTTTCATTTTATATCAAATACACTCTAGGTAATGGCAATTTGGAATCTACCAAAACAACGACAACAGAATAGATTTGTCAATCTGCATCAACTACAGATGACAGCTATGGCACATTGCTTGGAAATGTACAAACTGAGGCACACACTACTATTTTTCAAATATCTAATAATAATATATGAGAGAAAAAACATGGGAAACACACCTTAATGAGTGAGCCATAAGCCCACATGTTTTTTGGTTGAAAAACATTTTAAAAAATCCACTGAGAAGATACAGTTTGGTCCTTTGATCTTATTTGTAAATGTCAAAGTCCAGTAGTTAGAACACAACTTCACATACCCAACTATAATCACCCTGCATTCTCCTATGCTCAGTGGAATAAGAGATGCAAAGGATGATTCTGCTCACTGAAATCTTAAATAATTTTCTTCATATACCTTTGTCTTCAGACTGCCTACATAGTGTATTAAGAAAAAAATATTTAAAATAAATAAATAAAGACCCAAGAAAACAAATTTAAGGGAGGAAATTCTCCCAGATATGAAAACGGTGGAAAGAATATTCTACTAGGAAAAAAAGGCAACTAGACATAGGGAATACTGTGCCAGTTTAAATTCAATTTATATTTAACTTTATACTTTGGTGTAATTATAAGTATTTTAATAATAAAAAAGCATTTACAGAATGAACTGGAAGAAACATAAAATTATGTAAAATATCTGGACAGGACAACTACACATATGTGTATCTAAGGTGTGTGGGCTTGATTTTTCTAGTCTGTAAAAGTCAAACATTGAAAAATGCTTGAAAAGCCTTTTTAAGAACTCTTGGCTGCTTCGATTTGGCACATTTTGATATGTGGTGTGTATACTTGCTGAGAAGTAGACACCAGTAAAGACTAGAGCAGTTTACTGAGCTCCTGTGGTCATAACTATTTGGAGCAAGAATGATTAGTGGATTAGGTTGCTATAACTCCCATGGAGAGAATCAGTAGTACTCTGTGTAATTTCCTACTCAGAAAGGCTTGAGACTTCAGAGACTCAAGGCTCTACAAAGCCTTGAGACTTCAGAGATATAAACTGTGTAACCATGGGCCTAACTCTATAGACACTGAGGTAGAAATATACATATATACATATATATATATATATATATATATATATGTATGTATAAATGTTTGGCAAAATAACCTATTCTGTACTGCAGGCTTTCCAAATATTTATTAAGTGTGTAATACCATATAGAGTGATTGTGACACCACCAGAAATAGAAAAGTTATATGCCTTCAAATTGAAATTTAGATGGAAGACATAAACCCATGAAAGCACCTAGATATCCAGTATATCAAGTCCGACATATATCAATATGTACAAGGTACTGTTTTTCCCATGTCAGACAATCATTCAACTTATAGAATACTTTAAAATATTGGAAGCTTTTAACATACTGACATGTTATATTTTTTTGGTAAAAACTGGAATATCACAGTATTCAGTTTGCTTCTGTTCAAAAAGCATGATGAGATGTAAACGATGCTTCACAACTGCGAAGACAGCAATGCTATTAACTAAATTATTCTGAGCAATTATGAAACAACTAGAAGAAAGCTAAAACAACACCTTAGTATCAGCAACTTTCACAGATTTCCCAAAATTGCAATAAACTTTATGCTTTATTAAGAGTTTTAATGAAGTTAGCACTTCTTAGGATATGACAAGCACTTCAATAATTTCTTAACTTTTTGTTCACTCCCACCTTCCTTCATCCCTACTCCTTTTTTAAGAAAATTGAATTTTTGTTCTGCCTCTTCACATTCTTACTTCCCTTCTGCCATTTGTTTTAGAACATTAGAAGGGACAGAAACAATAGAATTCAAATACAACTGACATTAGAAATTTTAAGTAGGTATGGAATACACTTCTTGTGCTATAAATAGAAGTAAACCTAATTGAAATACTTTGGAACTTATTTCTGTGTGGTATTTGAGATATGAACATTCTGCAAATGAAAAACAGGGGCTCTTAGATAGCTTTCATATGAAGGTATGGTCACTGCAAATCTTGTCTGTTGATTGCCATCTAGTAGAAAGCAATTTATGTCTTTATAAGTAAACGCATATAGGTTTATCAGCAAATAACTCGTAGAGCTTGTCTGATAAAGTAAGATAATGCACTGTCAAGGCTGAGCTTTTAAACTTAAAGAAGTATCAACATAAGATCAATAGTTTGGTACTGAAAGGCAGAAAAAAATAGTGCTAATTTGCTGTAAGAATAATGCATTCACAATTTATTTATGACCTGTTTTAGGGATGTTGGCAAAGATCTTTTTCTTTTCTGTCATTCCCTGCAGATTTTTTATCTCAGATGCTGACATACTGTGGTGCAAATATAATCCCTTTTGTCTTGTGCCTTTATATCAATCATTATCAGGAGTAATTATTTTAATTTCAGCATATGCCAATGCAGTATCTGAACAAAAGACTGAAAAGAGAGAATTAAATGAAGGATTTTGATCTATAACAATTATGGCTATTGTGACAGTAAATTTTTTTGTTAGTAAACTTTCTGCCTCAGAGAAAATCTACAAGAATCCAAATATCAGCCAAATTTTTCTCTACAACACTGATTTATATCCTCTTGTAACTCACCACTCTTTGAGTCTTTGTATCTCATCTTTTGAGTCTATTTTTTTTCCCTGTACCCTTTTCCTTCTCTCTCCCTCTCTTTCTTTATCTGCCTTGTGACCTTTTACAGCTTATGAATAATTTGTGAATCAGTGAGATATGAGAAACAGAAAAAGCATGGTTTCTACAACAAAGAAGTTTATTAGGTTTATCTGGGAGCAATGATTACCAGCAATTGTATTTAGAAAAGAACGCTTATGCTGTAACCTTTACCTGCCTATGTGACTCAGACAACCTGGTAAAATCAATGAATTTTGTGGACCAGTATGACACTATGAAATTTTTTTGAGATACCAGTTTCTCTTTGTAAGTATTAACCTCTATGACTTTGGTAATGTTTTGCTGATACCTCTCAGTTAGGTAAGTAGGATGTTGGGCAGAATAACAGATCAATATGAAAAGCACATCTCCTGAGCAACTGTCTTAGCTAAAATAGTCTTGTAAATGTGCAGTCTCTTTTGACATAAGTCATGATTTTTTTATTTTTCAAATCTGCATTTTCTGTCCAAAATAAATCTAGTTAACTGCTCTACTGTAACAGGCCAGATCTGTCACTGCAAATTTACACTGGGATTGCTATACATTATTAACAAGCTATGAAAAGTCACTGGCTAAATGTCATGGACGCTGAGATATAGCAGCACCTTGGGATTCATATAGCAAACAGTTTAGTTTTAATCATCTTGGATCACAAGGTGCCTTGACATTTGCAAGGCAACTTTTTCCTTTTTAACTTCCAGTAGAATCATACCTCTATTATCTCAACCATAATTCTTAACTTCAAATGTGATAGAAAGTTTTACTGTCTAAATTAAAGAAATGAAAAATCGATCAAACATGAACCTTATCATTCCTTTAATTGATGCTCATATGCCAGCTTGGAAAGGAAAAAAAGAAGAGCAAGGAAAACCAGATAATTTAACCAGCTTCAGGATTATTAGAGACATTTCCTGTGAAATACATGACCCTTATCTTAGCACTACTGAGGCATGGCCTTCATGAGAAGTATTAGCACTACAAACTTCTGCAGAACCTTTTTAATTTTAAAGGAAAAATGAGTAAGAGCACAGATTCTTTTTAAATATACATATCATTACAACACGATTTCTTAAAGCTCTAAATTTTTGGCACAGGGGAAATTTTTCTACGGTGATAAATAGAAATTCAGTCTTTATCATACTTTACTCTCTAACAGCTAACCTTTTGGATAGTAAATTTCAATTTACTGGAAGCCAATGCATCATTTTTGCCCTTTTAAGTAGGGTTTTTCACAGACAAAATATAAAAAACCAAACATTATTTTATTTAACTGACTTTTTTTTCTCAAGATATACAAGAACAAACCAAAATCCTGACATTATCGACATTAGTTTGAAAAGTGAAATGTCTCATTTGAAAGTTATGGTGTGATGTTCATAAAGTTTTGAATGTTCAGATCTTTTTATTTCTTTCAAACTTAGCTGCTCTAATTTCTGTGTGTCCTATTTTCTTATCTTATACATATGTCTATCTGTATTAGCTCAATACATACATTAAAAAAAAAAAAAAGTTGCCTAATAAATGAGTATTTATGTAAAGTATTGTCAACAGGTTACACAATGAATGACCACAACCCCCCATTCCTCATTACCCCTAAACCATGTAGGGAAAGCAGAAAGAGGTACAGGAGTTGGGACCAAGAAGTGAAGTTAAGCCTGTGAAAAAGAGATTGATGGGATCATGGGGCAGAGATGGTTTTTTCTGACCATGCTATTCTATTTAAAATTAGCAATAAATTAAATTGTCCCCAAGTCAAGAATTTTAGCCAGTAGTTTCCCTGTGTTTATTTAGACCCCTGAGCTTCTCCATCTTATTTTCTCTCCCCATCCTACTGAGAAGAAGGAGTGAAAGTCCAGCTGGGTGGGCATCTGGTAACTAGCCAAGTTTAAGCCACTTCTATGGTTCATGCTTTTCCAATGATTTCTACACAAGTACTGAAATTCTCAATTTATTTTTTACCTCAAGAATTCTGTTTATGGCAATTAAGACAAGGACCAGGCCTCTTCAGGGCTTGCCAGAACCTTGCTAAGGAACCTATCTTAGAAAATAGTAATATAACATGAATTTACTCATGAATTGATCTGTATTTTAAGTATATTCTGTAAAAAAGCAACCAAAAAAACAAATAGAAAAACCAAACAAAAACTTTAAGGCCCAATTATAAAATATAATTCTCAGATAGCAATGATTTTGGTTTATTTTTTTCTCTGTTTCTCACAATATTACAGTTGATGACTGTAACATTGAACTTATTAATATAAAAAAACTATTGGCAGTAGAATCTGTTATAGAATTCTTGTTTCGCTTAGCAGGTTGCTGAAACTTTTGCTATATTTGTTTGATTAAAAGTGAGATCAATAGCTATGGGCATGTTTCTGTTAAGCTGATAGAATATTTGGAGAGAAGTTTTTATAATTACCTAATAAGGCCAAGCTCCTCATTGCTTTAGAATTAACTTCTATGGGCAAATCACTTCAGCTTTTTTCAAATGTTCCACTATTCCAAGCTTTGCATCATGAATTTTAAACAACTTTCATAGTGAGCTTTACCATGGCCTTCAAAGAACACAAAAAATGTGGGTGCTGGACAGATCACATAATCAGCTTAGCTTGGTAGAAACTGTTCCATGCAGGTTTTACTGGCTACAGGTTTTGAGCTTTTATCATATTAATCTCAGATGCAGGAATTTCCTAAGGAACACTGAAAAATGAAAGTACCACATGAAAGCAGAATATCTGCTGTGTGGTCATCCATGTTGTCTGAAGGTTGTGGATGCTGCTGATGAAGCAGCAGACAACCCAATCAATGTGTATGATGTTAAATAAATAAATAAATAAATACATGTTCTATCGCTCTCGAAATCTGAAAAATTGATAGGAGGTAAAAAGACCATTGACTTATGTCTTATTGACTTATGTGTGCACGTGTGTGAACTCTTAGTGATTTCTGGGATCCTGTGCTGGATCAGCATAGATCTTTTTGGTACTCTGGTTTCACTAGCGGGTTAAACTGATTGTCTTCATAAGCCAAAAGACTGAGTTGAAAGTAATATCACTCAGCTGCCTTATCACTAATTCTACTGAAAACTGCTTCTCCTGATGTACTTTGAAGCATGTTTCTATGGAGAGAACTTGAGAAAGCAGCCACTAAGGAATTTACAGAAGTCTCCTGAGAGCTTTTCTCAGATTATTTTCTCTAAAACCCTTCCCAAAGGTGAGGCTGTAATTGCTAATTTTAGAACACTGACAATGAAGCTTCCCTCAAGCTACAAGTATAGCATATCATGTTGCTTTTTTTATTTCCCTTCCCTCTTCTGTATTATCCTTGGACGTACTGTCTAGAATGAAGCAAGTTTATTTACTCTAAAGTAAAATTCCCCATAGAAGGAAGTAAAAATAAATTATAACTCTCCATGGTGGTGAGGAAATGTTAGTTCTATTTTAAAGAATACTAAATGTGAATCAAAAAGGAAAAAAAAAAAGGTATTAGCACACTTGAATGCATCTTTGATTTTAAAGTGTATTCTTCTACTTTTTCACCTAAAGTTCTGTTCCTATCATATCAGAATCAGAGATCTATAACCTGAAATAACAAGTCATCTTTTTCTCTTTCTGCTTTTTTTTCTTAGATTATGGGAAAAGTAATTCAATGAATAATATAATTTAGAGTGGTATGAAAATAGTTAGAGAAAAATTAGGTTGAAAAGAGCAGTAGCATACATAGTCCAAGAGTTCCAAGTTCAGATCTTGTAAATTTTCTGATTCTTATAGTCAGGAACTTCTCCATATTCATCACTTGTTTATATTGAGTATCTTTGCAAAGGTCAAATGAATTTAAAAAGGGTAATTAATAGTGCCATCCTCTTGGAGAACTACTTTTAGAACAGAAGCTACAAACCACAAGGTTGGGACGTTAACCAAATGTTAACACTAACAACCAGAATGTACCATAGGCTTACGGGAGTCTCTGACTAGTTAAAGACATCAGACATTTGCCACTGGGTTTTGGCCCCATCTCTACCCCTCATTATTACCTATGAATTATATTCACACTGATAAATGTAAGGAAGAATGAACTGATACATCAACACTTTCTAAATAATGAAGGAAAAAGAAGCAGCTTATTCTTTATCCTCTTGGAAGAGTGACCCTATCAGCACATTGAGCTGGACACTCCAGTGCAAGGCATCCTTCTTCCCGGAGGAGGAATGTTGCATGTAAAACCCCAAACAGATTCAGATTGTTTAGACAAGATAGGAGCTGGAAGCTTTGCAATTTTTCAGTTTTCTTCTGTGCTTGTAAAAGAGTTAATAGAACAGAGAACTAATTACCTCTATAGAAAAGAAAGAAAAAGACCATGGAATCATAAGACAGTAAGGACTATATATAGAGCTTTATTCCTGACTATAATAATGTAAGTGCAGTGGGGCTAAATAAAACTACTTTTTAACTACTTTGGACACACAGTGTTACTCTGGGCATTGTCTACACTTTAATTAATGTATGTCAAATAATGATCTTTTTCTCAAAGAATGTTTTGGGACAATCACAACTCATACTAAATATTTGCTAATAAAAAGTTCCATTCTTTCTAAGGTCATTCTCATTATAGGAGACCTTAAACTTTCTCAGTCCACTTGGATTCAGCCTTTATTTTCCCTACGAGAAAAGTAGATTTTACTGCCAGTAAAAGCTCCCACTGTGCTTAACATGGACGTTCTTATTAAGTGATAAATTATGTACTTGCTAAATCACAGTTGGTGGGGTGTGACAGTGTTAAAGGAAAGGTTAATCTGTGGAATATCAGGCTAGAATGAATACAGTAAAATAACCAGAATGACTAAGCCTTGATGAAAATATATTAGAGTTAACACACTCCTTTCTTTATTTTATTAACCTACCCAATTGCAAAGTATATGCATTTCTTCACACACCACTAGTGTGGGCAGAATTAAAGGAGGAGCAGGAATGTGTATGTGTGTGTGTGCACGTGTCCTTGCAGAACTGATGAAAAGCCATCATTCAGCTGTTTGCTAAAATAATCCCTATTTGCAGTCAGATTTCATACAGAGGAAAGCTATCATCTGGTCAATCCTTTCTCAAACAGAAGTTCCTCTAAGCTTTTTACTAACAGTTCTTATACATAAAGGAATAAGTTAAGACAGGTCCTTAGCTGATATAAACTCTTAAAATATCCATTGATATATCTCTCTGCTATCCAGGCACTCATTCAAAATCCTGGGTACAGCAAAACAGATTAATATCAGACACCATTTTCCTATTCTTCATTTACTTGTCTAATTTCCTTGGTTTAAATTAGCTCCTGTGTGTGTGACTGTGTGTACATGACTGTGTTGCGAACCATGAACATGAAAATGGAAGATTTTAATTAGTAGAGTTTACAAAATAAGTTAAGAGTTTACAAAATGCTACAGGAGATGTTACCCAGAGAGTTAACCCTTCTGATAGAAAATGTTCTGTACTACTTCAGTTTAATTTTTTAAGTACTATTTAAGACCTCTGTACTTCCCAACTCTGATAATACAGATAAAACATTCATAATGCAGAATTGTGAGCACCTCATTAGCAGGCTGCTATTTACTGTCAAGACCAACCTCCCTACTCCCCATAGTTTATTGCTAGAATCCCCAGGGATCATTTCACAGTGGCTGTCTCAGCTGATTCTTAGTGTTAATCATTTTGGCTATGAATTGTTCAAAAACAAGTGAACTGTAACAAATTCCATTTCAGAATATATTCTCAGTTTTACAAATAATATCAACACAGTTTGTCCTGTGTCTCACTTTTGTAGTCCTTTAGCTCAGTAAATATGGTATTGCTGAACAAGAAACCACAGGGTTTGTTCTAACACTGCAAGGCTGTAGACTGGGGCTTATCAAGCCTGATTTATCTGGCCTTGTCTTACGCTTGCCTGGAGCTTTGTTTTAGCTTTTTTAGGTCTAGTAGACTCTTATCTAATTTGTTCGAGTTTTGCTTTTCTTTGTACAATGGTGTGCTGGTATGTCTCTTTTTATAATAATTCCAATATAGCTCAGATAGTGATAACAAGTACTATTCCAGTGACACATTTTTTTGCACACAGAATAAATTATGTGGTGTTTTAGAACACAAGTACTGCATAACAGTTGATGCCTTGAAAAATATAAACGCAGGATGACAGATGAAGGCTATCAGAAAATGATCACTGAATAACTACTGATCATTGAAGAGATGATACATTTGAAGCTGGGTGAAAATGTCTTTAGGAGTAACAAAAGACAAGCTTCCAGCATACATAAAAACACCACTTACATAAAAAAATGCAGATGTAACACAGAAAAACAAAAGAAACAAGGTATAGGACATGTTAGAAAATGCTTAAAAGTGTCCCCTAGCATAAGCCCCTCAAGTACCAGAAAGAATCAGCCCCCGCTGCATTCCCTGGGCAAAGGATTCAGTATAACAATGCACCATAACCCTTTCTCCCTGAATCAAACCAATGGAAGTATAAAGTTTTTTTATCAGTTTCAAGCATTAAACTGTTATTACCATGGTTGAACTTCAGTACTTGGATAACTTGCATGGTAAGTCTTAGTACTTCTCTAACTGGATTAATAATACATTTTTGGCAAGACTTTTGATTCCAATTAGACCTATAGTAAATTCTTGACTTTACATACAAAGCATGTCTCTTTTCCAGTCGAGACACTGAAGTTTTAATGTGACATACTGGGACAGGCAAATGGACTTAAAATTTAATCAAACCTTTTTTTTTCCTCATCTCTAATATCTCTAGGGCATTCTACACCTACAGGCTCAGCCGGGTACTTCTAGTATTAAGCACTATGAAATTCAGAAACACTGACAAAAACTAATCCCTTCCAAACACAGACTGACTTACAAAAGTGAAGCAATAGTGTCACCTGGAAAAAATGCTACTTCACAGAATACCAGGTTGGAAGCAACCTGAAGGATCATCTAGTCCAACATTTCTTGGCAAAACATTGTTTAGATAAGATTCCTCAGCACCCTCTCCAGCTGAATCTTAAAAGTATCCAATGTTGTCCAATCCATCACTTCCCCATCAAGATTATTCCAATGGCTGATTGTTTTCATTGTGAAAAATTTCCCTTGTGTGTCCAATCAGAATCTCCTCAGGAGCAAGTCCTGCTCATGACCTCTCATCTGTTCCATGTGATACCTTGAAAAAAGAGTCTCCACATTCTTCATAGCCACCCTTTGGATACCAGAACATAGTAATAAGGTCCTGAAAGCCTCTCACCTAAGCCTTCTTTTCTCAACTGACCATACTCAGTTCTCTTAGCCATTCCTCATAAGGCAGGCTTACGCATCTATGATCATGACTAATAACTGCTACTGTTTCTTTGGCTGAAGTGAGAAACACTAAAAGTTTTCCCATGGTGGTGATCAGGGAAGAAGGCTGGTGAACTATCACAGCAAGAACAAACTGTGATATATAAAAAAAGCCCTTCATGACTAGGAAAAACTCATTTGAAATCAAACCTGTTACATTAGATTCCCCAAAAGCATGATCAGACAATATTGAAACCTGTCCAGATTATTGGCATCCACAGCAATTTCTGCAGTGCAGATATTTTAGGAGAGCATATAGCTTCATTTAATTGTAGTAGAGAACACTGTCAAGTCAGTTTATTTATCAGGGGACACATTTGACTGCCCTCAATGTAGCTAAAACTTAAAAACAACATTTCCACAGCAAGTCAGATCATCTTTTTGAAAGGATGGACAAAGCTATAATAGTTCTTGGAGAGCTAAAAACACAATAAAAGAAATTAATGGGAAAAGAAAGAACTGTGAAGAACCATCTGTGCAAACATTCTACTGACTGTGCTATTTGTAAAGCATTTATTCTTTATTTCAGATGACTGTTGAAGAATCATGTAGAACAATACTACATGCTGCTTCTTGGAAAGATTGCATAGGTGTCAATGGGGATGAAGCAAGAGTTGGTTTTTAACCAAGAGCTCCACACAATACTAGAACCTTACTTGATTTTCATCTTATACCATGTAATTACAAGATCCTTCATAGAAACAAAAAAAATCTCTAGACTTTGTTACTAATACATACCTTCCATAAAAAATGCACAGACAGTAAATTTCTTGGTAAAAGTAAAAAACTAAAATAGATATTACGGATAAACAAGAACATGTATAGAAACTGGTACATGCAATTTCTAGTGTAGATGAAATAGAAAATGTCACTTTTTTCCCCCATATTTTGACACCTTTCTTTTTTCTTAGCACAGGATATTCCCCTTCAGGGCAAGCATACCTATTACATATGAGAAGGGAAAATTTACATTTTACATTATCTAGTGTCTTACAAATACTAATGACTAAGTTACCAATGCTGCTGAAAACAGATCACATCTAGCTCCTGATTAAAGCTAAGAACTGGATTCCTTTTCCCATTCCCACTTCTTCACCCCAAAATGGATAGAATGAGCATAAGCATAAAGATGGTGTTAGGTAGTGCTCAGTTATAAACTGTATTTGCAAAGTTTTTTGTGGAAAAAATGTATTATCTATCTTAATCCATCCCTTTTCTGTACCTTTGATGTTTATCTTCCCCTGTCTATTTAAAACACTTCTACTACAATGCAACTACTTTCCTATCTTCTTGGACTAAGTTGGAGGTTCTTTTCAAATCCTTATCTGCCTAAAAAGTGTATCTCCAACCATGAACGTGTGCCTTATCTACTCAACTTTGTACATGCTACTTCTAAAACTGTTTAGAACATTTATACTGACTAAAGGTTTCATTCTTGCCATCTGCAGTGTGTAGTGTATTGTGTTTATTTTTGTTTCCTGGTGTTTCGTTGCTAGCTATAGTGTTATGGATGGGATTCAGTCACCTGCATAGAGATATCAAGGAGCCATTTCAGCAATCTAATGTATTCCATCAGGCTTCCTGCTACTTTTCTGGAAGTGCTTAGCTTTCCCAGAGGTCCCATACCATAGTTACTAGCCTCTGCGTGTCTCAGATTCAGAAGGAAAATAACAACTACACTTAACACCTACTGTACTCCAATGAATGTGATTTGTGCCATTAAGGGTAGAATACAGGCCCTATATTGACCTGACACTGCAAGGTCTCAGGATTTGTCTCAGCTTCTTTGGGTCTGAACTAGATTTGCTTTGTTGGAGCGCCCATGCTGAGCTCAGTGACTGCTGCCTGCCCCATTCCAGCTTCAGCTCTGGGGATGGCCCCTCTGGGGACAGTGTAGTACTCACTTCCCAAGTGACTGCCAGACAAATCATAGCCTTTTGTGCATGAGTGGCTGGATTAAAGAAACCCAAGTGCACCCAAACACTGTGAAGGAAGAAGCCCCCGCCACCAGCATCACGCTCCTCTTCACAGAGAAGACATCAGCATCCTCATGGCTCCTCACAGCCTACACCACATTTTGTATAAGGAAGACTTTAAATGTCAGCCTTTATTTTATGGATAGACATTGAAAGTGTGAGCATAACACCAAATAAAAGACCAGCCCTTAAAAAAAAAAAGGAAATTGTATAGACAACTCTAATTGCATTTGCTAATGTGTTTTTCTGCAGTAACTAAGCAATTCAGAGCACCAGGATGCCAAAACTAGTTGATGGCTCCACTATATATCTTGTGTTCCGCTTTTCCTAACCCAACACTGATTGCAACCCTTGCTAGACAAAGAAATGCCATCAACAGGACAGTTCCCATGCCTTCAGTCACTTCCATTGCACTCCACAGCTCAACCCACAGTGTGAAATGCCATAGACTACACCTGACTTTACGTGATAAGGTAAAAAGTTTGAAGCTACTGTAAAACCTTCTCTGCAAGAAGTGATATTGGAAGTTAAGATCTCATGATTAAGTACTCAGGAACAACAATCAGCACTTACATTCAAAGGTTTGATTCAAAGGTTTGATTCAAAGGTTTCCTGTACTTTTATTCATTCTTTCCCGGCGCTCACAGAGCTATCATAAATATCTGTTAAGAAAGTTACCCAACAGTGCTTTTATTTATTTTATAACTTCTTCAGGCCTGAGTCTCTTTGAGTCAGCCATGTCCCTGGTCTGCAGTGCTCCACACCATGGCTGCTCACAAAGGTGAGCCCTTCTCAGGTGCACCATGAGTTCACAGCAGGCAGAAAAACATAGGGATTATTTAGATCTCCCCCCTAACATTCAGGAAAATGCCCTTTAAATGTGTCATGGTGTTGTAATGAAATGTATCTTATTTTATTAGTAGCAAGTTTGACATTTGTCTCTCCACTATAAAAATCTGCTAACAAGGAGTGAGGAGGGAAGGGGGAGACTTGGAAAAAAGGGGTAACTTCCCTACCCCACCAGCTGACCTATCAGGGAACAGCGAACAAGCAGGATCCCACCAATCAGGTAGTGGCTTGCAGAAGCCTTTAGCTGCAGAAGGCCCTGGAAGCTGCCAGAAGGGATGGATAGCCACAGCCTGGATCCAGGACACTGCCAGCCCAGAGCCAGGGATAACCCACCTCAGCAGCTGCAGGGGTCGGGAAAGGCTGCTGGACGAAACTCAAAACAAACAAGTCAACCTGGCCCCCAACTCAGTTCTCAAAGTGAAAGCACTAAAGCATACAAAAAATAAAATAAGTATAAATAAAAATAACCCTCACAAACAATCTGGGAGGAACACAAGGAATAAAAAAGAGAGAAAAGGCAAGCAAAAAGTTCTCTATGAAAAATGCTATCAAAATAAAAAAATATCCACAAACTGCCTGAGAATGGGACCTCCACCCTAAAAGCTGCTGTAAAGAGGAGAAAATCGAACACAAACCTGCCAAAATAATTCCCTTTCTTCCTTTCTCCTGCACCTGGAAGCACTGCGTGGAGCACATATATGTTGAGCCCATGGTCAGGTGCATCCCCAGAGGAGTTCTCAGACCAGATGGCAACAAGAAATTGTAAGAGATGGTCCAAAGATCCCTCATCTGCCTCACGATCATCGCCGAGGACAGAGACTGAACACAGGAGTCCTGGCCCTGCTGAGGTGGGGTGTCTGCCAAGTGTTGCCTACGGGTGTGCCCACTGGGAACTGGTACGCATTCCTGAGGAAAATTAGTGCAGGTCACAATGGACTGCGCCGTTCTTGCTGCCCAGGCGGGAAGGACTGCACTGAAGCAGAAAGGAACGACCTGTCCTGTACGCCTGTCCTGTACGCCTGTCCTGTACGCCTGTCCTGTACGCCTGTCCTGTACGCCTGTCCTGTACGTCTGTCCTGTACCTGTTTCCCAAAGCAACGGCCCCACAGCAACGGCTGTAGATTTCCCTGCCTCTTGGCCAGCTGCCCCTCGCTTCTGAAAAGGACTATAAAGGGACTTTCTGAAACAACTGAGCTCAAGATCTCCCCACAGAAAGAAGACGAATCTATTGGCGGAAGACCACGAGGACTTCGTCTCATCTGTTGGTAGCTATTGCCCCTCCCTTTTTCTCCCTCTCTACTTTGTTTTTCTTCATCTCTCTCTCTCTTTCTCTCCTCTATCGCATTACTGTGTTGTGGGCACTTAATAAAGGTGCACTGTTTTGATTAAAACTGAAATCCCTTGTGTCCTTTTATACTCTGAGATCTATAAACAAACCATCACGACCCCTGCTTGTATTAGCGGATTGTGACAGAAATGTCCTACTTTTTCCTCATTCTGTACCAGGGCTGAGCTAGATCAGTAGAGACTGAGTAAAATTCAGACACTGTAAAGTTTCCTCTGGGATTACCACAAACATAACCAGTTTGGGGAGATGTTTTGCCAGAAGATGACGCTAACCTGTTTCTTCCTTCTCATGGATTTTGTCAGTGAATCAAATTACTGAAAATCATGTGTCCAGCTCTAAACTTGAACCCTTTTTGTCCATATAAACCCCACACCAAACTTCGATCTCCCCAAGCCTTCTTCAGTACATTTTCCAGTAGTGTAAAAGAGGCCACAGACACCTATTTTATACTTTTTACTGACTGACACTGTCAACCTTTACAATGTTTATGCCTGCCTTATGCTACTATTCTCTTACTCCAGTCAATTAGGAATGCTGGGACCTTGCACAACTGAACTAAGTGGCTTTCTAAGCCCAATCTGCTCGTTCTTTTGAAGTCAATAACTGCTCACTAGATAGAAGTTATAAGTAATATCTTTCTCTTTGTGCCTCTTGCTGACAACAAGAAAAACATTAATTTAACTTCTTTGGCTGATTGTGAACTAAAGCCTTAAAAAGAAGATGAGTGACTCAAACTACTTTGCTGCTGTTGCCCTGCAGTTCTCAAAGAGAAATGAAATACTGCAAGGATTCTCGAACAGTGACTTTCACAGGAGAGAATAATTTCAGATACAACGTGCCAAGCCATAAAGAAATACTAGTTCAGCTTTACGCACGTTATGTCCCCTTGACCCTGCTCAATTCTTAAACGGATACATATATTTACAGGACTTAACAAACACTTTGTTTCCAGCTGATTTCTCTCTGGCAAAGAAACCACTATTGAGGTGTTACTTTTTTCCCTAATGACTCAGAATCCCACCACTGATACATTTATTGTTGTCACTGTTATTATCATTTGTATGAATGTAACATCAAAATAGCCAGTTCACGATCAGTAAGTCTGTACACAGGATAAGAGAAAATGCTAGCAATACAAATAGATGAAGCCAGAGGGATGGGAGCACAGTCAGAGAGAAGTGAGACACTCAAGGTCATGCAAAGTACAAGTGAGAAAGAACTGAGGTTTTATCCCCATAAAAATTCCCGAAGCATTCCATATGGTAGCCTTTTTGAAAGTAACATAAACTACTTGCCAAATTAGAATGATCTGAATTTAGGAGGTTATTCTACATAATGTAATGTAGCTCTAGCTTAATTTTTTTCAGTGAATCTGTAGTACACTTGCTAATCTGATCTGATATAAACACAGAATAATCAGAAGTAATAATCAGTAATTGAATAATTCTGATGTTGGTGTATGATGATTTATATATCATAACAGTGCCTTATAGAACATTCAGCAGCGATGCAAATGATTAACCAACATTAGAAGAGGGGACATTGTTGTAAAAATAAACTCCTGCCCTTTTTTAAATTTTTTTTTTTTACATATATACATAATAGCACAATAAACAATGAACTTATTCAGAACTGAGTACATTTATTAAGATATGTAATCATTTCATATTTTAACAACTGCTTTTCTCATTCTTATTATGAGGAAAAATTTAAGCCATTCCTTGTGTTTTCAGGCTGCCTTTCTTAAAAACATTCTACAGATGGCATTTTTGACTAGTGCTCTGCAGTAATGATTTATAAAAGTTGCATAGAGGCTTATGAGACCCAGTTAATATTTCAAGCCTGCTTTCAGTGGCAGCAGGAAATGATCCATCTATGCCAATAGTAGAAAATAGCAGGAACAAAAGTTTCCTTGGGAGGTCTGCCCTTTTGAACACAGGGCAGTTCACATGTCTTGTAGTGAACTGTTCAATGGGTACCCTGGGTGCACAAAGTGCCTCCTCTTTTGTTTAGACTCTATTTATCACACCTCAAATTTTCCATATAACTTCAGTAAGGGCAATGTGGTTAACCTGTGTGATACTTTCTACTCTCCTATCCTCAAGAAGAAATATCTCCAATTGCCCTAATTCCTGCTTGTATTTTTATACTTTTCATCAAGAATAGTGTTGAAAATAGCTTAGGTGTTCTACAAGTTTGAATACAGAGTATACACATTGAGATTTTGGTTGAAGAAAAAACAGAAATTGGGTGTTTAGCTTGGCAAATATCTCTGCAATCACTCTTTTACATCTTTGGCTCTTCTAAGTCCAATGTCTCAGTTGAGAAAGACCCAAAATTCGTTTTTCTAAATAGAGGTGTCATTCTATATTGCTATATCTAAAAAACAGTCAACAAAAATTAAAATATAGTATGGGATAAAATACATTTCTTGCTACAGTAGAATTATACTATCATATAATAAATGTTGATGTGTTAAAGACAGAAACTAAAGATAAATTTTAAAAAGTGGAAGTTTCATATTTTTCAGTGTTCCTTTTCTCTTTGAGTAATAAAAAATCTTATTCATAAGTGAGCATGCCTACACACACACACAGGCTTTTAAGGTAGAATAAGTCCCTGCAGGTACATAGGCTTCTTCAGGTAAATATTCTAAAATAGGAAAGTGATGAAATTTTTCAAGAGCAATCACTTTCTTTTTTTTAAAGCATAAGCAGAAACTATATCTATTTGTATACATTATTAATTCTCTTTCATTTTTAAATACATATGTGCACTTACATCCATATAAACACCTCTGCTCATATTTAAACTGCCTCTATACAAGAAAACTGATTTACCACTATAAACGCTAACATTTGCATATGTCTGTTACAATTTTAACACTATGTGTCAGAAGAAGTCCATTTGAAAGAGTTTATTTTCTGTTCTGAGTGTTGGCTTCTGAATGAATTACGAGTTAACATTCTATTCAGATTCTCCAGAAAAGATTAAGAAAGCGCCTCAAAAATTTTAATACTTGGACATATCCAGACATTAAATCTTGTAAATTCATGAAACCTCTTTCTAGGGCAGGCACTTGATTTATGTATGCAGATGTCTACAACTTGAAAAGTGCATGTGTGTGTTTAAGCACATGTATTGTTGCTGTGGCCAGATGCTTTGACGTAAATTGAATGCTAGATGTTCATTTGCTTCTGAATGAGGAAGTTGCAGAAAACCAGGCAGCAGTTGTCTAAAAAGGCCATGTAAAATGCAGCTGAGATGTAAATCGGCAGAGATATCAGTCTCAAGCACCTTTGCATACACAAAGAAGAGACACTGCTGTGGTTTTATGACAAAAAAACCCAAACAATGTAGACAGTTGTGTTAAATCTAGCAGTCATCAATTATAAAGTTGCAGATGTTTCAAAATCTGATTAGGGCTGACAGTCCTTTTGGTTTTAGGCCACTAATTTCAAGTGTTCTTAGAGATTTGCTAGAAGGCACAGTGTCCAAATCTATATAAATAAAAGTGCTGGCAAATTGCTCAGGATATTAACTAAATTCTCATAATTCAACCATTTTTTTCTGGGGAAACAAAATACTTGAAGTTTTTCTAAGCCCCTATGAGGCAGGGCTTAGCAGAAAATAAATATTCTGTAGTCCTCTTTTTTAGGTGGAATATTGAAACATATGTATTTTGCATTTATCAGAAATTATTATTTCAGTGTTATAATATGCAAGAGTTCTGATTGTATGGCCATGTAGAAAATAGTAATGAGAGTGCTATTATACTATTAATAGATATATAAGGCTTCAAAAAAGAAAAAGGAGGTATGGTTTAATTTAGTAATTCACCAACACTTTTTAATTTTACCATCCTCAGTATCACATTAAATTTTGGTAATGAATAATATTTGGAAAATATTAAGTATTGCAAAATATTAAGTTACAAGTAATTCTTTGTCAGGGAAGCTGTTTCCAGGTTTCTTTTCTTAAAGGGAAAGAATGGATGAGGAAAATCTATTATTTGGACCTAAAGAAATAGTGAACATGTGTATAAGAAAAGACAAAAAGCCAGAACTGTAATCCAAGTATGAAATATGGATGCCCAAGGAAAAAAGTAAGTTTAGCCCTCCTTATTAATATTTTGACCTGTTAAAGATATTAAAGAAATTATTGTCATACTAGGAGTTGAGTATATCTAGTTCTATATTGCAATAGATTAAAATATTAATTTCAACATGGATCATAATCCCTAATTACATTAGCATTGGACTGTGTTCCTTTCTATCCACCCTTTGCTGTAGCCCTGCAGACTAATGTATTCTAAACTGAGAGGGATTGCAGCCGTTAGCTATTTAGATCTGTGGAAAAAACCCCAAACCCAAAGCAGATCATAAAACTGCCTCCAAAAATTTATTTATTAAGGCTATCAATTTCTATCTAAACAAATGTGTATATAAAGCCTCATTTTTAAAAATATAATGTGTTGAGTTCACTATTCTGCCTTCAGAAGCCAGAAGGATCACTGTTTCAAGAACCTGTTCAAGCTTCATGGTTACAGACAACTACATGTCTTAGAAAATTCCTTCTTCTTTCAGCTAGTTTTCTTTATCACTTGTAGCATAATGTACAATTAAACCTTTTTCTTCCATCTTAAAAATGCAAAAATACTGTATATTATGTTTTAAAAATTATATAAATCATTATGCATGTTGTTTTAACTTGACTACTCATAGACTCTGTTCCGATCAGCTAATAATGTATTCTGAACTGCTCAGATGTTTTATTCTGCTAGTAATGAAGAATCCCAGAGGAAGACAATCTTCATTCAGGGCTATATCCTCTCCTGAGCAAGGGTTAAGCCTAATTTAGTTATTTTGCAGTGCTAATAGAAGTAACAGACAAATAGATTAGTGTTTAAGTATTCAATGAGGCCATATAGTTCTATCTTCAATATTAAACTGTTTGCCACATAACCTGGGTATAGAAAATATTTCATTTATTTCCTCTAACCTCGTGGATACTTTTGTGGGTGTTCAGGGAAGGAGCACTAAGTTCATTCATGACTGTGACTAGCAATAGAGTTGGTAATGATGATAGATTGCTGATGAGCCATCAAATATGCTAAAACTTAGTTTTGCTTCTATTTTCATTGTATGTTCAATTCTGCTATACAGCAAGTACCTTACGTCAGTATTCAGAAGGAATCCCTCTGATGGCTATAAAATGTTACTACGAAAACCATATGTGGCTATACATATAAATATAGGGGTATATTCCTCTGTATACGCACATATACACATATATATATATATGCACACATATACTGTATATGTATTTACACACAGAAACTCAAAAAGGTTAGCATAACAGAGAAATGTTCCATATATAATTTACGTGGAATAAATATATCAAAATTTAAAAATAATCTATTAATAGATAAAATTTATTTCTTTTTCTGAAAAATTTTGGTAAGTAGTGTTTTCCAAGTGTTTTATGTTCTTTTTCCATTTAAAACACAGATATAAAATAATTGCATTCATTGTATGAAATACTGACTCATTCTCCACAACTGCTTGTGGATGTTGGTCTCTTCTCCGGGAAGAATCAATGGGACAAGAGGAAAAGGCATCAAGTTGTACAGGGGAGGTTTAGATTGAATATTAGGAAAAATTTCTTCATTGAAAGGGTGGTCAAGCATTAGAACAGGCTGCCCAGGGAAGTGGTTCAGTCTCTATCCCTGGAGGTATTTAAAGACGAGTAGATGTGGCACTTAGGGAGGTGGTTTACTGGGGGACTTGGCAGTACTGGGTTTGGCAGTGCTAGAGTCAATGACCAGGAAGTTATGGCTTATTGGCTTAGGTGGGGAGAAACTTGTAAAGATTTATCTAGGATGACTTGACCAGCAAGGCCATTGTCCTAACCATTGAAATTAAAAAGCAATGAGTAGTGAAAACAGTGGTCCCTTGGGGGAACATGTTTGCAAACACGTAAGGCTGCAATGATGGTTGAGCCCGAAATAGAGAGCGTCAGGTAAAGGCCAGACTGCCAGCCAGGACTGGGACCAGCCAGGAGTGACTGTTCTGTTACCCCAGCCAGGTCCACGGTGCTGGACACAACCACACCAGAGGATCTGGGACCTTGGTGAGTATGAATCTGTGTGTGCATGTGCGTGTGTGCGCACTGTAGAGTAGGAATTGCTGTACAATTGCTATACTTATCCCACAAAGTAAATTAATCTTATAGTTTATGTTACTGAAGAGTGTGGTTCTATTCTTGCAGCCACACCAGCCTTAATTCCCCTGTTACAATCTGTTTGGGTCAATGCTACACCAACAATCAATACTAATCAAAAATGCAGTTTGCCTCTCTGATACAGCTTTAAATCAGTGTTAAAGAAGGGTGCCTAGTAACAGATGGTATGTGGACACTGGTAATTAACTTTTTTTTAAAAGCAAAGTCTGATTACCAAACTGAGGAAGAAGTTTTTTATAAGGTCCAGTATAGGTCAAAGTATCGATTATAGCATACAGAGTCTATAGCTCTTAAAGCTGTTAACTTTTTTCACAAAACAGATGCTATAAAATTGTTGTCTCTAAGATGTCTCCACTGCCTTCACAAATTGAAGTATGCTTAATCCAGTAGGTAGTGTATACTTGGTATTAATATATAAAGCTAGGATCTAAATTCAGCAAACAAATATGCTTGTGCCTAAGGCTCAAACTATGTTGACAGGACATGATCTGATAGAAGAATTGAAGATCAGATCATTTGATTCTGAGGATCTCATATTCTTACTGTATAAATTTCATGATTTTCTTCGTTTTTAAACTTTAAACTAGTCATGATCTAGTCCTGTGGGCAAACCCATTGCATTCAGAGATGTGGTTTTGGAACACATCTTCTGGTTTAGTTTCATCAAAATTAATACTATTTGTGTACTTTTAGACTACTTAATTTTATGAATCAAAGCATAGTAAATCAGGCAATGAAAAGATACTTCAAAAATGCACTCTACATAAACGAAAACATAATGTATGCCCTTCTTTATATTCCATAATATTTGATAAACACCTAACCAGCACAATTAGTGAAGCAGCTTAGAAAGACATACAGTTTACTGTCCTTAGGGAAATGAGTCAATGACCCACTGCTTTAGACGTGAAAGACCCAGGCTTCTACCAGATCTGCCAGAGATCTGATGGGCTGTTTTGAAAGTTTTGGATACTCTAGGGCATTTACAATGGCATTTGTATGAATGCTTAGGCAACAGAACCTGGACAAGTGAAACAGACACTTGAACTCCAGGTCTCCAGGGAGGGTTGATTTGCCTTTCTGGCTGCAGTGACTGCACTGTTTTTCATTGACTACAGTAGCAGCATAGACATCTGGCTGGCTGTATGTTTACACCTATACACAGGGACATGTGGAAATTTAAATGTATATGTTTTATTCTACAGGTAATCCCACCAACTGTCTCCATCACACACAAAAAGACACATCGCCTGTAAGAGTGTCTTGACCAAACCCAACATTGTTAATATGGCAAGCTAAGTTTTTTTCATACTAAATGGCTGGTCTTTGCTGAGAGGTAGAATGTTATTACTAGGGTGATATGCCTGATTTCACAGAATGGTTTGGAATGAAAGGGACCTTAAAGATCATCTTGTCCTAACACCCCCATTGTGGGTGGGCAGGAAGGACCAGAACGGGCAGAAATGCCACCCACTAGAACGGGTAGGAATACCACCCACTAGAACGGGTAATTCAGGGCACCATGCAATTTGGCCTTGAACTCTTCTAGAGATGAGACATCCACACATCTAAAACTTCTCTGGGCAACCTGTTCCAGTGTCTCATCATCGTCACAGTGAATAATTTCTTTCTAATATCTAATCTAAACCTACACCCTTTCAGTTTAGAAGGAATCACTACATGCTTGTCCTGTCACTACACGCCCTTGTAAAAAGTCCCTCTACAGCATTCTTGTAGGTACTGGAAGAGTTCCTGTTATTACTGCCTAGTCTATCAAAGCACAAAAGACTTCTTCTCCAGAGAAATCTGCCTGACTGGGAAACAGCATATGAATGACAATAGCCTTTACAAAGTGAAGTTTGTGGCGATCTCATGCTTAAGTTAATGCAGAAGTGTTACCAAAGCACGGGGCTTCAAATAAGCTGTAGGGGAGGGTGGAGGGGAAGGCTGTGCTCAGCACCTTATGAGAAACACTTCAAATGGATAGATGACATAATCGGTTCATAGCACCTGTGTTTAATCTCTAGGGGTCTGGGTTCAAACACAGAACATCAGTAATGGAATGTGATCCTGAACTAATCTGTAATTGAAATTAACTCACATTTGAAAACATTATAGAAGCACTTATTATACTTCAGTAGAAGCAGAAATTTACTTAAAAGTGCTGCATCCATAAAATAATTTGGAAATAAGAGAGTTATGGAATACTGCTAAGAATCACACGAAGTCACATAATATTAATCACTGGGAATGTTGATGTAGACCATGTGTGGAAAAATGTGTATATGATATAAAACATATTCCTCTGGATGGTCATTTCTAATGGTCTTATATAAGAACTTACGGCGAGAATAGTAAAAATAATACAATTTAAACAGAAGTAGAAAATGTCTTGCATTGGGAGAACATAGATAAACTGCCCCTTTTATCTCAGCATTGATTCTTTTATGAGGTTCTGTTAAAAAAGTAACAGAGATGGAAGTTTTCAGTGATTGAAATAGATTTTAAGAAGCATTAAGTAGTTTCCCAACATTCTTATTTTCGTAGTGAATATTAATATTTCCCATGTTCAGAAACTTTTATTTGCCTTAATTCATGTGGTTTAATAAAACCAAAGGCATGATCTGTTATTGTCTTTAGGGAGAAAAATTTTATTTTAATTTTTCAGTTAATTCACAAAACGAAAGTGACATCTTTTATAAAGCACTCTTATATAAGTTATTCTGAAGTTAGCATTAAAGTGGGGTGAAAATGAAAGGCTTCTCTGTTGACTATCCATCTATAGCATAATAATTCAAAGCATATTATTTCTTTTTTCTGCCTTTCAAAATTATAGAAGCCTGGTAGGATTCATATACACACACCAGAATTATATGTCTAGCTAGTTATCTGTTAATGAATACTATACTGCTTTCCTATTCAAGTCTACAAAAAAAGAAATAGGCTTGTTTTTTGAGTTTCTTTTCATTCTTCATGCAATTTTTGGATGGCCTTTTGTTGTTAGTGTTTTCTTTAATAGGGATATAAGTAATATCTGTAGTTCTGTTAAAAACACCATGTCCATTTTAAAACTCAGGTAATGTGTCATGGAGTTTTATTTTCTTGAATAAATGATTATTACATGTTCGTCTCAATATATACAAATGCAGGGAGAGGCAAAGTACTATTAATAAAGAAACCTCAACTATTCCCATTAATCTTCAGTACAACTATTCAATTCTGGACATTAGTGGAATTATTCCAAGGCTATGCTACCTCAGGATTGGCAGAATTTCATCATAATACTATACGGCTGATTGGCATGGTAGTGGCAGAGATTTAAAGATACTGATTGTGTTATGTGGTTTGTTATTTTATGATCACACAATGTGGGATTAATTTTAATGCCTGATTTTCTATGATCCTGAAGTGCTCATTGGTTTCCTTGAAACAAGTATTGGTGAATTCGCATGTACTGATAAATCTTCAATAACAGTTGTGACCCTTAAATCTTGTCTTCCTACCAGATGTAACACATATCTTCATTATATATTAACATCTAATAACAGCCACATTTAAACTTACTTAGCTTGATAGACATATTTAACTACTCATTCAGCTATTTAAAAAGCTGTTCATCCATTCATATCAGTGGAGGAGTATTAAAAAAAAAGAACCAAAAAAAGAAAGAAAAATATTTGGGTCAGAATTGGCACCATATAAAAGGCATCTACCTTCCTCCCTCATTTCTATATGTAAGGAATAAGCTATAGAGAATTTGGGTTTTGGCTGTGATTATTCATCCTGATCACAGTAATTTAAAAATCATTATAATATATTGTTGTGTCTTAAATCTAGCAGGCTTTAAATCTGTGTTATCTAGTTGTGACTCAAGAGACAAAGGGTTATGTCTATTTTGTCCACTTAAATTTAGCCACCTAGAAAATGCCAAGTATTTTCTCCTGTATTGAATATACTTGTACCTTTAACATAATGTCTAATGCAAGGCCATTTAAGTATGATTATGGGACCATTGTTTCCAAAGCATCCACCCACAGCTAATCGAATTTTGATACATTGGCATCTTTTAGAGATTTCTGAACAGTGTAAAATTTTTTTCTGATCTTTGCATTTTGCCTGTTCAATCTTTGAACAAATATCACGTAGTTTCCTCCTAAGCCATCCTCAGAATGCAGTAAGAGAAGATTTGGTATAACCCTGTCTAAAGCATGTAAATCATAGAAGACAGACAAAGAAAATCCTAGGCTGAAAACATCCTCTGAAGATCATCTGGTCCAGCCTTCTGCTCAAAACAAGGTTGCATAAAAATTGATCCAACTTGCTTAGGGCACTCAAGTAGTATTTGGCAGAGCTACAACTCAGCCACTGTGTCCCTCACCTGCATGGATGCAAGAAGTCAGTCCTACAATCAAGACTTTGCATTTGCTTCTGTTGTAACCCATGAGGTTCCAAGAGCTCATTCCTCCAGTCTGTTGAGGTCTGGCAGAAAATGCTGCCCCTCAGCTTATCAGCTGCTCTCCCACTTTGGTTGTAACATGGTAAAATGTTCTGAGTAGGCATTCTTTGCCATTTTCCGGGTCCCTTCAATCTGTGTTAAATTTTATCACTCCCAGTGTCAAACCATAAAGAAACTTCATTTACAACAGTTGCCAGCAACGAGTGAAACTACCATACACTATTTTCTGAGACAATATCAAGACAGTTTTCCAGACCTCTCTTAATCTACTCATCCTTTTCATGTCCCCTTATTTTGGCTACAAAGGTGCTGTGGAAAACTCTTTTGAACACTTTTTAAAGTCAGAGTGAATAACATCACCTGGTCCCTCACAAGGATGGAACTGGTGAGAGATGACAATCAGCTTAGTTAAAGACGGTTTGCCTGGGGAAAAGGCAACCTGGCTGTTCCCAGATACCCTGATTTCTTTCTATCGGAAATATCTTTCATGAAAACTTAGTGTACTTGGTCAGCTGGTAGGAGCTGATGAATGAATGCCTTTACATTTTTTTTTTCCTCTCATACCTTCACTTATTAAACTGTGTTTATTTTGACTTTTTGGATACAATGTTTTTGACTGGTTGGATAAAATTTTTTCAGGCTGGACTGTGCTAACTTACTGGAGGGGCAAGTGGGGCAAGTTGCAACTAACTGCAACATTACATGCGTGTGTATGTGTGCTGTTGAATGTAAACACGGCCCTGACACAGCCTCTCTCTCTGGTTCTCAGTGGTGTCTCTGTTCCACCTCAGTCCTTTCTCTTTTACACAGTTTGGCATGTCTGCAATGTTTTGCACAAGTCCTTATTACTGTTTTACAAACAGATGTTGGCAGGAGCCACAGATGAAATCAATCTGCATTCTTATCATGCTACACCATTCCATCAGTTTCAGGTATTGTTCTCCTGTCACTTGTTGGTCCACTGCTTTGTTGTACCAAAGCTCACAGTGTTCAGTTCTTGTACACCTTGCTCATCACCCATTATGGTCAATTACCCAGCTCCTAATCAAGGCAAGGTCATGATGTCCCCTGACAGTTACTTTGTTTTGCTTAAATTCTTTCTACCTCAGTATTAATTCTAAGTTATTTGTTTATTTGATAACATTTTTCCCCCTAATTTTACATTAAACTGGGTTATTCTTTCATGAATTCTGCTTCTTTTATTCATTATACTTTTTTTCTTGTTCCCAACAGGAAGATAACTCTTCCACGGAAGAATGGTCTCCCTGACAAACAGGAAATTTCTATGGTCTGATTTTTAATTATTCATCCTGCTGTAACTGTGTTTCAGTGTGCAGATGTTTTAATTAATGCTGTAATCCTCTTGCTTAATGTCTTTTGGAATTTAAAGACCAAAATGTGAAAAAGGAACTGGGTTTGGAATTGACTTAATAGAACATTGAAGAATCTTTAATTTTTAGATAGAAAGTAGAATAGATGGATTTCAAGTGACGTACCTTTTGTCTAGGATTTGGCAACCAACTTGATATTTCATTGTCAGGGTTGTCATGCCAGCTGCATGATGCTTTGCAAAAGACAATAGGATGTTATATTTAGTTGTCTTGCATCTTCAACCAGGCATTATTTTCCTAAAACTGAATGGGCTATTGAAGAAATGTGCCTAAACATTTAAATAATTTCCCAGAAGACTGACCCTTAAGTATAGATCTGTAATGTCCATGGAAAATCAATATGGATTTCAGGTTCTTAAATTAAAAAACCAACCAACCAACCTCTGGAAAAAAAATAGTACACATATTTTCTGTCATAATCAAGGAACAGTTCTCTAAGTGCATCTGAGTGCACAAGATTGTGAAAATAGCAGTGACCTAAAATTGCTGAATCATAACTTACATTTAATGTCTGGGTAAAATAATGGAAGCCTTGGTTTCTTTCATAATGTGAGAGGGATGTCAAGGGACAGCAAGTAGGAAAAGAAGACTTGTCAATGTGGCCCTTATGTTCAACCGCTTTCCAGAGATCATGTTACACTGTACTATTGTTTTTGTCTTGCAGTGTGTGATCTGAGAAACTGTCTGACTGCAAACTGACATGTAAATCTTCACAGATGAACTTGCATTTGAACCACCAAATAATGCTCTAAAGACTGTTCTAAGGCTGCCTGGATCTATTTTTCGACACTCTACTTCTGCAAAGCAGGTCTATACTAAAGAATCATCCTGTGGGGTTTTCCCCAAACAAGTAGGTCACTAACTAGAGTAACAGGAGCTCTAATGTGCCACCTCTTTGATTTTGACATAAAGTATACTTATAACCCAGTAAATCCCAGTTTTAAGTCTGTACTGATGACTAACCTACTCTCACAGAATTAAAAATCTTGGAAGCCCCAACATATCCATTACAGGCCAACACAAATTTTTTTTTCATATCCTTAAAGTGGAATTTTCACAATTTCCCTCTGAAGTCACAATTGCTATTTTTTGGTATAGTTTTAAGTGACTCTTTTGGTTTGTGTATTTTTGTGCACAGCCTCTGTATTTTCTATTTTCCTTTCTTCTTTTTTTTTTTTTTTTTAAGGATTGATGCCTTTAGAATCTTTTCTTGATAGAACATGTACCAAATGGGGGTTAAATTCCCTTTTTAGTAAGAGTATCAAGGGGCTAATCCAGTGTTACCAAATCAGCTGCTCTGAACCACCTCCAGGAAGCACATACTTCACATTGTTATGAACTGTATAAAGTAGTGTGAACAGCTCACCATCTCACTCTACTTAAACAGACATCACTTTTATATGCCAGAAAACTTCTACATGGTAACTACATTTAGTTTTGTTGCATCATCATCAAAAAAGCCTTCATAGATAAGCTACAACAGATTGTTTCATCTTTGTAAGTCCCGCAGTAAAGTATATAACAAAATCAGTGGAAATATTTAAAAGCTTCTTTCACATAACAGTTTGATTTCACCAAAGACAGTAATTTAAAATGAAATTTATTGATTTTTCTCTATTTGGCTATAAATTGCACCTGCCTGTGCAATGTAAATATCATTCTTTGTACCCAACTCAACCAATTCAGGATACATGAAATACAGCTAGGATAGACAGAATTAACAAAACCTAGAACTACTTCTCATCAACTCACTAATGTAATACACATTTTATCCATTAGTTTCAATTGTATTGGTCTTAAATAGAGTTTAAAAAACAGGTTTGGTTTTCTTCCTTGGCAGTCTATATAAGTAATAGAATATAGCAGTAATAAAACACTGTAGAAAATTCTGATAAGGAAGAGACAGATAGCAGAACTAATTTGCCAGGTAGCCCATAATCCATGACAGAGCCTTTTGAACAGAAAGACAAATAAAACAGTAAAGGAGTTAATATTGTGGGAAAATAAATCTGTATTGCTCTACAAAATATATTTTCTAACACAATACATTGTGTCCTGTCAGACAGAGTTTTATCAGCTCTTGCCTCACCAAACACTCACAAGTAAGTGTTTCATTCTCTTCATAGAGCTGCTTTTTTAAATATGCAACACAAAACCAAGTTACTTTGTCTTTTCTGAACTATTTCAAGTTATCAGATAAATAATTAATAAATTTGTGATAACTAGTCTCCTTTTTTTTCTTTTTAAAACTTCATCCTATCTCCAAATTCACCTATTCTCCAAATTTTCTATTCCCTTCTAAATAAAATATTCCAACAGGTCTCAATCTCTAGGTATGATGAATCAAGGACCTGCAAAAAAATTTGATGGTGGGCCAGATGAGCACAAAGACAACTCTCTACTAGCTCAGGATTTTAGAGTCTGAGTAGAAATTGAGCTTTTTCTCTATGTATTTTTGTAAAGTGCTTGCCAGAGCTTAGAAAAGACTTTTGTAGCATGAGATCAGTCAGATGTAAACTAAATTTTGCAGAAACAGCTGCAGGTAATGGAAATGCAGTTGAGGGTATATGTATCATTCCATATGTTCCTGGTATTTGACCAGGTAGACACCTCAACATGAGCTTTGTGAAAGGTTGCTCTCTTGGATGTTCTCCAGGATGCACTGGCATCCATTGTCAGTTGGCTGAGAAGGTAAATTTCACAGCCCATTAGTATGCTACATCTGGAGGTTGTTATGTACATTCTACGTAGTTGTATTTGCAGTCTACAGATGGGGCTAGAATAAAACAAAAGAGGAAAGGTCCTTGTTTTTCAGAATGAAAAAAACGAGGACTAAAAACTCACTGCCATCTTTGTTTGGGACATAGGTACAGGTAAATATTTTAGCATCATAGAAACCAGGAAGAAATAGTGATTTTTAATTTAAAAAAACCAAACCAAAAAGGTTAAATCCCCTCAATATAGGCAGTGACTTAAAATGGTGTAAAGAACTGGAATAATACAGAAAATTGAAAGAACTCTGCTTTTGATTCACTGTACTGCAGTCAGGTCATTGTGTAGGTGCAGGGTCTATTTGAATTCCCATGGAATTGTCTCCATGTCAGTGCTTGCACAGATTATTCCCACTGGTTTTAGTGTGTATACTATTTGAGACAAGTTTTTCTTATTGGCTCGTGGCAAGTGCCACTGAGCTCAAAAATTGAAAAGGAGCTCCAGTGTAAAGAACCGAATCCTTTCTAACTTATGGAATACATAGATGACAAATCTAGCTCATTTTCTAAGGACACAGTTATTTACCTTAACCTTTTAATAGAAAAGTATTGTTTGAACAAAACCAAACCCATCCTACTTTTATTCATACATACAAATTTTTCCAAAATATACCCTAATTTTCTTTTTAAAAACATAACTGTGAAAAATAAGCCAGAAAAGGTGCCCTTATGGCAAAAAATATTAATGTTATCCCAGGTTGCATTAAGAGGAATTTTGCCAGCGTGTCAAGGGAGATGATCCTTACCCTCTGCTCAGCACTGCTGAGGCCACACCTGGAGTTCTGGCTGCTGTTCTGGGCTCCCCAGTTTAAGAGAGAAATGGACCTACTGGAGAGAATGCTGTAAAGGGCCACAAAGATGATGAAGGGACCAGAGCATCTCTCCTATGAGAAAAATCTAAGACACCTGTGGCTGTACAGCCTGGACAAGAGAAGGCTCAGAAGGGAGTCTCATCAATGTCTATAAATACCTGAAGGGAGGGTGTGTAGAGGACAGACCCCATCTCTTTTCAGCAGTGGCCAGTGGCATCACCAGAGACAATGGGCACAAGGTGAACACAGGTGGTTCTGTCTGAACATTGGGAAACATTTTTTCACTGTGAGAGTGACTGAGCACTGGCACAGTTTGCCCAGAGAAGTTGTGGAGTCTCCATCCATGGAGATATTCCAAACACATGCGGACATGGTTCTGGCAACCAGTGCTACGTTACACTGCTTGGAACAGGGCCATTGGACAAGATGGCCTCCAGAGGTCCCTTTCAAATTAAGCCATGCTGTCATTCTGTGAAACCACTATAGAGAAAAAGCTGTGTTCTGTACAGTAAAAATTACAATCCCAGTCTACATTAAATAATACAACTATTTTAGCTATTACAATTAAAAAAAAAAAATCCCAAAAACCCCACAAACAAACCCAAACAAAAAACCCCAACAAACCAAACAATTCAGTGCCACTAATGTCAATCAAGTTATAGGTAAAATACAGCTTCTACCATTTCAAATTTAACCCAGGGAGGTAAATGCACTGTAAGAAGATGAATTTTATGCTTTGAAGGCTCTATGTTTTGAAAGGCTATCATTCAGAATCTTAAACAGTGTGAATCTATGCAATCCCCATTTTAAGGCATTTTTTCTTAGATAATGTACAAGAAAAAGAGATTCAAACCAATAGAGCACTGATGTCATTCATGTTTGTCATGCAGATATGATAGGCTGAATACCAGTTTAAAGTCTGAAATTGAAACTGGATGAACACTGCAGAGTATACAGCTTCACTTGAAACTTGTGACAAAACAGTTGTTGAAATTAGTTTCTTTAATGAAAACAGATATATTCAATAGTAGATTCGAAGCACGCAAATAAAGACTAAAAACCAGAAGGTGTTTCAGTTGGTTCAGTGACCTTCTCTATAAACTAACCATAAAAAGAACAAAAATTGTAGGATTATCATTCAAATGCTTAGCCTTATCTTTACCAAGAAACATGCAGTCATGCTACTGAGAGCAACAACCTAATGATCATGGGGTTTGTTCAGTAATTTAATGCATGAAAAAGAATTCATACAAGATGCTTACTTTATATGCACACTGGAAATTCTGAAGAAAATACTGTAAAGCTTCTTGAAAGAGCCACTCAAGAAGCTCAGGATTTTGTAAAAGACAGCATGTACTCAAAGTACCTTCCAGGTACAGCACTGACAGCATATTACAAACATGATCAGGTACAAAAATGATCATGGGATAGACTATCAGATGTCTCGTTCTTACACTTTTATGAAGCCAAAAGATTTAAACCAAAAATGGTCTATCTCTTTGTATTATGCCCTACATCCCTTGTAGAATATTTTCTTTCTTTGGTTTTGTCTTTCCACTTGTTTCCTTTTCTTTCAGTTGCAGTATGAAGGAAAATAGAGACTGTCTGTAGCAACTTTATTGACATTAAATAGTTTTGCATTGATATCCACATAGATTGGTAGCTGTCTGATTATTTTATGGAAAATATTAAAACAATTTTCATGAGGCTTAATGCAAGATCTGCTCTCCAAGTAGTAATCTGAGAGAATGACTTTTACAACTGCCACTACATCTAAGTCTGGTCTTAATGCCATCAGAGAATAATTTAGGACAATATCTGAGCAAATAACAAGTTGAAAATAGCTATTCCATACCTAGGGAGAGACTCAACCACTGAGATGCTATGAAAAGACTGAAACACATATAAAAATAATTAAGCTTCAAAAATGAGGCATCTCCAAAAGGTGTAGCAGTTATTAGCTGTCCATTTCATAAAAGTAAAATATTAACATTAAAAATAAAATAAATCTGAGTTCTGTCTGTTGGAAAGGTAAAGAAAAAACAGCTAAGAACCATAGCAACTGAAAGGACAGGCTAGCAGTAAACCATTGATTTATTTCTGTATGTAAAATAATCCTGATAGTAAAGATTATCTTACCATAAACTTCTTACACTATACATAAATAAATTTATCTCTGAAGATTAGACTGTCAAATAGGAAACTTTTTATAGTCACATTTACAATGTAAGGCTTGTTGACTATGCCCTGCTAAGTGAATGGAAAAGTAAGCACTGACTTGTACAGAAGCAGGATTAAGCTGTAGTACTTGAGGCAATATGTACCATTTCTACGGGGATAATTCAAGTGAAAGATTATTATAGCAGGGGGAATACAAATTCTTCACTGAGCTTTGCTGTAGGCCTGTGTGGTTCATTTAAATGTAGCACAACTCCAGCTTTTGTAATATATGTTCCCCAAGTAAAGTAGGGCATCAGTTCAGAGTGAAGCTAAAATGTTTGTCATGTGAATTGTAAACAACAAGCAACAAGAAGAAAAATACAATGGAAGCAAAATCACACATCTCCACACTCCAGTCTGGCTACAAAAATTTAGTTTAAGCAGAAAAATCACTCACGTTAAACAATGGAGACTATCTAATAGAAACAGCACATATTAATACTGTCAGTGTGACAGATGGCTCTGCAGTACATAATAAAGTAAAAGACATTCTGACGAGAAAGAAGATGTATCTGATAATTTGCAAATCAGAATCCTGGCAGCACAGCAAGGGGAAGATAACTGAGTGCACTTTATGTTGGTGCATCTTTAATGCTTCACATTTCAAGACAATAAAATAATGGAGGTGAATACAAGTACTTGGAGAACTGAAAGGGGAAACAAAATATGTTCATCTGCTACTATTGATATACACTATAGAAGATTCTGGTTTGAAAAAATAATTCTACATTTCTAAATAGCTCTATATTTTCTATATGTGGGTATAGGTATGCATTGAAAATATTCTAATGAGTAACTTTATTCTAAAAAAATCTTTAAAGTTGTTATATTTAAAAAGTCAAAGGTTCCAACTTAGGAACAAGTAAATTTAAAACATGCTTAATTACAAGAATTTCTGTGTCTAACACTGTTGTTTTAACTTAAAACACACACAGAGATGCTCAGGATTTTTAATCAGTTTTCTCCAAAGGAAATCTCTTCCCCCAAAATATCAGATAGACTTAAATTATAAATTGTATGTTCAGAAAGCTAGAAATGTTTACAGTTAGTATATATTTTTACTGCATAGTATATAGCCAGTATATATCTTCCTTCTTCAATGAAAAATTTCACGGTTTATTTCTTCAAAATGTACATTAGCCAGTGAGCTTTTTAAAGAAAAAAAAATGCTGTGTACAAAATATTTTGTCTGTGACATATTTCCTAAAGTTATAAATTTGTACTAATGTTTAGTAAGTTTAATGGAGTTCTATTTAACAGAATTCTTTCCAGACTAATCACTGAGACTCAAGAGAAACAGGCAACAATGATTAACATTCCCCTAGTATTTTTGGCAACATCTGTACTGTTTTGTCAGTAGACATATACAGGTATCTTGTTATGAACATCTGCTATGGACATGGATGATGAAAAATGGTCACATCAATGAATTTGGCTTTTATAGTGAAAAAAAGAGGACAAAAGGGATCAGAGAAGTTCAATAAAGTTTCTAAAATAATTTTTTTAAAAATTGTGTGTGTATATACATGTATTAAAAATAATAAATAACTGCTGGCAGTTGTACAACAATACAGAGGTAAAAAATACATAACCTCAGAAGAAGACAGAAACAGCTGCTACTGCGTTTCTGAATGCTGTGTACAGCTCTCAGAAAGATTTATGTTGGCATCTGAGACTGCGAATTTCCATTAGAGTCGAACATGGGGACACAACTCTCATTTACTCTCCGTAAAAATGTATGAGTCCTGCTAAAGACATTTCATGTATCATAAGGATATGCAATAAAGGTGGTCTGAGAATTACTGCTCACTTGACCATTTTATGATTACAAACTAATGGCAATTATTAGGCTGTGAACTTGTAGTTACATTTAAGTAACTTATAAGCTGAACATTATGAAGTGCTGCTCTATCAAGCCAGACAAAAAGGTAGAGATGGTGTATCTCTACCATCTGAAAAATATTCAAGTCAAGACTTCAAGAAACATGTATTTGAAGTTAGGTCTCTTAGTTTACATTTGGTCACTATATAAATGTACATGAAGCTAGTAAGTTAAGCCTCTAGGATCCAGGTCTCTATGCACATATAGACACCAGAGGTGACCATGGATTTTTTGTTGACTAATACTTTTGTCACAAGTATCTTGAGAAACACAAAGAGAAATGGATAGCACTACAATGTGTAATGAAAAATTATAGAGAGATATATTGGGTTTGTATGGGCAGGTTTTGCTAGCCATGGGGTGGCTAGCCAGGGGTGACTTCTGTGAGAAGCTGCCAGAAGCTTTCTCCATGACTAGGAGAGCCAATCCCAGGCAGCTCCAAGACTGCTGCTGGCCAAGGCTGGTCAATTAGAAATGATGGTAATGCTTCTGTGATAACACATTTAATAAGAAAAAGAAGTTACTGCTCAGATGTAATTGCAGCCAGAGAAGAGCGGGGGGAAAACACGTGAGAGGAACAGCTCTGCAGACACCAAGGTCTGGAGAGAAGGAGGGGGGAAGATGTGCTCCAGGTGTCAGAGCTGAGATTCCCCTGCAGCCCATGGTGCAGCCCATGGTGAGGCAGCTGTGCCTCTGCAGCCCAAGGAGGACCAGGGGATGCCGAGATCCAACTGCAGCCCATGGAGGAGACCCGTGCTGGAGCACGTGGATGCCTGAGAGGAGGCTGTGACCCCATGGGAGACCCATGCTGGAGCAGGGTCTTGGCAGGGACCTGCAGACCTCTGGAGAGAGGAGCTCCTGCTGGAGTAGCCTGTCCTTGAAGGACTGCACCCCATGGAAGAGTGACCCACATAGCAGCAGTTTGTGGAGAACTGTTGCCCGTAAGATGGACTCACATTGAGAACTCACATGGAGAACTGTGTCCCATGGGAAGGACCCCATGTTGGAGTAGGGGAAGGACTTCTCTCCCTGATCAGCAGCAGAAACAACTTGTGATGAGCTGACCATAATGCCCATACCCTGCCTCCTTGCGCCACCAGGGAAGGTGGTAGAGCAGCGAAGGAGGAAGAGGTGGGGGGAAGGTGTTTTCAAGGTTTTATTTTACTTCTCCTTATCCTGTTCTGATTTTATTTTTAGTAAATTCAATTAATATCTCCAATTTGAGCCTGGTTTGCCTGTGATGGTATTTGGTGAGCAATCTCTCCCAGTCCTTATCTCAACCTGTGAATCCTTGGTTATATTTTCTCTCCCCTGTACATTTTTGGAGGGGAGTGATAGGTTTTGGTGGGTATCTGGCACCCAGCCAGGGCCAACCAACTACAAGAAGGTACACACTATCTAGATTTAAGTGACTAAGTTTAGAAGATAGTCTAGTGAGACAAGTGACATACAGATACAACAAAAAGACAATTTAAAGCAAGAGCCTGCCAATTCCATTTGACAGCATGTAGAAGCTTGGTGGAACGATATAATTTTAATTAATTTCTTCAAGTAATCTATTTTCTTACATCAGACTTTTCAGAGCTAGGAATTAATACTCTAAGTCAGAAATGCAGTAAGAATGGCTACATACGTCAGGTTTAAAACTTTGCTGGAGGTTGTATAGACAGCTGCTGTACTGGTTTTAGCTTTTTTAATTTACTTCCTCATAGCTATTATGGTACTATGTTTTGGATTATTGCTGAGCAGCTTGCATAGCCTCAGGGCCTTTTCTGCTCCTCCAACCACCCCACCAGAGCACAGGCTGACGATGCTCAAGTAGCTGGGAGAGGACACAGCCAGGACCACTGCCCTAAACTGACCAAACGAACATCCTGTACCATATGGTGTCATGGTCAGCAATGACAGCTATGGAAAGAGGAAGGGAAGGACATTTGGAGTGATGGTGTTTGTCTTCCCATGTCACCATTACATATGATAGAGCCCTGCATTCCTGGATATGGCTGAATACCATGCCCATGGGAAATGGTGAATTAATTTCTTGGTTTGCTTTGTTTGTGTGTGCAGGTTTTTTTTCTCCATTAAACAGTCTTTATCTCAACCCGCAAGTTTTCTCAGTTCTACCCTTCTGTTTCTTTTGCCATTCCAACCCAGGGTAGTGAGCGCCATTGCGTGAGGCTCAGCTGCCTGCCAGGACTAACAGGCAGAAGTTACAACAAAGTATTCTTCTCCAGTAAATATAAATTAATTTTAAATGGACTGCTTTTTCATTTAAATTTACTATGGCACATAGAGATATTTAAAATTAATAGTAGTAAAGCTACCCTTGAAAATGTGTCCATCAGCCTTTAGTATTGCACCCAGTACATGATAGCAATTTATTTTTTGCTAATGAGTGAGATAAAGCCAGTCAGAATCAGTCAGATATAAATCTAACTGGTCAGCTCACTGATTTTTTCAATCATTAGATTTTGCACACTGTATGGTATTAGCTAGTTCCATGACTAGAAATCTGCCTGTTGCTGATTACTGTTTCTAAAGAAACAGCCTTTATCATTAGTATTTCGTCCACTTTTTGTACTAGAACTGTCATTTGATTATCTTTTTTTAATGGTATTTCAAATATAAAATTACCAGGATACATTGGATTTTTTTCAGGATTTAGTAGAGCTGATGCCAGCATTCTGTATTGTCAAGAATACAGTGATCCAGAAATAATCTTACAATATATGAAATAATCTTTCAGGACACTGAGGCACGTCAGTCAGTGAGTAACAGCATTAGCACACAAAAAACTCACACAAGGAGGTGAACATTTTTGCCGAAGAAACAAATCAAACATGAAAAATAGGAATTAAACTGAGAAAAAGGAAACATTAGAACCATAAAAATGACACGTTTCTAAAGAACTGGCTGGTCTGTGTAGCAAAGCATTTTCTCTCCTAGACGGAAAAGTTAGTTTTGCATAGTCCTGTGTGACAAGTTTTAAGCTTAAATATCAAACACTCTAATAGATGTATTTTAACCCCTTCCCCATGATTCTTGTTTTTCAGAAATGCAAGCTAAAAGGATGAAAGCAAGCTGTAGTTTTCCTCATTGCTACTTGAATAATTTGTTCAGTGGTCCCTGTAGTATCATATTTGCCTCAACACAATATTTGTAAAATATAAAAACACTGGAAAAATACTCCAGGTACTTCAACAGCTTTTCTGGCCTTACAACTTAGTCCAGGAACTATACCCAGTGTTTCAAATGTTCCTTTCTACCCATAAATGTTATCCTTAATAACTAATGACTTCTTTGGCTTTTATATTCCTGCAGAAGCAAATGATTTTTAGAAGAGCTTAAGTTGGAGAGGAACTGAGACTGAACTAGATGATCTTGTTTAGTCAGCAAAACATAAGAACTAGAGCTCTCTTATGACACTAAAAAATACCTCACTTTGGTTTAGCGTAATACTGTATCTTGTGGCAATTTATAATGAAGTGAAATATTTAATGTTTAATTTCAAAAAATGTATTCACAAATAAAAATATGTCTTACAAATGGAAATCATTTTTTCCTGTTTCTGTCTTCTACAGATATATTGTGTTTTCTAGTGTTTGTCTAATACTCCAAGGAGTTGAGAAGAAACTAGAGTACAAACCTGGTCATTGGAGGGGCCATAAATAGAACAGCTGACACCAAGTGCTTCTGTTGAAAACCACCCAGTGTAACTATGAAATGAATTGCCAGAAAACAAAGAAGAAAATCTCCCTCAGCAAGCAGTTAAAGGTAAGTAATGATAATATACCTACTTATTGCACCATTTTCAAACTGATCAGGAACATGCACAGCTAATGACACCATGATTCATTTTCTGCTCCCACAATGAACAATGAATGTTATTTATGAATAAAGTTTTTAGAAGTGCAGCAATCTTAATTCCACAGCTGCATCAAATGTATTTGTTTTTTGCTTTTATTATTTGAAATATGTTACATAACTGCTAATTTGCAGAGAAAATTAATGTTTTTATCAATCAGAGGTAAACCTTTGGTCAAGTATAGACCCATTTAAATAATTCACAAACAAGCTTAGCTCAGGATATGGGTTAGCATCAAAACAGGAGGTAAGAACAGGCAGTTATTTACTGTGAGGGATCTATGCTTAGAACCTATGTGGTTCACTTTTCTTCTAAGAGATTTAATAAATATTTGAACAAAGAAGTGTGATGAGTATTTGACTTGAGAAACTCATAACCGAATGGTCCCCCAAAGAGTTCTTAATGAATAGATCAGCTTTTTAAGAATGAAACAGCAAAAAGATTCTATTGAGCATTTGGTGATGCTATTCTGTCTACTACTGTAACTGCTGGATACTGAGGCAGTACTTGGTTTTGTGGTTGCGGGTTTACCTGATCACCATGTAAATTGAAAGGGAGAGCAGTTAAAGTGTTGCTGTGAGTCCTGAAAGCAACGCTGCATAGTGGTATCAAAAAGATGGGGATAACAGTGAGCTTAATTTGAACTGCACAATCTTTAAAAGTGGAAATAACTTGTGACAAGATAAAATGCAGCTGGACAAAACTTCATATGGGCCCACATAGTGCAAATGATCTCACATGAGTTTTTAATAAAATTGACCATACACTTTGAAGAAAATATGGAAATCAGCAGTGTTAAAATTTCAGCAATACTTCCATATTTGTATGTTTCTTTTGCTGTTTCCATTTTCTTGAAAAATTTGTTTCATAGCATTGCTAGTGATGATCCATGTCACAGAAAATGCCATAGTGGCAGTAACAAGTGCATATTCTAGTGGGAACATTCTTACTGTACTGATGGCTACTTCACACAGAAGGGAACTACTTAAATGTGAATGCATAAACATCAAAGACTAATAACACAGCAGGACTTGTTCTTTGCACCACCTTGTGTAGTTAAAAACCGCTATTTCATTATGCTAATCATTTAATTCCATCTGTTGAATTCCTGCCAGCCACATGTCTAACATAATGACAGAATTTGTACTTCAGAGTGTCATTCACATGTCTACCATGCCTACGAATTTCTTCTAATGGATAATGCTATAGATGTATAAAAAAAACTGTAACGCATGTCAAAATGGTAGGTGAAACATACCAATGGAGAAGGTATATCTTTTTAGGAGAAGTGACACAATATCTTAAAAAAAAGAAATAGGCCTGTGCCAGCTTTGCAGTTAGAGACAGGTGTCTCCTCCCCTCAGCAAGTAAAACTGCTCTGGCAACTCCCAAGCACTCCCAATGCAACATATGCTGCTGCTGCAGGTGTTCTTTGGCAGCACTGTGAGCTTAGCTCTTAAAAATGTTCTTGCTTAGTTATCATTTTATCAGATAGCCAACTTTCTTCCTGAGGAGAAACACAAAATGGCTGAGGCTGAACTTCAAATGTTTTGCTAGCATAGATGCAATAAATGTGGGGAAAAACCCCTCACATTTCCAACCAACACAACTAGGGGGACAAAGAAATCTGTGTCATTCAAGAAGGCAGTAATTCTGGTAAAGAAAAAGTTCCTTTTGCAAGCACATATCTCTCCACCAGAGGGCTTTATTGGTATGATTATCCTAAAACTTCTTGCAGTCTCTTCAGCCATAATAGACTGGGATTTTGTAAGACAAGAAAAAAGAGCAGAGTTTTGTTCTTGCTTAGCTTTGAAAGCTACTTCAAAATAAATGTATTATTAAGGCCAAGATAATCTCTAATAATATAATTTTTCAGTTTAAATGAAGATGTTGATTTCCATGATAACTTTATCACATATGTATATGAACATGTTCACAGAGCACACTCTTACAGATTATTTGTACAGAATGGTATAGATAGCTGATATTCTAAAAAGCACAACGTCAGCTGCTCAGTATCTAAAGTGAGGATTTAAAGAAATTATTTAAACATTAGTAAACCTTTTAATATTTTTTTTCTTTATAAACAAAGGGAGAGGGATTTTTTTTACATGGGTAGAGAGTGATACGACAAACATTTAGTTTAGGTGGTAAGAAGAAATTCTTTACTCAGAGGGTAGTGAGATCTGGAACAGGTTCCGCAGAAAAGTTGTGGATGCCCCATTCCTGGAGGAGTTCAAGGCTAGATTGGATAAGGCCCTGAGTAACCTGGTCTAGTGGGCAGCATTGCTGCCCATGGTGCAGCTGGGGGAGTTGGAACAAGATGATCTTTAAGGTTCATTTCAACACAAGTCTTTTTTTTTTTTTTATGGTTCTATGTTGTATTGCAAAGGGAGCTAAACTGAGAAAATTTCTTTATGAAGTTTATGTTTGCTTCTTGTAACCTTTTCTTAAAATTTCAAAATGAAAGTATGTCTTCTTGCAGAGGTCTCTAAGATTGGATAGAACTCCCTTCCTCTCCTCTCTGCATATCTGTACACTCGGGCTCTGTTAGAGGGAACAATTTGTCCACCAAAGTTCAATACTGGGTCCAGTATAATTTAGTTTATTCATCAATGACTTGGATGAAGGAGCAGAGGCCTCCTCAGTAAGTTCACTGATGACACAAAGCTGGGGGGAGTGGCTGATACCCCAGAGGGCTATGCAGCCCTTCAGAAGGACCTTGACAAGCTGGAAAGATGGGCAGAGAACTGTCTGAAACGCAACAGAGCCAAATGCAGGGTCCTGCACCTGGGGAGTTCCACACAAAACTGTGTTACTGTGCAGGTGACTGAGCACTGGAATAGATTGCCCAGAGAGATTGTGGAATCTCCCTCACCAGAGATATTCAAGAACCATCTGGGCACAATCCTGTGCCATGTGCTCTAGGATTACCCTGCTTGAGCAGGGAGGTTGCCCAGATGACCCTCTGTGGCCCCTTCCAACTTGACCCATTCTGTAATTCATGCTCTGACTTCTATTCTAACACCCACAGTGATAAGTGAGGAGGAAATAGGTAGGAAGGAGTGGAAGCTTTGACAGTATATCAGCTACTATTCCTGAGTCAGGGAGATGAAAGGATGCAGCCTACACTGCAAAGTATTTGTTCACTACAGGACTCAGGATGCTTCCCTGTGTGAGCAGAAAAAAAATGCATATGAATGGTATATAATTTATGTTGGCATTCTAGCACCATCTCAATATATTTTTCCTTATTTGTGCTAGCCTCTGAACTCAGACCATGGCTGTGAGATGTATTTCCTGTAGCATTTTCTTACTATTTTTACAATTTTGGATTAATTGCAAGCTTTTATTTGTCTATATGTATCACATAAGTCTCAAAAGACTGATGCTGCTACATTTTAAACAGAGCACTATATTGTATGTCCCATAGTTCTATTAATTACTGTGTTTTTGCTTTCAGTTTATGTTGTTTCTGAACAAGTGCAAGGTTCAGAGTGTGGCCTATGCTTAATAACTTCAAAGAGCTGCCTCTAGAAAATTCAGTGAATAAAGAATCTAAGTTAATGAAATGTATAAATAGTAAATGATAAGGTAATGCATGAGAAAACTGGTGAGTGCAGAATAGATCTAATCATGGAGATACTAAATGCTTTCAGAGAAGTACCCAATATTCAATAGTGCTTATCTTGGCTGAAATTCAGTCTTTGATATACCTTTTACAATAGTATGATCGATCAGTGCTTGTAAGCCTTCAAGAAGTCTATTGAAGAGGCTTTGTCGTCTTGATTGGTGCTTTTTACCTTTGGCTATTCAGTATATTGTGTGAAGGATACAAAGTCAAACTAATAGGAACTTCTGAAAGAAACACATAGATCCACTTTGCTTGGGGGAAACATCAATTCAAAATGGAAACAAAGATGAATGAAAATTGTAACAGAAATTTACAAACTTCAGTATTATTTAAAAAGAAATATTGAATGTGTGTCATGTACATAGTGGTAATGTTAAACGATAATGGTAAATGTCAAATATTTAACATTTAACATCCTCTTTCATACCACCTATATCATAGAATCATAAAATCAGAGAATGGCCTGGGTTGGAAGGACCCTCAAAGATTTGCAATCCCCTGCAACAGGCAGGGACACCTTTCGTTAGACCAGATTGCTCAGATCTCCATCCAACCTGGCCTTAAACATTGCTGAGGATGAGTCATCCACAATATCTCCAGGCAACCTGTTTCAGTGCCTCATGACTCTCACAGTAAAGAATTTTTTACTAATATCTAACCTAAACCTACCCTATTTCAGTTTAAATCCACTCCTCCTTGTTCTGTCACTACATGCTCTTGTAAAAAGTCCCTCTCTAGCTTTCTTGTAGGCTCCCTTCAGGTGCTGGACGGCCACAATTAGGTCATGGCAAAACCTTCTCTTTTCCAGGCTGAACAATCCCAGATCTCTCAGCCTTTGCTGATAGGAGAGGTGCTCCATCCCTCTGATCTACTTGGTAGGCTCCTCTGGACTCAGTCCAACAGGTTGATGTCCTTCCTGTGCTGGGGACCCCAGAGATGGATGCAGCACTGCAGGTGGGGTCTCACAAGAATGGAATAGAGGGGAAGAATCACCATGCCACGTGATTTCAAAGTTATTATACATAAAATAAATAGTGACTGTAAATAGGGACATTGAAGAACCATTGACATCTGAACTACCTCCAGTTTATGCTGTTATATTTTAATGTAACATTTTCAATGCTCACATTTTCAAAAATAAAATTCAGGAGCTCTGAATTGAAGACTATATATATTTTCTGAACACCATGAAAATTTTTTGTGTATCAAGTGTTGTGCCCACATATTCATAGCAATGTACAGAACCCATTAGTCGCCATTTGCTTCAGGAAATAAATTTATTTTTCCATGTAAAGGCACATTATTTTTTTACTTCCAGTGATAAGGCTTAATATAATAATTTAAAACATATATCCTAAACTCTGTTTATGCAGTATTTAGTATTGGAAATGTGGATTATTAATTTATTTTTCCAGATAAACACTTATTTTGCAACAAAGTAGTGTATATAAATATGCATATATATGTGTGTACAAATATATATATACATATATATAGTCTTGCTGGTGCCAATTTTTATTATGGGATTTTACTGTTGGAATCATGAGAAAAGGAGATGTCTGAAATAATATACCAAAAGCAAGTGCAGGATTCCTCCACTCCCTGCCAGCAATTGTTGGTCTCCTATTTGAAGGATAGATGCAGCTTGGAGAGGATTTTCTTTATTGTTTTGAAGCAGTTGGCTCTGAGTCTGAAGAAAACATCATGCTGAGCTACCAGGAGCTGCATTCATTCTCATTTGAAAGCAGGTCATGCATTCATCTTTTCTCTCAATTTCTGAATAACCTCAGCAATATGTGGCACACATGCTGCTTCAGCCCTCTGAAAGGACTCACATTGGTAGCATCCCTTAGCACACTTATTAGTGGTCTGGGCTGGTCTTCCTTTTATTTCAGATTCTAAGTTTCCACAATGAGGCAATTGTGAAGTCTGCCTATGTCATTAACTGATTTTTTTTTTTTTTTTCAGGTAGAAACACTCAGCGTTTCCTCAAAACAAAGTGAAAAATAGTATAATCACTGCAAATTCTGTTATTCAGAAGGCATCCACAGATTTGAAGCAAAACCAAATGAACTGTCAGCATAGTACTCAGAACAACAGATTTAACAGTGTATTTTCATCTTCAACAGGAGTTCCATTACTAAGAACTCAATCTGGGAAGCTATTTAATACCCTTTCCCCAAAGGTGTCTGTTGTTCTATATCAGTCAGTGACATACTCAAATTAGTACCCAAAAAGCTCTCAAAATTAGGAAGCATTGATTTTTACTTTTAGGTCTTTTGTTTCTGTACTGTACATCAAGAAAAGAGGATTAGCAGCAGCAAATGGTAATTTAGCTGCAAATGGTAATTTAGCTACATATATCTAGTATATTGTACTGTATTCACACAGCTCTAAAGAATAAATTCAGGGAAGACAATGCAAATTGGAGGCCACTAAAACACCACACAGACTACTCCATTTTTCCCAATTTGATTGTATAACAATTACAGCAGTGATAATCAGCTAAGGCAGTATGATGCTATTATTTGATCTCTTCTACTGATAGCAGCTCACTGTAGGTGTGGCTGTGCTTGTGACTGAACTACAAGACAAAGATCATGTTACTGATTTTACCACTCTATCCAAATAAAGTGTCTATTCAAATATTTAGAGATTAGCCAGCTGGATCTTATAGCATGGGAAATTAACCTTTTCTAGGATCTATAACCTCTGCAATGATAAGCACACTAGCTGTTGGAGGCAATCTAGAAAAGACTCAGAAGATGGACAAGAAGGAGACAGCAAGACTAAACAACTGCTTCTGGAAGACATGCTTTGGAGCAGCCTCTTTCCAAACACATCTATTAAATATTTAATGAAATAAGTATCAGACAACAAACAAAACAAGCAAACAAAATCAACAAAAATAAACAGCAAAAATAAAATCCCAAAACAAAACAAAACCATCCAAAAACTGCCAAAACAAGCAGTGGCTGCCAGACTTCAGAATAACACAATGCATTCCTTTATGGGAATTTATAGGGAGTATTACCCATGAATCCAAAGAAAATAGTAACTGACAAAATTCACTTTTCCTTTAAGAGGGATACTACCATGATCATTTGGATTGCCTTCATTTGCTGTTCACTAACCAGTAGGACAAGGGTAGATGAACTGTGCAGCTGCTGTAAGAGCATAATTTATATGCTGGTGTGTATGGAATATTGCTACCATGTGTTACAAAGATTGTCAATTTTTTAAAAGTGTGTACCTAAAGTTTCCTAACTGTTTCAGTGTTAATGAAAGAATCACCAATGAAAGTAGATACTTCTCTATTTTTCTTACATCAGTGGTCAGCCACCCACCATCAATTAAGAAAAAGAAAGGTAATTTGTGAGGAAAATATATTGGCTGTTTTAGTACTTATAACAACATGGACATTTAAAGGTGTCAGTGGCCTTGGGTGATTTATTAGCTGGAAAAAGATTAATATTATGTTTACCTTTAAGAAGAAAAAGTGGAAAGGAAGACTGCACACTATAGGCCAATCATCTTAATCTCTGTGCCTGGAAAGGTCATGGGCAAAGTTTCTTGGAACCCATTTCCAAACATGTAAGGGACAGAAAGTTAATCAGGGGCATTTAACAAGTAATTGTGAGCTTCTCAACCACTCCTGACTGGACTTACTCTCTAGACCCTTTACCAGCTTCTTTGAGCATGTTCCAGCACTTCAATGTCCCTTTTGTCATCAGGGGCCCAAAACTGCACACAGAATTCAATGTGCAATTTCACCCGAGCTAAGTACATAGCCAATGACCCTTTCCTTAGTCCTGCTGGCTGTGCTACTTCTGATACAAGTCAGGATGTCATTGGCCTTCTTGGCCACCTGGGTACGCTCCTGGCTCATGTCAGCCCGCCGTCAACCAGCACCTCCAGGACCTTTTTCACCAGGCAATTGATTCCTCTAACAACTGTTCTTACTGTTAAAGTCTGAGGCAAAGAAGGCATTAAGTGCCTCAGCTTTCCTCCGTTTTCACTGTCACTGTTTCCCCCCTCGCATCCAAGGAAGATCCTCCCTATCCCTCCTTTTGTTGCTAATGTATTTAAAGAAAAATTTGGGGTTTTTATGCCACTAGGAAGATTAAGTTTTACTCAAGCTTTGGTGCTTCCAATTTTCTACCTGTATAACGTCATGACATAGAAAATCATAGAATGGTTTGGGTTGGAGGGAGACCTTGAAGATCATTTACTTCCAACCTCCCTGCCATGGAGAGGGACACCTTTAACTAGACCAGGTAGACTACCTCCTTGTAGTCTTCCTGAGTTGCCTGCCGCTCCTTTGAAAGGCCACAAAAGGTCACAAACCCTCCTGGTTTTTTCCCCGAGTTCCAACCACAGCTCTCTGTTGATCCAATGTAGTCCTCACCCCCAGCACATCTTTCAGCACATGCACAGTATGAGACAGTCTATCCATTTGATTAAGATTATGAATAGAAAAAGAAAGCTTGCCTTTCTTCAAACAAGTGAAAATAACAATATTTGTTACCAATATTGGCGCTCATAGAATTTGTTCCACTGTCTGATTTTCCCAACTATCTAATTTTTATTTTGTCATTCAACCAGACTGCACCAGAAAAATTCTCAACATTGCCTAATGTACCATGTCTGGTAGCTTCCCATTGGAAAGAATTTCAGGAAAAAAATCTGTAGATTGCTGGGATTACTCACCAATAAGCTATAAATTTAATTTCTCAGTTCAAACTCTTTTTATTTGCCAAACCTGGCAAGACCTAGAGTGAAAAACAGATGCTTCTCATTTTTTCCCCAGTGCCTGCAATTTCTCTATATTACAATATATTGCAATACAGAATATATTGTAATATAGAACATATTGTAATATAGAATATATTACAATGATACAACTAAGGCATTGCACAAGATTTATAGCATACTGTTTTTTTAAAATTTTATCATTCTAAGCTAACTTCAGTGTTTGCGTTGCCAATGTAGTGCCTAGAGTGCCACCCTAATTGCTTAATCTAGCTAGCTGTAGATACTTAAAATTGTTTAGAGGTGTATCAAACATAACACAGAACAAATGTTGTTACCAGCATGCAAGTAAAAGTGGGACAGAAAATACATCAGTTTAATATTTAGAATAAAAAAAAAATATTTTCATTCCAACAGACCGCTGGCAGTGAAGAATTATATTTTCTGCTCCTTAATTTCATAGCTTTGCAATTAACTAAGTTCTCTCAGTCCTCTACATTTACTTGGAAAGCAAAGATGGCTAAGTCTGTTTCTTGACGTCTTTCTGTTCCCTTTATTTATTGTTTGGGACAAAACAGCAATTATATTTCTGACTGTAAGGCCATCACAAGAAGACTGTTGATGAGAAATGAGAAAAATAATAGGAATACTTAGTAGGAACCAAAGTACCTATTGTCTGAAGTACATATTCTGTAATGCTCACTGAGAAGACAGAGCACCTGCAATCATGCAGGAAACTGTTTCGGGGACATCTATCCAGAATGACTAATATTTGTTTTGGATAAACTGAGTTCTGGAAAAAATCAAAACAGAGAGACATGTAAAGCAATGCACATGACTTGCACACCACTGTTAGAGATCACACCTACAACAGATGAACAATTTTTAATGGCAGACATGTGAAGGAAATATTGGAAAGGCGTTGAAATGTTATGGATACAGAAATATCCATATTTAATGTAAAAATATTTTAAAATAACCTTTAGGAAGGATCTTGAACTTACTCTTCATGGCAATCACTGCCTCCAGCCAGTTAAACTGAGACCTACCTATATGTGGTGGTAGATGAAGAGTTGGGGAAAAATATATTTTTCTACTGAATTCCTCAAGCATTCCTCTGAAGTCTGGTTACAGTACAAGATCAGATGAAGAACAAAATGAGGCTGAGGTCTGACCCTAAATGACAGTTCCTATGTTCCATTTTCTCTCCCCCAGTTCTCTAATATAATAATAAGTACAAAGAACTATGTTTCAATATTAGACAGAAAGTTATTGAAAATTATATCAAAAGTGAAATTTAAAGTTTTACTTGAATGCTCAAACCCTGAGGAAGATTATTTTACAAGAGTTATTTGTCTTGTTTCTAGCATTAGCGCTTCCTAAGATAAGGTACTTCAGCATGAAGTAATTAATGTGTACACGGAGGAAAAAAAAATGTCTATAGCTGGTACTACCTGGTACTATGTACCACATTATCTTCTGAAGGGAAAATGCTATTCTCCTGTGTTGAGCTCCTGGGAAAAGCACCTAATTCACCAGTGCAGATGAATGGAAACTAGGTGAACACTGATCTTTAGCTGTGTCCTACATAACGGAAATGGAGATTTTCAGCATGAAATCTTCAGGAAATAGCAAAGCATTTCAGGTAAACCCATATAAAGAAAGAATATGTAATTCCAGTTACATTAATATACACAATTTATGACACTTTAGAGAAATTCTAGTAGAATTAAATTGTGAGTAACATTCAGGCATAGAACACAATGCCTTATATGTGTATTTTTAAATTTGATTAAATATAAATAGTATTTGTAATTACTAAATGGCTTTATGTATAAAAGTATCCTTCCAGTATTACTACTCAGTCAGATGGACTTATTTATACTTATTTATAAACACAGAGTCAAATTCTAAGGTAGTAACTAATCACAGTCATGCATACTGGCATATACATGTGCTTGTAAAAAATTGTATGGCTCCCCTGGAGACTAATTCTGAAATGTCCATTTTCAATGCTGAACTTAGATGGAAAAAATATTTTTTTGCTTATTATTTTGGGCTTCAAAAATGACCAAGTTACCTGGACAATACCCTCTTTTCCCTTTTTTTTCTCCCTTTCTTTTTCCCTTTCTTTTTCCCTTGTCTATGCCCTTGCCCATCTCTAAAAAGTATCTATCTGTACATCTGAAAGACAAAGTAAGCTTGCTCTTTAAAAAAAAAAATTAAAAAAAGCTCTAATTTTTTTAGACTTCATTTTCTCACCTTTTTAAATGCAGGATACAGAAAAATGAAATAGTCCTAAGCTACCCTTTTTCAATAAATGCCCTTTAAAAAACAAAACCCAGTCAATCAATCAATCAAATAAAACCTGCAGAAATTCTGTTGTTTTAAGCAATGACCCGAAATGGACTGTCTTTCAAATTCTTTATGCTACCAAGGTCAATGGACAAGTGAATGCAGCTTAGAAAAAGCCTTTTTTATACAGACAAGTTGGAACACTAGTAATTCTATCTTGGTCTTAAAATAAGGAGTAATATTTTCCATTGCTTTTTTATATTTCTTGCAACTATTTTTGTTATAAAAAGTAAGCATAACCATTTAATTATTCAAAAATACCCTCAAGGATTCTAGTAAACTGTTGTCTTGTAGTCCGAGTTAGCAGATTTCATATGAAGCACAGCCCTTTTTTTCAAATTGAGGGCTGTCACTCAAGATACAAGGTAGTAAATTTCTTATTTTTGTAAAATGCCAGTAGATTTCAACTCTGCAAAACAGTAAATAAGGGATTTTAAACCATAACATAATAAACATCTTCAACTGCCACTTTATATGACTTGTTAACTTAATACAACCAAATACAATAACCTTATTTTTAAATGATGTAAATTCTGCGATAGGTTTCTTGCTGCTTTTGTAAACAGTCACTATAAAATGCTAAGTCAGTTCACTCTCAGAAGTATATTTTTCATTTGTGTACATGTACTTGGAAGATACATTTTAGAAAGAAAAAAAGAATGCCAAAAATATGACAAAGTTTTGAAGATTAACAGCAAAAATATCAAAAGTCATATATCTTTGAACCACCTGTGTAATATTCTTTAGTATTTCACATGGTATGCTGAATAAATAAGCAGCATATTATATCTCAAAATCCTGTGAAATTTTAAATCTTTTTCTAGGTCTTGGATTTTACTTATGTATTCATGTTTTGGTTAATGTTTAATTAAATATTCTCTGTGTATGACTAGAAAAAACCGAAATGTTCTGTTACAGGTAGATTCCCACTTGTTTAGCCCCTGCATCTTGTATAGTGCAGATGTGAATGTGATTCCCACTAGCTATTTTTATTTGGCTTCTGTATCATAAAGTCACAAAACAACTTAGCTATAAAAACAAAACCAAAACCCCAAACCAGTATATAGATAAAGGCATCCTATGTCTTTTCAGGCAATGAATTTTTAAAAGGTTTGCTTAAAAAAGAGAATATAACAATTGGCAATAGCTGTTCAGATGTAAGATTTAAAATGGTTTTATTCTGGGACTGGGCAGATGGGTGATTTGTATTAGATTTGTGTTTTGCTTTTGGGTGTTTTTTTTTCTACTAGATTTTAGTGCCTCATTTCCAGACACTGCTGTCTGCATTTTTGTAGACAATGCTAATTCTCTAGCAGATTGCACTTTACTGTTGAATTTTAGAACAGTAAAACTATAAGGAGAGTGGGTAATTTTAACTAGATGGAGTGCTGTCATTGTAAATATCACTAGTAAAGGGTGAAAAAACATAAAGCATGCATTTATTTAAAAAAAAAAATATATATAGACATGTTTGAGATATGTTTCTTAATGCCTTGCCTTTCTTCATGCTCCACTTTAACAGCTTCTAACCATTTTCAATTTTCCATATTTCCCTTTTGTTATTTAATTAGCTAAATATAACAGTGGGTGTTTAAAATTTTTTGATATGTTTGCATATCAAAACATATAATCTACTTAAGTGATAGAACAATAATTTTTCTCTACCTTTGCCCAGAAGGTCTAGGAGACAGGTATTCCATCAGGCATAATGTATACATTAAACATCTTTAGATACATTATTTGCTTGGTTTACATATTTATTCCAAATCCTGTGATCTTCACCTTCTGGTTAATTTGCTAATAACAGGCACAACTCCTCCAAAACGGATCTGCTGCCTCTTTATGACTATGATAGATTCCCTTACCCTTCATGCAACATCATACAAAAAGAGCAACATATCAATTTGATATTCTTCTCAAAAATACTTCTAAAAAATATTTCTAAAATAATTCAGAAAAATAATTCACTTGGAAAACTACTTTTTTTTTTTTAATTTCACGTTAACCTTCTTATGATTACAATTCTGTTTACATTTGAATGTATAGAGATACGTTAAGACTAACAGTAAATGCAGTTTATTAAATTAATTGTTTATATTAGCAGCTAGCAAATAAAGACTATGATGGACTTGTTCTTTTTTCCCTTATAAGCTTGTCATGTAAGTAAGAAAAATACAGGCCAAGATGTGCATTTTTATTATATTATTTCATTTGATAGTGTTACAGTTAGTATTTTTCATACGAAGACGCATTTGTCATTATAAAATGGAATAAATAATTATAAATTGTCATGAACATAATTACCTATTCTTATTGATCTGACAGTAAGAATGAGATTTTGATTTAAAAAAAAGTGTGATGTAATGAAAAATCATGTATATATACATTTCTACGCCTATATATGATATATGATATATTGTAATGATACATACAGTAGTATAGACACGTGTAGCACGCCAACTTTAACTATTCTCCATGGAAACTACATTTTATTAATAGCCAACTTAAGAGTAATACTGAAGTACCTGTGTTCCCTTTCCTCACAGTATCAGTGAAAATTTAGTTGCTGTTGTTACGGGAGTGTCTTGGGATGACTATCAGAGGACGTTCATTTTGGATGTTCCTCTGAATTTGTCTCAAACCAGGACAGGGAGGAATAGAGAAGGAGAAAGAAAACATGCCATTGTATAAATCACAGCATGGCCCATAGCCTGGATACTGTGTGTACTTCTCTTCCCGTTGTCTTAGTAAAGGGAAAGTAGGAATTAAAAAGCCTTGAAAAAGGGTGACAAGGATGACTAAAACTTTATGATGGCTTCTGAAGGAGGAAGGACTGGGAAAACATGAAACCTTTACCCTAGAAAGCAAGGGACATGGGGCAATGTGGCAGTGGCCCACAAAAACAAGGGAAGTTTGCCTTGGAATCATCTTTTCATTCTCCTTTTCCACACTAGACATGGGATAAAGCTGGCAGCAGCAGTGATTAAAATTTAAAATAGGGAGGTATTTTTCTATGCAACAGGTGAGACCTGTGGGTCTGTTTGTTGTACCATATTGGCACAGAACAGCTGATATGGGCAGGGATCTATGGGGATTGGGTAGTCAAAGCCCCCTCCTCAGAAGAAAGGTTTATATATGTTCAAGGGAAGATGGTGTAAGTAAGACTCACTGACTTCTATTGAGTGAATCAAAACAGGCTCAGGAAAACCCTCATTTGAGAGAACATGGGAGAATACTGGAGGACAAATAACGTGTGCACTTTTCATACTTTTTCCCAGCAATCCCATTAGGGCCACTGCTAGAAATAGCATACAAGGTTTTATGGTTCTTGGCTTGAATCCATAAACACCTTCTTTTATTTTCATGTAACATATTATATATGTAAACAATGAAAACATTAAAACATTCATGCTTCACTAAGTGTTAAAAACTAGGCAGTCAATTATGAAAATAGCAGAATCCATCTTGTTATCTACATATAAATGGAGGGGCATCTGTTTTCATAGATGAAACAGAGTGTACTGCATACATATTCACTGTTCATACAAATGTGAGAACCTACTGTTTTATGGCTTGCCAGTTTTAAGAGATTCAAAGGATCCATTGAAGTTGTTTCTTCCATATAATAGAATGACTCTCTTATTACATTTATTGCAGTGCTCTGAGAAATTTAGATGCACAGCTCTGTGTAATGTGTACTCTGCAGATTTGGTCAGGCCTTGCAAGCTGTCTATCACCATCTAAATGAAATGAAACTTTTCAATTAGCAATCTTCCAGCAGAAGCATGGTTTTTCTGTTACCCAGCATGTAAGACCTGAGTGAACCTCAAAACAAATACTTTGCCATTAAGTCACTTTTTGAGTTCATGGGGGCACACAGCTGTGTAAATGTTCCCCATGCACAGCCTTTCAAAGTACAGGAGAACCTTTTGTATATCGCCTGGAGAGCCAGCTGACATGAACTACTTCAAAGAATAGTTCTATTCCCTTTGGGGTAAAGGACACATGTACAGTACTGATAAATTACATTTCTGTTTAAAAACACTACCAAACCCTAAACAAGTTTGATTCTTCAAAAAAAATTTTTGTTACAGTTGCCTAGGTTGCCCTACAAGACTGCACTGCTAGGGTCCCCCCACAACTATTTGCTTCATACTAGTAGTATATCATTTACCTTATACATGCTCTAAGACAAGCAATTCTACATTACTATTTCTTATCTAATATGCTTATATATATGTGTGTCTGCATACCACAGCCACAGAGTAATACGTCTTCCAGACTCCAGTTTTGTGCTCATACAGCATCTCTATGCTTGAATTGTTTTAATCCCTTTCTTAGATCCCTGGAGAGGTCCTAGCTAATTACGAGGCCTCCTGCTCCTTGCTCAAACAGATCAAGAAAATTAGAACACAAAGGTGCTGGAAACAAGATGCTCTAAAGTCTAACCTTTGCTTCCTTATCAGTAGAATAAAAGAATAGATAGGTAGACATCATAATGAATGTTTAAAAATAATCTCAGTTTATTTGGGGAAAATGTAGAACAATATATTCCTATTTTAGATTTTTTCTAAGATCTCATAAGCTGAAAGGAAAAAAACTTGGCATTTTTTTGATCAGTAATTCTGTTGATCAAATATTCACTCTTACTGTCTTGAGTAAAAAATAATCTTGTAAAAATGCTGCCAAAAAAGCTTCAGTTCTGAAACAAATTATATAGTCAAATATAATCCAAAAAGTGCATTTAAAAAGCACCAGTCTTCTTTGTGAATCAAAAGATAGGGTCAAACTTTCTTGTGACTCATCACACCTCTCAGACCCACAAACTTAAAGCAATAAATATATTTAAATTATGAAAAAATTGAAAAAGACAGAATGACCTCAAAAGTTTCCTCTGTTTTCCCTAAAAAACCCAATTACAAAGCCCATACGTGCTACGAAGTGCTGAAAAAGTACAATGAAGCTATAATATTAAAGAACCTGATCTAAGGCAAGACCTGTACTGGGGCTGTTGACATTATTTTCACCTGATCAGACTGAAAGCACTACACAGATAACCCTTCCAAGACACTATGTCTTCTCAGCGTAGTCAGCAGGAAGTACCTGAAATGCACATTTGAAAAAGGCCAATACAAGAATGAGTGGGGAAGGAGGAATATTTTACATTATTATCATGCTTACATTTTGAAATTCCAAGCCAAACATACTGAATGGTCAGGGACCAAAAGTGTGGATGAGCCAACTGTGGATCAAATACAATGAGAAATTTCAGAGTATTTTATGTAAACAGTTTCTTTTCTTCAGAACGCTTGGAACATACCATGAAAAGGCTTTGGAATTACTATTACATATTCATTATATCAATCATCTGTATATTGGATTGAATTGCCTTCTGAAAGGCCCCCTGAGCCCAATGTTATCTTTATTATTAATTTGCTGATTCATATAATGTTTATTGTTGTGGCAGCCAGCACCTTTAATTAAGAAGACTGAAATACAAAGGAAGGTAGGTGGGCATCCTTTCAGATGGTAATCTGTTTCCTGAAGCACAGATTCAGTGGCAATCTGCCCAGGATAGAACTGAATTACAACTCCCAGCATCCCTCTCCTTTCCAATGAGTTGTTTTATTTTTAAATCAAGGGTTTGAAGACAGAAAGATATTTCAGATAACACACAATTCAAGGACTATCCCAAAGGGTATTTTTCATATTCATTTCAGGAAGTAGCCTGTAGGGTTGTTCATGTAATTAATTCACACGTAATTCAAGGAAAGTTGAACTGTTCATTGTACTACTGAGTAAAATATCACATACATCATAGCTGAAGCTGGCAGCGGTGCTCACAGTTAAGGCAGCCTGACACTTGCCCATTACTACACCATTTCAACTACTTCCTATTTCCTGATCTACCAGCCACAAAATTGAAACACCCCAAGACATATCCTCAAAACAAGAAGACTCTAAGCAATATTGGATTAATGTCTTTTTGCTTCCTATTCCACAGTGTGTAACAGGCATTACGACTCATTATGCATTTGAATGTTTGGGGTGTTTTGCTAGAGTAGGAGATATTTCTCTCTTCCTTTTTTTTTTTTTTCAATTCCACTTTTCCATCCTCCATGTAACTCCTATCCTCCAGTCTGTACATGAGCATGGTTCAGACTGCTTAAAACATGTGGACAGAAGGGTCCAAAAGGAGTAGGGTTTACATTGTAACATTCATTGTAACTCAACAGGAGCAAACCTGACTTTATGATCTTTTTATATTTCTTACTTCTACTTGTACACGTTACTTGGAATGGTAACTCCCTTTCCTATCCTTCAGCAGGTGCTATGTCTTTTTTCTAAAGCGTATCAATATAGGAGAGGAAATCAGCTGAAAAAGTCCTTTCCCTGGTCCCCATCAGAAGAAACTGATGTATCAAGTATGTCACTTCTTTTTGCAGGATCATAACAATACCTTACATCAACCTACCTTACTGTAGTCTTACAACACTCCTGGAAACCTTTGTAATCTTGGCAACACTAAAAATTCTGATTATAATTGCTTCCAAATTCCCTGACTCTGGTTCCATGATGTCCTTCTGATGGTCAATGCTGGGCTCAGAAGCAAGTGCCAGGTAAATACCCTTACAATGTTTGGCATAAGCTCCCAAGCAGAAAAGGAGAGAAATAAAAGCAATTTCATTTAATTCAGAGGATTCATCCGTGAAAGAAGAAAGGATGCTGTAGTACATAAAACTTGAAAAAAAGGAGTTGTCTTGGGGTGACTTTATGATGTGTATCCCCTATCGCTGCTCTATGCCCAGAAATTATTTTTGTGCCTTTCTGTGCCTTTAAACTGAGCCTGAGAGGGAGGAGAGGAAAAAACCTGAGGGAACTCTTCAAAGCAGTTTGTTCAAGGACACAGAGATACAGACTCCTTTGCTTCTGTGGCAGCAAGCAGCAAGAGCGGAATAGCACCCTTTTTTTCAGCCAGTTTTTCAGCTTCTTTTTATCCGGAGGGAGACGGAGAGTTGAACTTTGTTTTCCTGGGACTTTAGTTTTTTCCCTTCTTCTCTTCTGGACTGTTTCAACATCAGAACATTTCGGGAGAGTTCTCCACCGAGACCCTGGAGGTGGGCACATGACCCAGCTCTGAGGAGGAGGAGAGAGACCACATCTACAGAAGGACTCGGAAGTTTTCCCAGGTTTCTCTCCACAGTGAGAGGTTTTATTTTTTATTATTATTATCCTTCTCCCATGTGTTAGTTAAACAAATAGTTTTTATCTCTTTCACTTTCGTCCGAGGAAAATTTATTTTTTCCCCGAACCTGGTGGGGGAAGGATAGTTGTAACCTGCCTTCTATAAGAGGATATTTTTCCTCCAAATTTGTCCAAACCAGCACAGGAGTCTACAGTGAACATGAGCCAGGAAAGAAGAAATAGGAGAATACACAGGATTGAATTTTCAAACTGGTGATCAAACAAAAATGAGCAAAACAAATTATCAGACATCTGAGTCACAACAGAAGTCTTTGTGCAGGTAGTAGCCCACTGCAGAATTAAAAGAGTGTGAATTACTTTAGCACGTATTGAAAGGTTTGAGTCAAACCATAATATTTTTGAGTTGGCATGGGATAAACACTATTTAATATCTTCATCAGTGACATACATAAGGGATCAAGGGCACCCTCAGCAAGTTTGCATATGACACCAAGCTGAGTGCTGCAGTTGACAGGAGTAAAGTACCCCGAGGGACCTAGAACATATGATTGTATAGGAGAAGATATTTGTTTCCTTCTTAGGAATGTTTATAAAATAAGTTCTTAGTATTTAATATTTCTACAAATGTAGCAATTGAAAAGGGACTTGGATATTAAGATTTGACATAATAATGTACACAGTCTATAAAGTAGCCAAATTTTAAAGCTATATTAGAAGTATATAAGCTATAAAATTACATGTATTTAGGCAGAAGTCTTTGACAGCTGGAGAATGATGATGACAGATCTTAGGAAGTTGCTTTGGATATGTGTATGTGCACACATAGTATATAAATTACCTATCATCTAAATTTGATTGCAACTTAATTTTCCCTTTGAGTACAAAACACATGAGTACATACATATCTGTAAACATAATAATTTTAAATATTTTAGGGTCACTTTATGTTAGAAATTTCCACATATGATTCCAAAAAGCACTTGAAGATAACTTTTCAGATAGAAGGGTCTCATGTTAAGCAGTGAATGGTTTAAAATAACATTATTTTTGAGCATTAGACTGAGCACCAAATCCATTTGAGTTCACAAAGTGCACACAGTATCAGTACTGCCCTGAAATATTAACAATCAATTTGTATTAACTAAACCAATTATATGACAGCATTTATACTTACCTGCAATGAAAAGTTCTTCCAGGTCCATCAACACATACACCTCCATTGTAACACAGAACTGAGTTCAGTGTAGACTCACTGCAAACATCAACGTCAACTTCACAAAACCTGCCAGTGTACCCACTCAGGCAAGTACAAACAAATGCATTGATGGCATCTTGACAAGAACCTCCATTAATGCAGGGAGCAGATTCACATTCCTGAGAAAAGAAATAATAATAATACATTGATTACACATCTTTAAAACACATTAGTAACTCATTCATCTCAACAGCAAGAGACTGATTTGCAGATTAGAAAAAGTATTGGACTTTTTTATTGTCTGATAAACAGAAGTCTCTAATTTGGGACAATTTTTTGTTTATATAGAGATCCTTTGATTACAACTCACTATACTTGTTCCTACTCATTAATCTTGCAGAGATGCAAATATAGCTTTATATATGCAGTCTTACAGCCACAAGTATGCAATTCCACTCATAATTAAATTTTTAAAGCATTTTTTGAGCCACAGTCTATACAATTATTTCTTCTAATTTTTTGCATTAGGGCTGACTGCTGTAAAAAAAAAACACATTAGTAAAGCAATTCTGGACAGAATAAAGAATTATATAAATGAATGCACACAAGCCTTTTATCAGTATTTCCTGATAAATACTTTCTCATTGTCAATTAATGCATAATATTGCAAATAGAAACATGTGAAAATGTTTATGTGTTCACATAATAACAATTTCCTCTGATAAAGCTAATGTAAAAATCAGCAAATTCAAACCACGCAAATTAGCAGCAATTTCATATTTCTCCAGAATTACAGGAGAGTTAGTGCAATAGCCAGTGCAAAAAATGTGCATTTGCCCTTGAACACAGAAACCTACGTTTTACCTGTATCCAAAAGGAGTTGTATTTTGCAGCTACAACCCAAATAATCTAGCTAAATCCAGTATTCTAAATTTACTTTCACACTTCCGTAACTTTAGAAGGTTTAATTCTTTAAGGATATCCAAGGGCACTCACATTTCCTGCAGGTACCACAGTAGCTTTGACAGAATGTAAATGCAGATATCCATGGGGAATTGTGAAAAAAGAACTTATTTTCCTATAAGCTCTCCATCTGGGTGTATATAGGATGATTTATTAGTGAGCATTACATAAGCTAATTGAATTATATATCCCACAGGAATATGGAGATAGTCCTACAGACTGCCAAAAATCCTGTGTCTAGGTTCTAGAAGTAGTCTTTTGCTATATTCATTACATTTTTTGTTGGCAGACAGTACTGTCCTTTTTTTTGTTTATAAAAAGATCTCAATTCACAGTTCCAACTCCCTGACGTTTTTTTATTCCATTAACTTGTCTAGTCTTCTTAATTTGTATTCACTAGTATTCTACACTACAAACCTAAAATTGATTTATTCTCATTAGCAGAATAAATTAAATATATATCAATTAATGGATCAAATATGATTTGAAAGTTAAAGTCCAAAAAATACCAAAATCATCAAAGTAACTAAGGATAAAGCTCAGACAAATGCTCTCAGCTTTCATTCAATACACTATCACAGTTGTACCAAGTTGTGAACAATGCAAAACCTTTTTATTTTCTTTTGTGAAATGTATTGTTCTTTTAAGATTTTACAGTAAGATAAATGTCAGACAGTTTTTAGGAAAGAAATCACACCTATCACTTTCCAGTATATTCTGATGTGCTGCAGCTAAAAGTTCATCATTAGACTCACAAAAAACCAGAATACACTATACCCAGAGACTTGCTAGTCTGAACTGCTCTTAACTCATGAAAGAAAATTTGTGTCAGTGAAAAGACAGAACTATGTTAAAAATGCCACAGATAACTTTATTGCAAAGTTCATGAGCTACCACACTACCACCAAATGCTGTAGTTTGTAGTTTAAAGAACAAGGACATGAAATTACAAACTGAAGTTGCAAGATAATTGTTACCAAGTCTTGCCTGTCTTAGATCCCATGAGAGACCAATTTTACACAATGACATTAGGGAATAGCTGACTGCAAAAATTCCCAACTACCCTGATTCTCTGGAGATAAGCTCACTGAAACACCACTGCTATTTTCACCTTGTCTTCCTTCATATAATGGGAGATTGAATCTTAACTATGACTCCAAACCAGACAGTTGCTAAATCAGAACAACAATTGTAGGGACTTGTAGAAACATTGTCTCTCTTCTTCAGTACAGTAGCAGAAAAATATTTTCTTGATCACCTCAGGTGCCCAGTTCCCAACCTAATAAGATATCTTTTAACCTTTTCTTGCTTAGAAGTGATCAGATAAATTATTCATAGGAAAATTGTCTCTGAATAACTAAGAAAGATGAAAACTACAAGAATAACATTCACAAAGATGGGTCATTTTATCTTTTGCAAAACACAGATTTCTTGATACATAGGAGTGTCACAACTACTGATTTATTCATACTTAAATTTGTACCTTCTTATATTCATGGGGTCTTTTCAATGTTTACTAAATCTGAAACTTGAATTTCAGTTTGAAAATGCATAATTTTTAATCTTCAGAGACAAAATCTTAATCTGACAGCAAACCTCTTAAGACTTTGTTCAAGTTCTACTAACAATTTGCTAGCAATAAATGTTTAGGAACCAAAAAAAAGAACCAAAGCCACATACACAGACAAAAAACCCCCAAAACCAAAAAATCAACCAAGCAAAAAAACTCCACCACAAAGTAAATAATACCAAAATGAAACTCCCCTCAAAAGGCACAAAATTACTGTCAACCCTGTGTTGGAGTTCTCAGCAGAATTATTCCATTTAGAAAGCAGAGAACATGCTAAGACCTCCAGGTCCCACTAAGCAGTCATAACACTGAGAGGTCACGGGGCAACAGTGTCAGCTTTGGTCTGCAACTTGTTTTCTTCCTCAGAACTTTCGACAAACATTAAGTACTCTTTTTAATTACTGTCTTTCAGATACCTTAATTCTTTTCAAGCCCTACTTTCATTTTTAGTTTCCTCTGACAACACAGAAAATCTCACTGTATGATTGGGTTGCCTTCGGCTCACCCAGCTGTGGCCAGGAGACCCAAGGCCTCCCTGTGGCCATGGCAGCATTGAGGCCCTGTGTGCATGTGCCAGACTCTCCAAATTCACACCCGCCTGGCCTCATCACTCTGGCCCAAGCAGCAACACACTGTTACGGGCCTGGCAGACAGCTTTGTTTAACACAAAGTCATTAAGATAACTCGGGTATCTCTCTGCTGCAGTCTTGTTAAAATAGCTTAGTGAGGCAAGGTTTTGCTTGCAGTGGGTGGGGGGGCTGCAGGGTGGGGCCGCTTTGTGAGGGGAGGCCAGGGCTGTGCCAGCCGGACACAGCCGGTTCCAGCCGGATCCAACCACCCACCGCAGGGCACGGCTGAGCCCACGCCCCGGGCGGGGCAATGTGTTTAGAAAGGGTATAAAACTGCGCAGAAAAGCATCAGAGACAGGAGTGAGAAAAAAAGTGTGAAAAAACCCCTTGCAGTCATAAAGGTCAGAGAATAAGGAGAGGGAGGTGGTGTCCACCAGGGATCCCCAGGAAGGTCCTGGAGAAGACCATTGTGAAGCAGGTCGGCCCCTTCTAGCCCACAAAGGACCACACAGGAACATATATCCACGCTGCCATGGGTGTGACACCACACCACAGCAGGGGGATGTGCCCCAAAGGAGGCTGCAGCCCATGGAGAGCCCATGCTTGACCATGCTCCTGGCAGGAGCTGCAGCCTGTGGAGAGGAGGCTCTGCAGAAGAACGTTTTCCAGCAGGTTGGAAGGAAAGTCTTTTAGTTTTTCATTGACAGTAAATTAAATTAATCTTCCCCAGGCTGAGTCTGTTTTTCTTGTGACAATAATCGGTGACCATGACCAATCTTCCTGTCCTTATCTTGACCCACAAGCTTCCTTTTTTATTTCCTCCCTCTCTCCTGATAAGGAGGGAGAGCGCTGGAGTGGCTGTGTGGATGTCTGGCAGCCAGACAAAGGGAACTCATCATACCTGGGTATTCATAGGCTGTAAAACTTTCTTTTCTGTCCTATTAGAGCAAGTAACCTGTCCAAACAGAGCTATAATGCCTAGCTTTCCTGTGGCCATCATTGCCCTTTTTCTTTTTCCCTTTCTGTTTTGTTTGTTCTGTTCAAGGGCAGTTTCAGTCAAACCAGGGCTACAGCCACCCACAGCCAAGGAAACCACGACAGAAAAGCAGCTCCTAAGGCCTCATCTTCTCATCTTTTTCTTGTTCTGAAGGGGTTTGTTCCTTTCACTGTCACCAAACAAACCCAAAAAAACTCCATCCTTATTGACTTCAGTTGGGGTGCTCTGCTTATTCCTCAACCTTCCTCACATCTTTTAGAGATGCCCAGTACTCACACTTTACAGCCTACCATTGCTCCCCTTCCCAGCTCATCTTTAAAAGCATGGATGGCTTTAATAAGCTCCAACGTAAGGAAATGATTCAACAAAATAGAAGTTAAATAATTGTAATTACTCGTATAGAGTTTTTAGCAACTCTTCATGAGTCTGACACACTTTATACTCATTCAAGCATCTTTTGAGTTTTCTCATATCTGACCTCGTAGGAGTAAAGCAGGAGGGGTCCCTTTCAGTATGCATTTGTTATTTTGAGTTTGGTATTTTTTTTCTGTGCAGCATGAGCTTTCTCCATTTTGACCTAACAAGGAATCCTTTGAGTTTATGTGTTGTTAACAAGTAATGACCTTGGAAAAGATTTAAAAATTATAATGGACAAACTATCAACATGAACTCCCGTTGGAATGCTATGAAAAAAATTGCTAATTCTACCCTTAAATCTTCAGAGAGGGGAACTATGACTTACACTATAACTTACTAAGACAGGTGATTATTTCTCTTTTTATGGTTAGTGGAAACTGAGATATTGTGCCAAGTTCTGGAATCTGTTTACTACAAAGAGTGTCAAAAAATGTAGACTATTTAAGTACTATCTAAAATACTTCACAGTAAGTTAAATCTAAGAAAAATAAGACTTAACAGAATTTTTAGGATAAGATTTTTTTCATAAACATTATTACATTGTATATATAATTTTCACATGATACTGCTAAAAACAATATATACAGGTTAAAAATTATTAGAAAAATTTATGGAATAGAGATCTGTTTCTAGCTATTAAAAGCAATAATCAGTGTGAGTTCTTTGCTATAAGAAGTCCCAGAATTCTTGATGACTCTATGAGTGTTCTCAGGTTTATGTAATCACCAAAAAAATTGAGAGAGAGAGAGATAGATAATGGCTGTGCACAGTTATTTTCACAAGAGCTATTATAAATTAAGTATTTAACACCCAGAGAAAGTCAGTACAAAAATAACTACCTGGATTCCCCAAATCCAGATATATCCAGCAAGAGATAAGGGTCAGCTTGACTGCTGAGAGTCAGTCACTGTAAAACCTCCTTATATTTTCAAATAAAGGCTCAAGGCATCTCTAAAACATATGCTCTAGGCAAATAAAATTTAAATACAAGTATTCATTTCCATGGAGGTGTAAGTAAATGGAATATACAGACTTCTGACAGGAGAACAGAATGGTGATTTTCTGGCGTTATTTTTACTAACTATTTTTACAGTAAATATAAGTCCTTATTGATTTTCCTAGCATAGCAAAGCAATTTAAAAATCAAGGCAAAAAAATGAAAGAATATTGAGATTTCTAGTTATGCAGGTCTTCTAAGGGTGGATTTTTTTAAAAATCCTTCGTTCAAACAATGTCATACAAGACCCACTACATTTATTAGAGCACAATAATTTATTCTTCTCTGTATTTCCTGTTCCTTGAATGTCATGGTGCAGTAAATCTTGTTTTTTCTAGGAAGAAAATGACTGTCCCTTAAGAGGGTCCTCCTGGCATGGCACAGTTCACTGCTTCTGCTGGCATGGAATTGTTCTGAAATCTGGACTCTTAACAACTGACCTAGAAAGGCACTTTGCTCAAGGCATTCTACTTCCATATCCAAATCTGCAGGTCCGTACTGACATCTGTCTTTGGAAGTGAGGTTGGTCTGTCTAAGAAAGCCCAACCTTCTACATATCTCATTATATTATCTCCAAATTCAGAATCCATAGCTTGAAATAATTGTAAGGGAACACATTTTGGCAAACTAATAAAAAATAGTTAAAATCCACTATTTTTCCAAATAATGTTCAACACTCTTTCTTAAAACAAAATCTAGAAGTACATTTTGGAAGTTAGGATTTTTTTTTCTTTTCTGGCAGGAAGGACTTATTTTCCATTAGTCCTCCTTGGAAATGCTGATTAGAAATCCAAAGTTATTTCTAACTACACTTTAAAATCTATTTCTATGAAGGAGATTCAAGGCAAAAAAAAAAAGTAAATGTAGACTTATTTAAGTGATGTTTTGCTTCATATCAAAAAGGTAGTTATAAAGTGGAATGATTCTTAAGATAACTCATGCAAATCCACTATGGGGATGGGGGGTAAGGGGACGAAAGAAAGGAATTTAAAGGTATATTACACCACAAAAGAAAGATGCTTTCGAGAGGCATGCTTGCATTCATTTAATGATAGGACAACATTATTCTCAGGTCAAAATTGATTTTTTTTTAATAAGCAAGAGCCATGTGGCTAAGGGTTAGGAGTGAAATAAAAAATAAAGCAGGCAGAAAGTAAAAAAGGCTGTAAATGAATGCTTTAGAAGCTAATTCAGATTTTAAAGCAAGGTTTTTTACATACAAAAGATAGTATGCATATTGTTTTAATGAATACTGAATCCAGATTTTGAAAAAATAATCTAATTTTACAGTGTGTGTACTTTGGGTTAAATCTTGATAGTGTTGATGACATATAAAAGTATGAGATGAATGCTCCAGATGTATTTCTATTTGATGTTTAAAAAAACTATAAAGTGTATTTTTCTAATGAGTAAAATTATTACGCTATTTTTTGCAGTTAATATAATAGCGAGTACTTTTTTTTTTTAAATTATTAACTTTCTCAAACTTTTTGTTTGAGGAATGAACTAGGAAAACTTGTGTCTGTACTTCAGAATGTTGGTTTTATCCAACATATTTCAATTCAAAAGGAGTTCAAAATGATAAGAATATTTCACCTTGAAATTTTGGATTCCAAACACAAGGAGAAGAGAAAAAATAATAAAAATAAAGCTAATTTTGAGACAATGATACAAAACAGGAACATACTGGATCAGACCAGTGCTCCATCTGGCCCAGTATTCTGTCTACAGTAGTGGTGGAGGGAAAGCCACTTTAGCAAAATCTATGTCCCATGCATCCTCTCTTCAGCAAGCAGAACTATATAATCAGACATGATAAAGTATATTTCCCTGACTGGTTTATTTATCATTCACTTATAGACCTGTTGTCTGTGATGTGCCTAATTTTTCTGAACCTACTAAGAGATGACCTGACTCTCCAGCCTTTTGGGGCAGCAAGTTCTAGGGGTTCTCTGCTTCCTCTGAAAGGAAGTAGTTTGTTTTCTTCCAAATATTTCTCTGTTTATTTTTTTATGTCTCCACAGATTATTTCATTACAGAATTTGCAGAAGAGATTTTCCATTTATCTTCCAGTGCAGTAGTCTTCTAAATCTTGATTACATTCCCTTCAGCTTTCCCCTCTTTAAAGGGAATAGTTTCAGCCCTTTAAATATCTCCTTATATGTCAACTTTTCAATTCACATAGTATTTGTTACTCTCTGTAGCTTCACTAACTCTACCTGTGTTCCTTAAGGTGCAGGGTACAGAACCATGCACAGTAACCAATGTATGAGCCCACCTCGGTTATGTAGCAGGGAAATCATGTCCTCTGGTTCCTCATACTCTTCCTGATCATGCTGTAAGAGACCGTCCAAAGATCCCTCGTCTGCCTCACGATCATCGCCGAGGACAGAGACTGAACACAGGAGTCCTGGCCCTGCTGAGGTGGGATGTCTGCCAAGTGTTGCCTACGGGTGTGCCCACTGGGAACTGGTACGCATTCCTGAGGAAAATTAGTGCAGGTCACAATGGACTGCGCCGTTCTTGCTGCTCAGGCGGGAAGGACTGCGCTGAAGTGGAAAGGAACGACCTGTCCTGTACACCTCTCCGGTACACCTGTCTTGTACGTCTGTCCTGTACCTATTTCCCAAAGCAATGGACACTATAACAACGGCTGTAGATCTCCCAACCTCTTGACCAGTTGCCCCTCGCTTCTGAAAAGGACTATAAAGGGACCTTCTGAAATAACCGAGTCCAAGATCTCCCCGCGGAAAGAAGATGAATCTATTGACGGAAGACCACGAGGACTTCGTCTCATCCATTGGTAGCTATTGCCCCTCTTTTTCCCCCTCTCTACTTTGTTTTTCACTCTCTCTCTCTTACTCTCTTCTATTGCATTACTGTGTTGTGGGCACTTAATAAAGGTGCACTGCTTTGATTAAAACCTAAATCTCTGTGTCCTTTTACACTCTGAGGTCTATAAACAAACCATCACGACCCCTGCTTGCATTAGCGGATCGTGACACATGCCCAGCAGGTTTTTTTGCTATGCTTTGCTGTGGCTGTAGATTGACACAATGACTTCAGAGAACTGTCAATGGTTGTTCCAAATCTTCTTTCCTGAATTGTAACTGACAGTTGAATTCAGTTGTAACTGACAGTTGAATTCAGTTGTATGAGGCTATTTCTCCCTAGAATGTCACTTTACACTGAAGCTTATCTCCCACCTTTTCCCTCTTTCTGTTTTGTGAGGTCCTCCTGGCAATTGTCAAATGCAAAGAATTCACTAAGCTTCTCTCAAACCCTGTTTGAGTACACATTTTACACTTTCTCCATCAAGCAATCCCACCAATTCCCTACATCCAGACTTTGATAGATGTGAAGAAATTTTTATAATTTAGAGTGCCCTTTACAAGACACTTTCCAATTTTTGTTTTAGGTTTTCAGGGTTCCTGACAGCATTTGAATTAATATGTTCTAAATTTTTTTTTATTATTTCCATGTAGGCAAACTCTCCATTTGTTAAAATGTCATTTTTTCCTTGTGACAGCCTTAAGTTTCTGCCTTAAGCCACTCAGGGGCTTTGAACCTCTTTGTGTTCTTCAGTTGTAGCACACATTTTACCTGAGCTTTTAACATTATTTGTTCAATAGCCATTAATATGCTTGTGGGCCTCACTTTTATATAGTTTATTTTCCTGAAACTAAGTAAAATAATTTAATGTTCCTGGGGTTTAGGATATACTCTGTTGTTTAGTATACATACTATGATATCAGCTGATAGGATTTTCTCATACAAGAGATTAGAAATATGCCTGTTAGTTGAATGTCCTCAGAGGACTTAGCACTTTGGGGATGACATTCTTCTTCAACATTCTTGTAGGTCTCATCCATTTCTTTACTTCTCCAGTTCATATTATCTATTTTTCCTATTACTTTCTATTTAAAAGACTCTAATTCAGTCACTCTGACTTAAAATAAACTTCCTTGTCTCATGCCCAGGAGGTCTCTGAAATGTTACACACGCTGAAATTGTCCCATGGGTCTGTAACTACGGATACTGTGCTTTGCAGAATAAGCTGGATATCTCCCTCTCCTCCTGCTCTTAGATTTACCTATCTGCATCTTGTACATAAACCACATTATTTTTGGAAGTTAACATGAGTTTAGTTTCTTTCAGGAAATTTACCAAATGCTTTTAAAACTAGTTAGCAATAGGTAAAAATACTCAGGAGTGTGAAAAAGTCTCAGAGAGGCATGAAGAGCATCCACCTTATCTGAGGGTCTTTGTACATCCGCCGATGTTTGCCATACCCGTGTATTTTGTGCAATCTGGCTAGTCTTGATGAATAAATATTTGCTTGAAGTAGCCTCTGCATGTGCATAAGCTGTGGTGCCTTTGTGCAGAAAATTAGTTGATTTTCCTGATTTACCACTTGTTTCTATCTTTTATGAAAACAGAGAGAAAAGATCAGTAAAACCAGATAAAAAAAAAACAACCCTAGCATGTAGTCTGATCTATCAGATCAGCTTTCTATCAGATACAGATTTCTATCTGATACAAGATGAAGCACCAACAAGCTGAATTTTTCTCCTGTGTAAAGACTCAAAATGTTTTTTGCTTCCTTTTTGACAGGATGAGACAGTGTTAACTGAGCATGGAAGAAGCACATCTGTCAATCATGTTTTATCTGCCATAGCAAAGAAAAAAAAAGCCAAAAAGAGTAAGAAGCAATGTCTGTTACTAACCATAATTGCTTTTACTGCACATAGTATTAATCCATGTTTGTCAGAGAGAAAAGATCAATTTTCCATTATGTACATTATTTTACCATTTCAAAAATATGCAGATGTCAAAGAGAATCATGTGCATTGAAATTGATTCATATAATGCATATATTTTTACTGTTACTCTTTTTTGAGTGAATTCCATAAATGAAAATGCAATGAAAACTGTAGTAGATAGGGAAGTTCCAATATACGCACTCCATAATAGATATGCAAAAGTTATACGCTATAAAGATATAAAGTATTATTTTGTACCTAAAAGTATTAGACAACCAGAGAAAGTTTTGAAGTGTATTTTCTTGAAAACTCTATAGCAACATAGGTGAGGATGAAAAAATCAAGGGCAAAAAAGTAAAGAAAAAATATCCAAGTATGCCTAGGGAAACACACATGAAGATATTTTATTTTTAAACTGGTTATTTGAATCATCTTAGTTGCTGACCTTGCAATGACTACCCAGCTATTCTCTCACTCTCTCTCCTCCTACATGACACGGAAAGAAAATTAGATGACGAAGCTCCTAGATTGATAAGGACAGAGAGATCACTTACCATTTGCTCTAACAGGCAAAACAGACTTGACATGCGTAAAATAATAGTTTAAGTTCTTGGAACTAGAAATAGATTTTGGGCCAGCGAGAATCAGAAAAAAAACCATAAGTCCACACTGCACTTCTTCCCAAGTTCAACTTCACTCCTCTATTTTGAAGTTTTCTACCTCCTCCTTTCACCCTGAGAAGTGCAGACAGGGTGGGAGAGAGGGATCGTACTTTACATCAGCTCCTCTCTGCTGCTCCTTCCTTCTCCCACTTTTCCCCTGCTTCAGTGTGGGTCCTCTTTATGTGCTTCAGGGTGAAAGTGCTCCTGCATGGGCTCCTCTCCATGTGTCACAGTTCCTGCCTACAGCCTGCTGCTGTCTGGGCGCTCCATGGGCTGTAGCACTTTCAGGACATAACCACATGTTGCAGCATGGGGTCTTCTGTGGGATGCAGTGCAGATGTCTGCTCTGACATGGTTCTCTCCATGGACTACTGGCAAATACCTACTCCACCATAATTCTCTTCAGGGGCTACAGCTCCTACAATCCCTGCTGCAGCACCTCGAGCTCCTCTTCCCTCTCCTCCTTCAATGACCTTGGATACTGCCTGGTTGTTTCTCACACTTCTTTCCTCCTCGCTCTGCTGAGCAGTGTTTTGTACTCTTTCTTAAATACATTTCTACAAAGGTGCCATCATCTTGAGTGAGAGACTCAATTCTCCCCTGCAGATGGTTGGTTGGATTTGACTCAAATGTGTTGTTCCCAGCATGGAGCAGCCCCTGACCTATTCTCATGGAGGCCACTCCTGCAGACCTCCTTCTAGAACAAAATCTTGGCTCCTACACCAAATGAAATTGCATATCCCTTAATACAAAGAAATGTACCTACAAGTGAATTATCTGGATTACATCATGACTATTTTTTAAAACAAAGGAAGTGGCTGAAGCTAATTTAGAAAAAAACAATTACAGAGCATAAGCCTACCATGATTATTGTGATGTGCACACCCCTACATAGTCAGAAAGCCTAGCTGACCACTGTAAGAGTTGCATAGGCATGATCTATGTCTGAACAGGATGAATGCAATGATAGAACCTATAAAATATGACCCTTGCAGCATAGTGTAATCTGGGAATCACATTGCATGCAAATAGAATGACTATCAAAAAATGAAGCTGTTACTCTGACAGTAATCTGTCAAAGGTATATGTATATTGTTTCTTCCTATGAATTTCTAATCTATGCATTTTCAAACATCTCACTATGAAATATGATTATCTTTTGAATATAATTTTATGATGTTGTCTACAGATCATTTAATCTCTTGTTCTCTTCAAATGGAGAAAAGTGTAAATCATGGATGTTTCTAGAGAAAATATTACCCAAGGGTATTCTGTATTAGCATTGGCAACATCTGATAATCATACAGATTTGCAATATCATATCATATCATGATGGGCACTTTGTAGAGCTGGATTACTTATTTTCTGACTTTTTCATTCTGTAAAGGAAGTTGGAACCTAATATTCCAGCTAGATTTACTCCTTGTGTGAGACTTTCACGGATTTTCAACAGAAAAATTATGGACTATACTTCCTTTATGTAACATGAGATATTTTTAGTTATGTAGTAGCTTAAGCTGTAAATAAAAAAAATTATGAAAAGTCCCTGCATTCGTACATAAGTCAAAAAGAAGTTTCTATAACATTTTGGAATGTTTTTTGACAATTCAGTAGCACAATATTAGAAGCAGATAGCCTGAAGGAAGGTTCATCCCAGACTTTCTCATGAGGCCAAATGCATTTAAAAGGATCGTATCCCAAGATCAGATTAAACTCTGTTTGGCAGAAAACCTAAAAAAGTCTAAATCAATTCAATACTTTCTGCAAAGTGTAGTCAATATCATAAGCTCTGTTCGTTGTTCTGCCAGATGTAGTCACTTCCTCCAAATTGGTTTGCTGACCATGGGAATCTGCACAGCACAGACTTGCATATATGGATGCCTTCTTGTCCACAGCCATTCCCCATGAGAGCATAAAATTATTAATGAACTTCAGAGGAGAGAGAGGGCTGTGTATTAATACCCAATGGTTTTGTATCGTAGAAATCTACCATTGCCTGGATTTTGAAATTTTAGACAAGTCAAGGCAACTTTCAGTGTAGAACATTGCAACTTGAAGTTTACTATTCAAATATGCAGCTAAGCTACAGCAAATGAGACTCAAACATGCAAATTAGGTAATTATACTATTCATCCTGAATGGAGGGAGAAATGATTTTCAAGTAATGTTGGCTTAGCTTGCTGTGGCTTTTCAGATTTATCATTCACCCTTCACCTTTAAACTTTTTTAGACGTTTTGTTAATGGTCTTTTCTAATGGAGTGTCATGTAAGCAAAAAATGATGCACTTTTCAAAATGGATTTTAAACAACAATTTCTGTCATGCATTTCCAATATACTTACTTCAGAGGTTAACTAAATAAAGATGAGTTTCAAGTGACCTATTACCCTTTCCCCTATAATTTAAAAAAAACATTTTGAAAACATACATTAATATTTATCTCACATCTTGAGCTGGTCCATCCTGGTTCACAAGAGCATTGATACCCATCAATGAGATCTACACATCTGAAATACAAAACAGTGTTATTCAGATGAAACTCTGCAATTCCAGATTCAGCACTAGTAGTATCATTCCATGCATTTCAAAATAGTGGTCTGATGTAACCTTTTGTAATCCACGGTACTTTTCAATAGTTTTGTAGTGGATTTCAAATGTGTATACTATGGGTGCTGTGGCATTTTGTAAGGACTCTGATTGTTGCATTGGAAGACGTCTTCCAATTTCAACTTGTTGGCATGTAACAGCTAAAGATTTGCTTTTAAGTATATTAAACACTAATTAATCCACACTTACTGAATGCTAGTTACAGTAATGAACAAAAATGAAAGAGAAATTGAGATAATGTAACTGTACTACATTAGCTTAAGCAGGAAACATCTGTCATCTTTAAGTGTGCTTGTACTCTTACTTTATGGAAGAACGTAATTAAAAGCATTTTCATCAAACTTCCCATATCATTAAGTGCTAAATATTGCTAGTTAGGTATATTATCATGGAGATAATAATAGTTAAATAAAAATAGGTACCTTCCATGAAGACAAGGATTTGGCAAGCATTCATTAGCATTTATCTCGCAGTTTTTTCCGATGAAACCTCTCTTACAGTGACACTTGTAGGAACTGATGCCATCAATGCAACTTCCATTGTTGAGGCAAGGAGAAGACATACATTCATCTATATTTTCTTCACACCTATCACCTGTTTGAAAATCCAGAAAATGCAACTAAGCTTTAAATTCTAAACTCAAACCAACTAACAGCATATTTATTAATATTAATATTTCCAAATAATTGCTTTTATTTACATAGATTGTTCATATAGTTCATGATATTCATCAATAAAGAATATCCAGCTGGAATTAGCTAAGGTGTAAATGTCAAACAGGGTGGTTATATTGAAAAATATATGATGATAAATGACAAATATAAAATGATGACATCTGTAATTGTGGCAAGGCAAGAAGGCTTTAAATACCATCTTGCAAGCAATGGAGAAATTGAAATTTCAAAATTAAATTTGTTACACAGTTAGCAGGAAGTTGAATAGCACAGGTTTCCTATAGGGGGAATACAGAACTAAAATGGTATGTCTTGGTGGTGGTCTAACTATAATACTTATTTTCTCAAAATGAAATTGAAATGCAGGGGCTTTTGATAAATAATGCAAGACTAAAAAAACTCTTTCTAAAAAACTCTAAATAAAACTCTTTCATATTGTTTTTTGAAGACATTCACTAGGAATGATATGGTGGTGCACTTTTATGCTTGTGCGTGCCACAACTTCCATCTAACTATCTTAAAATAATATTAGTATTTTACAAAATACTAGTTGACAAACAACATGTACATAGGTCTCTTTGTAGGCCTGCCCGCTGCCTGGGAGGCAGCTATGCACCACACAGCCAGCTGCTTGTGCCCACAGTAGGATGGGGGGAAGAAACAAAAGGTAAATGTGAGAAAACTTGTTGATCGAGATGACAGTTTAATAGGTAAAGCTAAAGCCACACATGTAAGCAAAGCAAAACAAGGAATTTATTTGCTGCTTCCAATGGGCAGGCAGATGTCCAGCCATCTCCAGGGTCTTGGTTTGGGACAATTTAAAAGAGAACACTCTGGAATGAGTTAAAGTAATCATTGACAATTATTACATATTCACATATGCTTTCATTACAACATAATCTGCTGAGAAACTTAAATTTCCTTTCCAACTTTGTGCCTAGTGTATTCAAAAGGCATGTATCATGAGATATAATTAAGATTAGATTCTGCCAAGGCTAACTCTGTTGGAAAGAACAGGAATGCCTTGTGATGGTATCTCCATATTTTTCCCTTACTAAGAAAGCATTAGCAGTATTAATAGGAAAAATGAACCTTTGCTCCTGTCAATGCTAAAAGTTTCAGATATCTCTAGAGGGTAAAAGTCCATTTTGGCATTCTCACCCTAGGAAGAATTTCTGAGATTTTCTGTGAACAAAAACTACAATCATTATAGTAATTATGGCACAATATGTTTAAAGATGAAAATGAATACATGTATCACAGGAAAATTAATTATATTTAAAAAAACAACTAAAAAAAGGGTTTTTTTAGGTATTAGTTCTAACAAAGAAAATAACATTTTCAATATTAGGAGCTCACGTGTTCTTGCCAAAATGCACAAACTCAAAATATTTTAGATAGTTTTTATAGAAAATAATTTACATTCAGATGTTAAAATTTCTTCTTTAAATTCAGCATCCATATTCTAATACCCCCTGAACAATACATCACTAATCCGTCTCTAATATATCTCTAGCATTAATCCCTTGGGATCACTGGATTAATCCATCCTGATATGAATAAACATTTTCATTTAAATTATTTCCAAGAACAAAATGTACTAAATTTGCAATTTGTTGCACTGCAGACACAAAAGGCTGGAAGTTGGTTATGACTATAACCTAGACAGTCTGTCAGTCTCTTCCAATGTGACTGTCATTTAATTTGAAACCTGCCTTCTTTTTTAATCCTTTTTCAAAATATGAAAACTTTTAATTGAAATAATCTTTCTGAATACAACCAAATATTCTGTAAAGTTGGTGTGAGACAGATTATAATACTACCTAACAAGCACTTTGCTTAAAATGTTGCCCGTAAACTTTTTCATAGCTCAGACTGTGCCAGATGTGTTACTGTGCTTTGAGCTCTGCTTTACAGACCATACTTACCTTGCTAGAAATAATTCCTCCACACATCAAAGAAAAGGGAAAAGTACCTCACACATACCATGTGTGTGTGTGGGGGGGTCAGTGTATTAATGGCTACCTGTGGGCTCCCCAGCATGGCAGAATGCTGCAGGAGGCAAGGAGATGCCATAGATGTAAGACTAGTATAGAGTAATAACAGTAACACTAAGATGAAAAGAAGACTTAGATGAAACTATTCTCCTACTCTTTCAAATCATCCATTCATGGGAAGGATCAGTCTGTCTCATAACTTAATAAGGAAAACTCAGCAGCCTTTTCCAATTCCTACTTTATATTCAAGCCACTTCACTAACTGGCAATGCCTCAGACGTTCTTGGAGCTCATTTGCACAATTCTACAACTGCGTTCTAATCTAGAGATTTTCACATCTTCTGTCAAGTCTTTCACCTGCATCTTGAATCATGTGTTCAGTGTTGGGCCCCCAACTCCAGGAAAGGGCAACGAAGCTGGTGAAGGGTCTGGAGCACAAGTCCTATGAGGAACAGCTGAGGGAGTTTGGGTTGATTAGCCTGGAGAAAAGGCTACTCTCTAAAACTGCCTGAAAGGCCATGAGGTAGGGGTTGGTCTCTTCTCCCAAGTAACAAGTGGCAGAATGAGAGGAAATGGCCTCAAGTTGCACCAGGAGAAGTTCAGATCGGATATTAGGAAAACTTTCTTCACTGAAAGGGCAGTCAGACATTGAAACAGGGTGCCCAGGAAAGTGGCGGCATCCCAGGACTTGATGCTTGAAAATACTATATATTCTGGCTTGTTTACTTCCTATCAGACTCCTAAGAAGATATAATAGAACTTATAAATATATATTATAAGAATATGTAAAACCTTTATATACCAAATGTAAAATTACTTCATTATTAGGGTTAAAGATTGAGGAAGATGAAGACTCTTCAATTCTGGGATTTCTTTTCTTTTTAATATGAGATAATAAAAAGATTTGAGTGCTGTTTGAGAAGATTAAAAATTCAAGATACCAGTTTATGAGAACTGACTTGTTTGAAAAGAGGAAAAGGAAGAACACAGAATTTTGTGCAACAATAAAGTCAAATATGTTCTACCTGAAAAGAAAAACAAATGCATGATAAAAAAGCAATTGATTGCTGAGAGCATACTCAAAAATGAAAAAGAATAATAAGTTTGAATGTTATACTAATTTATATATGATATAGAAAAAAGAAAAAGAAAGTTGGTCTTTCTCTAGTAACTGAAAATTTTACATCCTCTTGAAAAGAGAAAGAACTGAGAGAAAAGGAGAGATGTTCTTTCAGAACTGCTCAGCAGCACCTAGTTCCCTTGTTGGAGTCAATTTTAGTATCAAATATTATAAGACTATTGACAACTACTTGTGACTATTCTATGAGATTTCATAATAGACAGATGTTAATCAAAAGATCAGTTCATAGGTTTCTCATATGTATAACCTATAATGAAGACAATGATGTATGTAAAAAATTGTATAGCATAAATCTAAGGAATGAAAATTAACAAATTAAACATGAGCAGAAATACTACAAACCATATTGCAGAGCATATTCCAGTTACAGAAAGAAAATTAATTATTTGTTAAATAATTTCAGCTTAAGACTGTGAAACCCTAAAAGAAGCGGGAAAAAGAGGAGCAAGAATATTTTATGCTTATGTATCTTAGAAATTTTTAATTACATTGATAATCTTGTGAAAAATCTTTCCATTTTTAAATTGATTTTAGGTCCCAGTACCATGTTTACATAAGTTTATAGCGTTTAATTAATGGGGGTTTTTAAATTCAGTTGTGGTTTGTTTCTTTTTTTAAATACCTTTTATCTAACAGTGCTCTTCATTACTGCTATAACTCTAAGAAACATTTAACTGCAAGCAATTATAAATCATCAACAGAAGTTATCATCAACACACTGTAAAACAATACTTAACACTTAGTTATTTATATCTTCATTATATATCTTTCATAATTTGGATAGGTATATATTCAAAAATGTTCCATTTTGACCATGATTGATCATGGCAAATGATCACTCTTGGCTGACTTTCTGGCCAAGAAAAAACCCAAGAATATAATACAGAGCAAAAAATATTTCAGCTGAGCTATCTGGGATCAAAAGTGATGTAAAGAGAAACTGGTGTATGGAAAAATAATGTAATAGCCTGTCATAATTAAAGAAGAAACGAACTGGCATGAAAATGAGGTGAAAAAATTAAGGTATTTCCCCTATTACAGAAAGATGTAGAAATTACATCTTGAAAAAAATACATGTAATAATTTCTACCAGCTATTAATTTATTTCCACAGCTTTTAAATACTTTGTTATAAATACATTTTCTGAATACAAAACATAATATAAATAAATGCTTTTGTGTCCATAGAAGACACTTTTAAGTAGAATTTGTCTTTCATATCCAATAAATAACTTTGATACAGTGTATTTCAACCATCATATTCTAAAGCAACCCTCTTACAAATCTAGAAGCATACTTAAAAATAGTAACTGATGGCAAAGAACAAGTATTCATTTTGTCACATTGACATTAATCTTGTGAAAAACATGAGGTCCTTTTAACATCATTTTAGTATTGTCTCAGCCTGTTATGAGTAAATAATCTGTTAACAAAAGTTTTCTATGTATAGTACATGGAAAACTAGGGCTGATAAGGTCACTGAGCTTGTTTTGGTTGATTTCATCTTAAGTAAGATTTATTATAGCTTCGTGACTAATATCAGAGATTTAGAATTTCTATTTCTATCGTTCTTTGTGTCAGTAATAGATTTATTTCAGGCAATTATTTCACCTATTTCAAGTCAAGTTAAATTGGTGTTGATTGGACTGCAGAAAATTCGAAAGGTTGCCACCTATTTTGAAGTACCTTTTTCTTTGTTTAGACAAGGTTTGATTTCCACTCTGAGTGGGAAAGCAAAGAGAATTTTACAAGATAAGATTAGACCACAGGAAACAAAGTAGTTAAAACAATTAAAAAAATTAATGTGTGTGGTCTGAAACTTTGACATTTTTCTTCATTAAATATCAATTTGGGACCTTAGATATGCATGCATGGCTCTTGAGAACTATATCTTCCCATTTAATTTAAAAGTCAATACAAGAACCAGAGGGATAAAATACAAAAACATCACCTGCAGCTTGCACTGTTATTGAGATATTTGAACTTTAGACTGGAGCATAATTTCTTTCTTCTCTTTGTTTGATGGAACATGATACTGATACTTTCTTGTTCCCCTAGTCTTGAGCTCTGCTTGGGTTTGCCTTTATACCTTTCCTGCTCCCAGGCTGGCAGCAGCGCCCAGACACCCCCCCCCCCTTAAAACCCCATGCACGCAAAGGGCCATGGTTTGTCAGGCAGTGGCAGGTGGGGCCACTCAGAGCTGAAGCTGAAGCTGGAGCAGAGCAGGCAGCAGCCACTGGCCCCAGCACAGGAGTTACACCAGTGACCTGATGAGGCCATAGGCCATAGCAAGGTCGAGCCCTTGCACTGCTGGGTCAGTTCACAGCTGGGGCATCCCCCTACTGAGGGCAGAAATATTTACTGAATTTAAAAAAGAAGAAATCAAGCTACGCCTAAAGATATAGCAGTTAAGAATTATGATTTAGTTGACAGTTGAATAAACTTACAAAAAGGGATCTAGAACAAGATAAACCTGAAGACCGTGCAGTAAAATCTATTAATTCATGTCTGAATATTGGAAACATCATAGGAAAAATAACATAGTTGTCAATATTTCCAGAGAAGGCAATGTGACATTGTTGCACTGTAGCTGGGCAAGCTGCAAACATCAATTAAATATATATGACATCTTAACTTTAACTACGTAGGATTTAGTGTGATCAGTTACTTTATTAAAACTGAGGAAAACTTTTAAAACTAAAATCTAACTGAAAACTTGTAAGTGAAAGATAAATTTCTAAGAAACAAAGTATCTCTCATTTGAACTAATACAGTTCAATATGGAGAAAAGAATTTTATTGGTATATTGCACTGAATATAGTATGTATATATTTTCTATATTTTCTGTATTAATATAAACACACACACAGTCTTACAGATAAAAAAAATGTTTTATCCAGTCTAGTCACTGTTCATTATTTTAACAGTGTGATATAAAATGGCATGTAAAATAATATTGAAATAAGGGAAAATGGAAGAGCTGTACCATGTGTTAAAGGCATAAAGAAAAAAATGTTCTATCATCACTCTAAAGCAATATATGAATAGCTTTGTGTAAAAAACCCATTCATATTTAATTCCATATCAGTCTATAACATGAATGCCTCCAGGATACACTAATATTAAAATTCACTATTATTATTATTATTATTATTATTAGTTTTTATTTTCTTCTCTGTTAGAAATGTTTTATGTTGTATGTAATGGTCTTATTTAAAACTGAAGCATTTTAATGGATTTTTTAAAGTGAAATGACAATAAAAGACAGTTTGCTGTTCAGCTAAAAACTCAACTTCTTTTCTTCTTGGGACACAAGGAATCACGTATACTATGAGTAAAGCAATGTATTATTCACATTACAGTTTAAATGTTCCATCAAATATGAGAACAATTCTGTGCTTGGAGGTTTTCCAGACCCAACTGGACAAACACTTGAGCAGCCTGGTCTGACTCCACAGCCAACACTGATTTCAGCAAGAAATTGGACTAGAGACCTCAGAAGGACCCTTCCAACTTGATTTATTCTGATTCAATAATGAAATTTCCCCTGTGCAACTTGACCCAGTAACCTGGTTAATGACAAAATGCATGGGATCAGAAGTATGACATGCGTGCATGGAAGAAGATGAAACTGCAACAAGAACATGATGATGGTATATGAAAAATTACTTGTGACTAGCATGTATTTTATTATAGCCTCATAATTTTCTTACACTTTTTAATAAAACTCTGGTCAAATTCAGCCTCTCCCAAATAAGTCCAAAAAGATGCTACCATGGCCATGTTTTTTGGAAATAAGAAGCACAACTTTACAGTAACTGTTCTAACATATAGCATATTGTGTTCTCCAAAGTGAAACCATCTGTCAGAAGACATTGGTTTAGATATTTATTGCTGTGACTGACTGAAACATCCACAGGTTTTTAAGTGATTAATTGTTTGTTTCTATCTTACTAGTTCTATCTGATTAGTTTGCTTCTTTCTTTCTAACTAGTTCCCAGTTGTTGTGGTTTAGGAACGGTATTCCCCAATTTAGTGCTGCCACTGGAAACATGCTGCTGCTTCCCTTCTGCCCTCCAACTGGAGGCACAAAAGGCAAAGATCAAGAGTTGAGATAAGAAAAATTTACTGGAAACAGCAATGAGATAAGGAAATTAACAATAACAGCAACAATATTAATAACAAAAGGTATAAAAAAAAGAAACTATTCGCATGGAAAGCCCACGACAATAAACAAATACTAGACAGTTTTCCCTGCCAGGTTTTCTCAACTAGAAGGAACCACTTCTCCCCAGAAATGAGACTCCCTGTCCTCCTGCTCCTAACAATGACCTGAAGTGGTATAGAATAATATCCCAGCCTTAGTCATACCCTTTTCTAGCTACTGCAAAAATTAACCCTGTCCTGCCTGAAACCAGTCAAGAATTTTTTGGTTCACAGTAAAAGAAACTGCAGCATGAGAAATAGTTATTGAAATATTCTTATATAATTTAAAACTTTTTCTTTATAAATACTATAATAATTTAATATAAAAGATATTAAGTACATTTACAACTTACACAAATCTCAGAGAAATATCAAGGAATCACAGAAAAACTACTGGTGTTATGATGTAGAATATTTCTTTGTGGTGTTCTGACATCAGAGCAGTTTAAAAGTTCCTTTGTCGTCGTATTTGTAGAAGAACAATTTGTGTGGAAATTGAGATTTCAATCCCCTGGTAACTTTTACAGAATAGAGACTCCTTTAAAGTATGCACAATGACATACTTGAATACATTCAGAGTCCCTCCAAAGTTATACTGGATGAAAAGTACAAAGACTCTCCTAGCTAGCAGTAATAGCTAGGGAACAACTCTAGGAGTTGTATCAGGACTTTCTCCAATTTGTTTTAGGTATAATTAATGTGAACCACTGATTTTGGTGCTAGTAGCCCTAGATAGTTTAAATTCTTACCTCATAGATCACGATAATAAAATCTAGATATAATCACTTAGAACTGCAGAATTCTTAAGGTTGGAAAAGACCTATGTCACTGGTTAGCTAGCATAGTCCTGGAAGTGATGTTCTGCAAAGGGGTGCTTACAGCTTCCTCTGGGACCTGATAGAACCTATCAGCTGGCCAGTTTGAATATGGACAATTCTCTAAGCCACTTAAAGTTGTGCCCGCCTCTGTGACGCACACTTAAGAATAGAAACCCTGAGGCAGACTTTCTCGTTTCCGGCGCTGGGACAGGTGGCTGTGGGCCCTGTGTGGGGGCCAGTGGGCCCAGCCCAGGCCCTGCTCAGGCTGGGCTGGGCCGGGCCACGGCCATCCTGGAGCTGATGGGCCCTGCTCCACCCGTGGAACCCTCCCCACAGCGCTGCTGTGGGCAGCCGGAGCGGCTCGGCTCCCCCGCCTCTCCACTATGATAAGACACATTCCAGCTGCAAGGTCTAGGTGAGATCAACCCTTTTAGTCCTGTGAAGAGCTGAAAACCTGAGGGAAAAGAAAGAGGAGATGCTTGAAGCTGAAATTCTGTTGTAAAGATATGATACGTTGTAATTTCATGAAGATATGGGGGGTGGAGTGTTCAACTTGCAAGCAAAAACACCTGCGCTGAGATAGGCAGATGCTGACGCAGCTGTAATTTCATGAGAAGTTTGGACAGGGAGAGATGGAAGCGATGAGGACTTTGGCTCCAAACGGGAAAGGAGAAAACCTCAGTTCCTAGAGATGGACCAGATGAGGACTTTTGCTCCAAATGGGAAAGGAGAAAACCTCAGTACCTAGAGATGCTCCCAGAGATAGTCCTAAAGATGAAGATGGGGAAGACCCTTTGCTCCCAGGGAAAGAGAAGGGCCTCTGTTCTTAGAGATGAAATGCTCCCAGAGATGGGTGAAGAGAACTTTTGTTTCTGAACGGCTCAACCTTAAAATTGTACCCCGAAAACCTTCAAGAGTGGACCCTCGAAAACAGTTGTGGGAAAAGCTTCGAGTTGGGGGAAGGGACTCACATTTGAGCAGAGAGAAACTCCTTTTCCTAAATGGACTGAACAAAGTTATTTGGAAGTGGGCGGCTGTCTCGTTGTGATACTGTGTTCATAGCACGAGCAAGAGAGACTCCTTTTCCTAAACGGACTGAACAAGGTTATTATGGAAGTGGTAAACAGACTGAACATCTTAAGGGTTGTCTTTTTACATTGTCAGTGGGAGAAGGGAGGAAGGTGGGGGGAGAAGAGTTCTGAAGGTGTGGTATTTTTTTTTTTCTTCTTTTAGGTCTGTTAAACTTCTTTATAGTCTTTCAAGTTTGGTGCCTGCTTTGCGTTTCTCCTAATTCTTATCTCACAGAAGATAAACGGTAATGAGTATCTTGGACCAAACCACTACACTTAAATTGGTGTTTCTGCCCAGTTACAAACCCAACCCACTACAAACTCTAAGATCATTGAGTCCAACCATAAACCTAGTACTGCTCTGTTCAGTGCTAAACCATATCCCCAAGTGCCACACTCCCATGCATTTTGAACACTTTCAGTGATAGTGGGTCTGCCGCTTCCCTGAGCGATCTGTTCTAATACTTGACCACCCTTTCAGTGAAGATTTTTTTCTTATATCCAATCTAAACTTCCCCTGGCACAACCTGAGACCTTTTCCTCTCATCCTGTCCCTTGTTACCTGGGAGAAGAGACTGAGCTGCTCCTCATAAGGATTGTGCTCCAGACACTTCACCAGCTTTACTGCCCTTCTCTGGACACACTCCAGCCCCTCAATGTCTTTCTTGTAGTGAGGGGCCCAGAACTGAACCCAGGATTTGAGGTACAGCCTCACCAGTGATGAGGAAGTGCTCACTTGCCTCACTTTACCACAAGTTCTCAAATGTTCTCACAAGACAGTCTTACCCTCTGAATTCTTCATTTCAAGCAAAAGCGTTTCAGGAAAGGATTCTACATATGCTTTAACATTAGACACTGATCTCATAGATTATATTTATGCTACCTGTTTCAGTTATTATCTGTTTAGCTGGGCATTGTCTCAGTTCTATTAAATATTTCTGTTCTGTTAAATAATATGTGTTTGTCCTAAGAAAGATACTTACATAGTAAATACAGCATCATGATCTAAAACATAAGGCAAACCACAAAACATCACAACATCACTTCCATAATTAGGATACAATGTTTAACACTGATTCTATTTTTGTGAGGCATGGTTTCCTGAAGGAATTCTTGTTGTTGCTGTTGTTGTTGTTATCATTATTATTAACATTGTTGCAACAAGACAGAAATTACAAGAGCAGTGTCAATATTCTTGAATGCCTAAGCAAAATCCATCATTTTTAGAGAGGTAACCAGCCTTTCCATGAAATCCATAAGGAAAGTTAGGTGCTGAAGGACTTCAGAAACTAGAAAACTGAGGAAAGAACTATCAGCATTTGTCTAGGTAGTATAGTGCATTAAAGAGTTAGAGTCTCTAGGAAAGATATTCTGAGCAGTGGAACTGCTTCAGCCATGTCACAATGACTTTGCTGCCATGCCTCTGTGGAGAAAAACATTACTCTGGGGCTGCACCCTTCTGATACAGCCATTTTTTTTTTCTTCCATTCCATATAGCTTGCAAATTTTGGACTGTGACAATAAAATATGCTTACCGCTGTCAGTTGTATGAGTCTAACAAATCACCTTCCTCCATTTTCACTAATGAATTAAAAATTGTGCTCAAATATTTCCAGACCTACTTGAAATGGAACAACGTTTCACATAAACTGACACAATGAATAGATGTCTCACCAACCGAGTATCTTATATTGAAAATATTTCTTCTAGGATTTTGGTTTTGTTTCTTGCTCTTTTTTCAAGTTTTCTTGTTTGTTTTTTCTCATTTGGTATAAATTATTGTTATTATTAAGCAGACTAGGTACAGAAAGAAAGAGAATTTGAGGGAGAATAAGTCATCATAATCTTACATTATATGCAAGAATTGGATTCAAGGCTTTGTTCTGGTCAACATGGAGTAACGTATGCAAAAAGCAGCAGCAGTTGTTTGAAACCCCTTATTAATTTAGTAACTATGAATGAGCAAGAAACTTGGAGGAAAGTGTGAGACTCAAATTGAGATTTTCTCCCAATCCATGACACTGCTTTAGGCAGTGGGTACAATGCGAAATGGGTCTAAGCCCTGACATGCACATGAGTGCATGAACAGTGTCCATTTTATCATTATGAACTGGTGTTCCCTACATAGCTGCTATTCTTAAAGAGAATTCATAAATAAGTTGCTGTTTCTTTTAAGCAGTCAAAAATAAGAAGTAGAACTTATTTTATTCCTGTTTTACTGATTTCTATAAATCCAGAAAAGAAGCTGGTTCTGTTTGAAGATAAATAGTAATTAACTGTAGAACACCTTGATGAAATCACCTTAGAACTGCTATACTACATACATTTAAATTAGACAATAATGAGGAACAAACACTTCACATTTAGATATTCTTTGCCAAAATTTATGGAATTTTCTCCATAAAGGCACAGGTCTGTAACCCAAAACAATTATATTTTACTAAACAAGGGGAGTGTACTATCATCCAAGTTCCTAATCACAGGTTTTATTTGTATATACAGTGAGAGTTTCTGTTGCCAAATACTCATTATGAACAGATTGCATGTTTTGAGCATAATCTCTATAAAAAATTAGGTAATCATTGACTTTGTCTCCTTAAGGACCAGAGACTTTGTATACACTATTGAGACCTTTCTTCTTACAAATAAGATTTTCAGCTGTTCAGTAACTTCATTCCTCTGAAACTACACCTTTCTCTTACTAGTTGGAGGTCACTGCTATTTGGTATGATAAGTTTTACAGACCACATAAAGTCATTGTTTCCTCAAATAAGAAAATATGTTGTGGACTACCTTCTCTTGTTGCTAAAGCTTACTGTAAACAAAATATTTGAAATCAATTTATGAAAAGTCACATCAAAATAGTGAACTTGGGTTATACATAATTATCTAACTTGGTTTCTGTTGTAGCATGCAGAACACTGGGCCAAACAAATTTGTTGTAGTGAAGGTCGAAGAACCAGAGAGCTCTGGTGAGACCACTCGCTGGCGGGTTAGCAAAGTATAAATAACTCACGGGACTCAGGGTACAAGAAAACTACCTCTCCCATCTGCCTGTGTGGCTATATGCTTGGCTTGGTCCCCCACTCCGCCCTTTCCTTCTTCTCCTTGGTTCCCTTTCCCTAGTCCTGCTTTTGTACTGCCCCTGTGCCTTCAGTTCATTGGTTTGGCTCTAGTACAAAATTCTGGGTCTGCATTGTTCACCAGCTCTTGTCCCTGGTCTCCCTTCGTGGCTGGATGAAATAAACCTTGTCCGTGGAAATGCCATGTGGGAGAGCCCTCCTGACTCTGTGCCTCTGGTAACTCTGAGCTATCTGGCTTGTGTGTGTGTGTCAGATCCGTGCCTAAACAGCCATGCGGGGGGAAGGAGTAAGCTTGCTGCAGTGCTGTACTGCACCACCTGAGTGAGCTCTTGCCAGGGACGCTTCAGGGAAAATGCAGTTATCTCCCCACCGAACCCCACGCACTGCATTACAAATTCTGGTACTCAATTCTTGTATTTATTTCCTGTAATTCAGTACCCTATGGGCTGAATCTGAAGGTGCTGAGAAAACTGGTTTATGTCCTTGAAAGGTTATTTGCTAATATGTCTGACAGACATGGAAAATGGGGAAGGTACTCAGTGACTAGGAAAGGAAAACATTGCACTTATCACTCCAAGATAAGCTGAAAGGATGATCTGGGGAGCAACAAGTCTCCGTTTAGTCTGATCATGGAGACAATCCTGGTGGAAGCCATTTCTAGGTAATAGAAGAGCAATGTGAACAGAAACAACCACAGAGTGAGAGTGGCCCTGCAGAGAACTTGGGAATACTGGTGGAAGAAAGATTGGACATGAGCTTTCAATATGAGCTTGCAGCCAGAAAGCCACTTGTGTCCTGGGTTGCATCAAAAGCAGCGTGGGCAGCAGGGTGAGGGAAGGGATTTTTCCCCTCTACTCTGCTCTGGTGATACCCCACCTGGAGTGCTACACCCAGCTCTGGAGCTCTTAGCACAGGAAAGGTGTGAGACTTTTTGGAGCAGTTCTAGAGGATGGTCATAAAAATAATCAGAAGGCTGGAACACCTATGAAGAAAGGCTGAGAAGCTGGGGTTGTTCACCCCGGAGAAGAGAAAGTTCCAAGGAGACCTTATTACAAATTCTCCATACTTAAAGAGGACTTAGATGGGGAGAGACATTTTAATAGAACTAGTTGCAATAGGAAAAGGTGCAATGGTTTCAAACTAAAAGAGGGCAGATTCGGACTAGATATAATGGAGAAATTTTTTACAATGAGGGTGATGAGGCACTGGAACAGGTTGCCCAGATGTGGTAAGTGCCCCATCCCTGGAAACAATCAGATCCTGGCTGGACAGGGCTCTGAGCAACCTGACTGAGTTGAAAATGTCCCTGCTCATTGTAGGGGGGTTAGACTAGATAATCTTTGACAACCCTACCTGAATAGTCTGGTTGCCATTTATGATGAAATGACTGGGTTAGTGGAAGAAGATCTGGAGCTCTTAGCAGTGTATGTCACTTCTCATGAGTTTAGCATGGCTTTGTCTCTGTCTCCCACAATATTCCTGTACCCAAGTTAGGAGTTTATAGTCTGGAAGGGTGGACAACTAGATTGGTAAAAGGTTGGCTGTGGTGAATTGATCATATTCTATCAGGAGACCTGTTAAAAAGGGAGTATCCTCAACTCTGTCACGAGGCCTAGACCCCTGGGAGGCTTAAGACTGGTCTTAAGTCATAAAACCTGAGGAAAGAAACCCTTGTACACCTCAGACTCTTCTATGTCTTGTGTTGCTAGGTCCCCCTCCCCACTGAGAAATAGGTCCACTTTTCTATTGGGTTTCGTTTTGCACCTAATGTATATATAAAAGGCTTTCTTGTGGCTTTGCACATTTTCTCTATTCTCAGGTCTAGTTTATCTTTTCCTTTCCTAATTTCAATTCTGCACACTTGGGCAATGGCTTAACATTCCTCCTAAGTAGCCCATCCCTGCTCCCTTCACTGGATGTGTGCTTCCTTTCTGCATCTGAGCTCAGTCAGGTGTTTCCTATTCATCCTGTTGGCCATACCCTCTTGAACACTCTCTTCGATGAATAAGGAGGAGCAGCAATGCAGCAAAGCTGCTAGCAGACTAAGATTTAATTGTTTAAAGTATGTAAGGGTCTACTTAGTAGGCCATAAGTCACTTTGAGAGGAGAAAGAATGTTTGTGTCTTGACCTTCTCTCCCAGGAGAGACAACCAGCAGTCCAGACTTGTCACTTCAAGCCAAAGACTCAATGAGATTACACCTTACTGTTCTAGGTTCTTTCTGACCTAGCAAATCTTTGCTGAATAGTGTTCAAGCTCAACAAGTCCAGCAAAAGTGCCCCCTCCTTTCCTTACAAATCAGACTAACTTACAGCATGGACTTTATAGCACTTCTCTGGAAAATGCGTAAAGCAAATTTGTGACCTTCTGATGGTGTGTTCACCAAACCTAAAGTTCCTAAAATTCTCCAAACTTACGTGAATGCTCTAATATTTAAATTAAAAGACAGACAACACTAACTCTACATTTAGCACAGAAACGCAGATCTGTCACTCTACATGTTGGATTTGTTCTCAGTGTGCCAATCAGTTTTTACCTCTTTATATGTAAGCTGCCTCTTGCTTTAACATCTCAGGGAGCATGCCGTTAGATTCCTCTCCAGTGACTAAATAAGTAGTCACTTCAGTTAGTAGTGTAGTTTCTCTTCTTCCACTGGATATCAATAGCAAGAAATGCAAGCAGAGGCTTGAGGAGTGCAGATGCAATCACTGCCAGAGCTGACTGGCAGTATAAAGCTGTAAAAGCAGCTGGGAAGGTCAAAAAGATAAAGTAAACTTCGCTGCCTTTTAATCTGTTAGATTTTGTGGGACTTTTTTGTTAGGTCAGCCTGTTGTATGAAAAGTAGAGCACAGTTTTCATTGTCCCATAGACAAGATGAACAGCAGGTTCTGAGGCTGATGATAAAGAAGACTGGGCCTCAAAAATTATCTAAAAGATGAAAATACAAGCTGTTATTTAAGCCAAGGTTTTGACTTCATTTAACATAAACTTAAGTACACACTTAATCACTTCCAAATGTCTGATTGTGCTCATCTCATAGAGAAGATAAGACAGAAAGGGTAGATCTGTGCTTAACTGAATAGCTATTTAGAACTAAGGAATAATTGCTGCTCTTCAGAAATGACTGACATCAGTGACTTCATGGTACTTAGTCATTTTTAGACATCTTTTGGATGATAGCCAATAATTGGCAGCTGGAATGAGAATTTTGAATTTGTATATCTCATTTTAATACACATTCTAATTTAGCCATTGAAATCTTATTTTTAATATTGACTGGAAGTGACAAAGTGTTAAGGAAGGAGCTGCAAGGCACCTGCAGTGAGGAGACCAGGGATTGCCTCATGATGGACACAGTTCCCTCTTTTAGTTTAAAGCCATTCCCCCTTGTCCTATCATTATGTGATGTTTAACAAGTCTCTCTGCAGCTTTCTTGTAGGCCTCCTGTATGTACTTGAAGGCTGCTATAAGGTCTCCCTAGAGCCTTCTATTCTCCAGACTTAACAACCCCAACCTTTTTGGCCTGTCTTCACAGGAGAGGTGCTCCAACCCTGTCACCATTTTTTGTGACCCTCCTATGGACTTACTCCAAAGGGTCTGTGTTCTTGTGCTGGGACACCTGAGCTGGACACAGTACTCCACATGGAGTCTCACAGGAGCAGAGTAGAGAGGGAAAATCACCTCCATCAACCTGCTGGCCACATTGCTTTTTGATGGAGTCCACAGCATGGGTGACTTTCTGGGCTGAAAATGCACATTGCCGTGTCGTGCTGACCTGACCTTCTTGTCAGCCAATAGTTCCAGTTTGGGATTGTCCAGACCCACATGCATGACCTTGCACTTGGCCTTGTTGAGCTTCACAATGTTCCCACAGGTCCACCTCTCAAGTGTGGCAAGGTCCCTCTGGATAGCATCCCTTCCCTCCAGCATGTCAGCTGCACCACACAGCTTGGTGTCGTCAGCAAACTTAGTGAGGGTGGACTCGATGTTACTTTCTATGTCACTGACCCATGAGTGTTTTCATCTCTACTTTCTTTTCTTATTCTGTTGATGAGAGGGACTGACAAAACAGCTAGATGATCAGCTGGCGGCAGGACAAGGTCAACCCAACACATTTAAAAAAACACAAACTCTTTAGTCTTTCAGAGACCTTTAAATTCTTAACCTCAAATGAAGAAAAACAGAAAGTAAAGCCTTAAGAATGATCAAGTCTTTCAATGAAGGCAGTCACAATTTGGTAATCCTAGAATCCTTTCAATTTAAGCAATTAAAAACTAACAAACAAAGTTCTAGAGTCAAAAAACTTGTATTATTAAATCCATTTTGCAGCAGAGTTGATGACCCAGACACTTATGGTTTATATTTAAATATAAAATAAATTTTTCATGAACATGAAAATTACTTCACTTGAGGCATGTCTGAGTCATCCACATTATATTTTGATGTAAGATTATTCAGATGGCAAGATTTAGAAGTCATTAACACCTCCGTCATGAAAGTGACCTTCAGGGCAAGCGATTGTAACACATTGTGTTTAATTACTTATTCCTGCTAAAACTTTATACTTAGGATATGAAGTGAAATTAATATCAGTGTTTTCATTAATATTTTTTAATATCGAACTCATTGAAATATGGAGATATATATTTTTTCTATTTTATTCTTGACATAATTGTGTAGTTGTGAAGTCAGAATGCAACATCAGACCATTTTGTATCAATGAAGATACAGCTGTACTCATAGATTATATTTTGCTTCTAGTTTTAGTTTGCTGATTAAATTCCATTTGATTTATAATTCCACAAACAGTCATGAGAGTTCCACTTGTTTACAGTGTATCTTTGGATTCCCTAATGAAGAACTTTGGTAACCTATCAAGCCAAAATAATTTTGAGATAGCCTTAGATGTCCTTAGATTATGAACAAATGTATTTATAGTAACATTTACAAAATCAAAGGATTCTAGAATCATATAGAGAAAAGGAGTCCCTGAGTAAGGCTATATTTCAAAGGCTATCTTGGTGTAAAAGAAGACTATGGATGCATGGTGTTTTCTTACTGAAAATGCCTTTCCTCTATGGACCTTAAGTCTCATAGATGGTACATTACAAAGCAAAGTGTTTCATTGGTTGTTTCTTTAGATTTGAAGTGTAAATTCAACAGTTACTGTTATAACCACTAACATTCATTACTCCAGCCAACAAATGGCTGTTCAGAAAAAGCAAGTTTTGGATTCAGTGACTCACAAGGCATCTTCCATTTTATGTTTTTATATCTAACACTCTGGTACCACCAATGTACAAGCAGTAAGCAGGAACAGCTGTCATCTTGAGTAAAGAGCTATTCTACTTAGGACTTTCAGAACTGCTTTATGAAATCACTTTACTTCTTATTTTGGTCCAGGAAAAAAACAGTTTCTTACATGCCCAATCATCAAAGATCACCAAAGTTTTATTCTCCAAAGTATCTGGTATAAGGATTTTAACCAGGGTGCATTAGTGGTATTTAGATCTTAGGAAGACTATTGTTGCTGTCAGTGAAATCATGACAGAATACAACTGTGCATTTTTAATCTGAACTGTGAGAATCTCTTTTAAGAGTCTATGTGATGTGCAAAGCATTAGATTTTATATTAGCAGTGTGGAGAAAAAAACCTATATTTTAATAGTTAAAAAATTATTTCGAATGTGTTTTTTGTTAAACATCTATTTAAAATGAAATAAAGTTATAAATCATGTAAAATAAATGCAACATAACATAAATTCATGGAGAAATTAAAATTTTAAGACATGCATTATATGCCAAAATTTTAGAGGCAACAGAGATCAGTGTCTAAAGACTGCCCTCTCTAAGACAGTAAATTACATGATGACCAGAAAAAAGTCAGAATGTCTAATAAAAGTTAATAAATTTAAAATAAGATTTAATAATAAAAAGAAATATATTACTATAATTTGGACTAACCATTTCAACGTATTGTAATTTGTTTCCAGTTTCCATTCATTTATAAGTGTATGATACTTTAATAGTTAATGATTAAAGTTCTGGGTATATTAAAATATTTTTTTAATTCAACTGATCATTTGGAACAATTGACACTGTCATCTATCTTTAAAGGAGACTGGTCCTTGACAGAAAAGTTGTTCCTAAATTGATGAAATTAATGAAGATGAAAGTGGAAGTACAACTATCTTTCAAAGATTTAAATGAATTACTCTTGCTATACTGTTATAAATTCAGTACCATAAATACTACTATTTTGTAGTTAGATAGTGTTTTCAAAAACTCAAACTTTCAGAGAACTAATTTAAAATTCTGTATGTTTGCCAGGGAAACAAACACTCAACATATGCGCTTTTTGCTTCATAATCCAGAAAAGCAATGTCTTGCTCTGAAAAGACTTCATTTTGAAGTCAAATTACTTTCACTTATTTCTGGGCCTGCTAACACTGCCTCTTCATTTTAAAACTTTAGTTCAACTGCTACACTTTTTACTGCACAAATTATTCTGGACTTAATCTAAGTGGTGCAATGCATTGTAGTTGTCCAAACAGTGTCAGTTTAGGGAGGGGAAAAAAGTAACTGGTTATAATTAAGTGATGGGCAATCTGTCACTAGAGTAATTTTTCAGTGTTTGATAGACACTTTGATATAACAGTACCCTTGTTAGCAAATAACTAACACTAAGTAGGAAACAACTATCCTTGTAAATATACTAACAGGATTTGTACCAAAAATATCTACTTGTAATAGTCAACAATTATTACAGCTAATTGGAAAAAAAAATCACAAAAAGCCCCCAACAAAACCCAAAGTCTTATCTTTGTTGGTTATATATGTTAGGGGAAAGCACTAAAGTCAAACTGCTTTGTCAATAATGAAGAATCACAACAGAAGCACACCTGCAGATTGCTTGTTCCTTTTCAGATGACAGTCTCCTAAGTGCTCATGTGCAGGTGTCTTATCTTTTATGCATATAACAAGGAATTCTTGCAGAAATGTATACATAAAAGTTAAGACATCTCTTTTACCATTTATTAATTAGAAATTATATCTGCAGCACCACTGCCTAATGAACAGAAGCTTCTCTTGACACCCAAGGAGTACTACTTAGAACAGAGGCCATCTGAAGAAAATATTGCAGAGGGAGGCTTTAAAAATGTAGGCAGGAAAATTATATAGATTTTTCATTTTTTGCTGAAATTTCAAGGATAATTTTGAAGAACAGTGCACAAGTGATACGTGGACTAAGATTCGTAGTGAATGAAAGGATGTACAGCTATATATATAGTCACAAAACTGTACTTGTTCTTTGTTCTGTGGAGAATTACATCCCTCTCAGTTCAGTGGATGCAAATTGCATCCTTTTTTATCTTGTACATTATGTGACATTCATCACAGGCTGGAATAGATAGGAAAAAACATTTTATGCAGAAAGAATGCAGAAATGATTCAGCTTGAGGAAACAACTGTAAATATTTCTACAGTCATATGATTCCGTGTGTTTTCATGTTACTTAAGATGGATCTATCAAAACATTATGTATAAACTGGTTCAGCAGCAGACTGAGCATTTAAGTAAAAGTCAACATCATTTTAGAGAAATTTTACTGCATCTCTAGCCATTGAATATTTCGCCATTATTCTGTAAAAACGTAAAGATTAACACTAAAGGCAACGGTGTTGATCCAACAGGTCAAGGTGCTGCTATGGTTCTGTGCAAATTCAAATGACAAGGTAGCATTTTATTGTTTACAAAATTTACTCTGTATCTATGGTAATAGTTTTTTTCCTGGCTGAATTAAAAGGAATACACATTGTTTTTCTTTGTATTATACAATAACTCATTTCAAATGAATGTATGGGTGTCTTAATACAAATAATTTTGAGCTACTTCAAAAGAATTAGATAAAATTCTATTTAAGTTAATATTGACTTATGCTCCAATAAGGATATTTTTTTTTCTTGCTGTATTATTAAAATCATGTAAAACCCGTGAAATAAGCTTCTTGGCTGTGGTAAAGAGTAGATCATACCTGTGAATCCAGGTAGACAGAGACACCGATACCCTCCAAGCCTGTTGATGCAGCTTCCTCCATGTAAACAAGGCAAAGTTTCACACTCATTTACATCCATCTCACACAGAGACCCATAGTATCCAGGTGCACAGTTACAAAGGAATCTTTAGAAAAGGGAAAATCAGGCATGTCAACAGAAGTAACAGCGGGATCTATTGCAATATTTTAAAGCCGTATGTATCTGCTGATGCCAAGTTGGTGTCCCTAATCCTCATCCATATTAAAATAATGAACAGACTTTTCTCATTTCCATGTTTCTGAAGCAAAGACGGTGATTTGGCACAGTAATTTTAACTGAAGGTATAAGGAATGACTTAAGGGCTAATGATCTACTGGCACAAGTCTCTGAATAACTTGTGAAGTGCTGTTGAACAAACACGGGGCTTGTAGCAGTCTAACTCAAGATCAATTTTCTTCTATTTCAGTCTTTTTCCAAATAAAAAAAAATAAGGAGGAAAAGAACAAGTTGTGATGAAGAAATTTTCCCTTCTGTCTTCCTTTAAGGTCACATAAGAAACAAAAAACTGAGTCAGTAGCATTTACTTACTCCATTTTAACTTGTCGTGTGGTGAAGGTTCCATCCAAACCTAGAATTAATATAAGGAAATCAGGGAAACATGTTTTATTTAGTAGTAACTAACCTGTTTATGAGATCCAGGCAAGTTCCATTGTTCTTGCAGGGTCTTGATAAGCATTCATTAATCTCCACTTCACACAGGGTCCCAGTAAAGCCATGTTGGCATGAGCATCTAGCAAAAAGGATGTCATACATTACTATTTAGGTCATTGTAAAGATTCCAGAAAAACATGGCAGATGTTGGGGGGTGTTAATTAAATGGTACCAAAATCATGTTTGCTTTTTACTGATAATTGCAAGGTGCAGTACTTTAACAAGCACCAAAAAGTCCAGTGCCTCAAGCCCAGTAAATAAGATTTTTGTTATTCTTAGCTGAAGGCCACAGGCATTGACCCCACTGTGCTAGGGCTTACTTAGAACTTGCCTTGGCCTGAGCTGCTTTTCACTTGTTTTGACACCTGCCCTGCAGCCAACTGACTGATATGTCTCATGCTATCCCTTCAGCTCTGGAATAGCATCTATGGTGAGCATGTGAGACTCTGAGATAATCATGGTATTACAAATACTGGCCTTTTGTGTTCCACTCCTGAAGGATGGGATGACATCCAGAGGGACCTGGACAGCCTTGAGAAGTGGGCCCGTGGGAATTGCATGAGGTTTAACAAGACCAAGTGTGAGGTGCTGCACCTGGGTCAGAGCAACCCTTGTACCAATACAGGCCGATGAGATTGAGAGCAGCCCTGCTGAGAAGGACTTGGGGGTGCTGGTGAGTTAGAGGACCCAAGAAGGCCTGAGACTGAAGATGAGAAAACCCCCACTGTGAACATCATAGTTCTCCTGACAAAGACTTCCAGATACCAGTGACTTGCAATAAGACTGCCAGTTCTTCTTGAGGAAGAACAAAATCACTGATCATAGGATGCAGACAGACGTTGTGAGGGTAATCATAACCAAAGAGACTTAACTGCAAGATTTCTTATGTAACAGCTATAATTACATCCTTCATGAAGCTTTTCTATTAATTTCAACTCTGACTGATTGTACTGTTGTAACTGGGCTAACAACAACTGTTTGCTTTTTAAAATTAGATTCTTATGATTTCAATTGGCCCTACAATAAATTCTTGGGGTCATATTTATGGTGTATATGTATTACTTTTTGCACACAAGAAGACTTAGACTATAATGTAACTGTCAAACACATTACACCCCCCCTCCCCCCCTTTCACTGAAGGTCAGCAAATATTAGACAGGCAAAGTACCAAAGGAAAAGCTAGATGATAAAAATCCATGTATCATACTGTGTATCTGTTACTCAAATAATTTTCCTGACCTGTAGTGGTTGACCCCATCCACACAGAGACCTCCATTCTGGCATGGGTGAGAGATGCACTCATCACTGTTAACTTCACAGTAAGTACCCTCAAATCCTGAAACACAAATTTCATTAACTGTGGATGAATGAAATCTACTACTTGATGTAAATAAAAGGGTCACAGATTCTCTTGGAGGTTTGTCTATCTGAGCCCAGGACTAATTCAGACAATGAAAGTGGCAGGCCTGGGAAACCTGAGCTGCACTCAAAGCTGTTTAAGAAAAGCCTGAGAGAAGCATCAGCAATGGCTATCTCTTCATTTTGGAGCATTTAAGCCGAAGCTCTTTACCCTGGTATCTGACTGAGCTGTGTTGCAGCCATGGCCAGTGCCTAGGCATGTGCTGCTTACCAGTATGCTGACTTTGGTCTACAGACAGGCTCCCTGGATTGACTGTGGATCTGCCCCATTCCCTGTAGGCTGGACCGGCGATCTGGCATACTCTGCTGTTCCTGGACACAGCCAGTGGCCCTGCCCTGCCTGCGTCATTCAGACACTTCCAGACAGTGAAAGCCATGACAGCCTGGCACTCCTGGATGACCTTTGCTTCTGGAGGAGCCAGCCCTTTCTGCTCATTGACCCTAAGATCAGGACTACAAGTAGAAGTAACCCTGAAAGTACTTTCTCTGATTATTTTTGTTCCTTAGCTTCAACAAGTTAGTGTCCAGACAGTATATGAAGTCTTATTGTACTTTAATGAACCAGAGAGAACAGATTGGGATAGAGCACCTAGCTAAATATACTGGGGAAATGTAATCCATTTTAAGGGACTGAAAAGGCTTTCTTGGAGAGTGTGGGACAAAATCAGAAACTAAAAGCTAATTCAGTAATTAGTATATTACAGAGAGTAATGGAAGTTAGAGGGACCCTATTTATTCAAAGCAGTCAGTAGCTGAGAAAGAAAAACAACTGGTTTTAATATTTAAATGAAGAAAAAATGTGATTAAGATCTTATCTGCACAGTACATTACTTGCATAATACATTACATTTGCCTTTGTAAATGTTCCAGAAATTGTACTAAAGAGAAATAAGACGCTTTTCAGTGACACATGAACCTTATTTCTGCTCTTAGACAGCATACTACATCTTATAGCATTTGCATAAATAGGTGTTCTGCTAAATGCATACTTGTGTTAAAATTCTATACATACAGTGGAGACACTAGAGCTAATTAGTTAAATTTTGCACTAATTCAATATATTTGTTTTCAATTCATGGAGAAATTAAACTATTGCAATGAGCAAACTATTTGCATTGTATGACTAATATGTGAATCCTGATTGCAGGTTGAATAAAGACCATTAATAGAGTTTAATAAAAAAATTAAATTAAAACAACATTTAAAATAGCCATTGAAATTCAGTATATATTGCTATAAATATGCCAAAGGTTTTACAGCATTATTTGTTAAAAAAATAAGCAAAAATCGTTATATGTACTTTTTTTAGATACCCAAATAAGAATAATAATTTATTTTTTTTTAATATTATGTATTTGTGATTTTCAAAGTACTTAATGAAGGTGGGGAAATAATGAAAGACCACTGTCAGAATAATACAGCTTATTTTTATCTAGAGAAAATCATTACTGGAAGAAATAAGTGTCTTCATGAGAGTTGCAGGGAAAGCTGTAGAAAGAAATCTCTGCTGTGCTCCAATATATGATCTAAACATGAGCCCACATCAAAGCAGTTGGTATTTTCTTCTTATCAGGATTATTTCTATTCAATAATTTTTGGGGCTAGACCTGACTGAAATGAGGTCTTAATATTTGCTGAAGGTTTCACAGCAATGTCTGCAACAAAGCGGGAAAAATAAAGCCTGGAACATATCTCAAACTAACCTTTCAATTATAGTCACTTATGCTGTTATGATGTCATTCTCTTTTTCAGAAATTTCTTGAGCTTGAAGGGATACCCTCGTTTATTTCCTATTTGTAGGTTTCACAAAAAAACCCAAAAACCAAACCAAACCAAAAAAGCCCAAAACAAAACAAACCACCAAAAAACCACCAACCCCCACCCCCCCCAAAAAAAAAAAAAAAAGAGTAAAAGAATTGTCATAATAGGGACAAAAATTCTGTCCTACTGTACAGATTTGAAGTATCTCCCTCAGCACAGGCAGCTTTGTATTCTGAATGGTTTAGTTTGTTATGTGCAAATGGGCCTGAACCAGAGCAACCACCCAAATATGTTTCTTAGCTGTAGCATGTGTAATCTGCATCTTAATGCTGCTGAACCTTCATCTATTCCTGCCTGTAGTTTGATTAAGGAAAAAAGAAAGGTAACAGAACTGTAAACTAGTACACCACAGACCAAGTTAAGTACTAGGCCTGGTTGTGTGAGTAGACAGAAGTCACTGACACACAAAATATTCAGTAGCTGTTCAATACATGCCATCCAGTGCCACTGAGTAAGGGCAGAAAAGATGATAACATGTTTCTCTAACTCTGGTTTAATTAAGAAACTGGGGGACGTAGTGAATGTAAGAGACTGGGACTCACAGGACTATTTGTAGTCAACTTCTGCATCTGTAATTTCTCATTTATTTGTGATGCTTGGAATTTCTAAAACTAAATTTGATTACTGAGTGGAAGGCTGTGTTGATGGGCAGGGAAAATGGAACTTCACTGAAAAGCACACACTGAAGGTAAACCAATGTAACATTATAAATATACATATAGACATATTTTAGCTTTATAAGGTAATCATGGAAGGGTTGTGAAGATAAAGCAAAACTGAAAAAAAAGTTAACAGTTTTTATACAAAATAGCTTCTTATTTTTTTGTGATATGATAGAATATTTAAGCAAGTATCTTAAAAAAAATATCACAGTTATCAGATTAGAATACATAAAATGGAAAATGGAGGCATTGCTCATTCTACTTTTGCCTGTCATCCTCACTGGTTATGGATGTTTTATGGTCTTTTTGAAGTAAATAGTACAGAAGGGAATATACAAAGCATTATTTAAACACATTTTTTGAATGCAGTAGTACATATTTTTCCAGCCCATAGCAACATATCAATGCCTTGAAAAGACATAAAATAAGCAAACATATTGCAGGCATTATATTTTATCTATTTTTCCTGTGAATGGAAAAAAATAACATTTTCATCACAAAATTTTACTGGCTATCTACTACATTATGAAATGAGCAATCTAAGTATTTACTACGCTATTGTCTTATATCTACTGACAAGTTATGTCAGTAGTTTTTTATTAAAGAAGTCATTATATTTTTTTCATAATGACATATACTATTAAAAATTACAGGCAACTACTTAGATGATATTTTGATCCACAATGAAAACTTGTGAACTAATGCAGTGACTTTTTCTAAGGAATTTTTAGCATTTCTAGCAATTTTAAGAGAAGATTTAATGAAAACCTGCTTTCAACTAAAATGTTTATTCAGAAACACACAAATCTGCTTAAAAGGATCCCAAAATATTATTTCATTCATATTTTCTGCATGTCTGTGTTGTAGTCTATTTAGAATTTATGAAGCTTTTAGAAAGGATGTTTCAATAAAAGCATATGACAGTAAGCCAACTTTAATTCAGACCTTAAATATGTTTTCAGAGTAAATTACAAAAAGAAAACAGTGCTACATTGTGCACACCTCTTGTACAAACAGAAGAGGTCAAACTTCAAAACAAATACTGCTGTGTTAGGATTAAGGTATTAATGAAATATTTATTTTAGGGATAATCTTGAACAGTCACCAATTACATTACCTTCAAATTCAGAAGACTAGTTAAAATGCTCATTCCTAAGTGGAACTGGTTTAAAAAAGAATTGGTAGTTTATTTATATAGTGCTGATTGAAGATGAGATACTTCATGAGTCTAACATATAAGGACTCTTGTATTTTACATGATATTCATACACAATTTAAAGGGCAATTTAATACATAAGGTTATTTTGTATAAGCTACAACTGCTGCCACACATAGCTGTGATCTGTGATACTTAAACTAAAATTTATATGGGGGTGTAATTTTTACAGAAATGCAGAGACATTTCCAAGTTGTTTCATGTGTTGCAAGAGTAAATAAAAAGACAATGAGGGGAACTGCTCTAAAATGTTTAATATTTCAAAAATATTACTGCATAAAACTATTTTGGAAATCATGACATTACTGGCATGATAACAGGCTTACTACTGTAAAATGGTTTTTATTTGTCAAACATATTTTACTGTTTTTTTATGTCACATTAGAAAAACTGAAGGTGTAAACAGAATTTCACAAGTATTGCTGGTATCCAAATAGGTTTTTTTAAATCAAAGGGATACAGGAATTAGTTTAAAACATTTATTTGTGAATGTATTGAATATGTATAAATATATTTGAGGAAGTATCTCAGAAAGGTTAACAATTTTTGTAGTAACATAACACATTCAAGACTTTCAGAAATTAACAGAGATAAAAACATTTGAAAGTTATTACAATTCTTTGTGTTAAAAAATATAGTCTTACTTCACTCTATTTTTAATTGCTCAGATGGCATGAAAGTAACTTTAATGTTATGAGGTCAAGAAACATCTGGAAAGCTGTTACTTAAGATGAGACAGATGCTATTTTTACTTCTGTTTCTCTGAAATATAGGAAATCCTGTATTTCTCAGCTTTATCTATGGGACTTCCGGGAGCTACAAAGTGATGGAATATGCAGAGTATAGAAGCTAAATATCTGCTGTCACAGTTATGGTCACTTTCTCCTTATTCCTTTGCAGAGAAATACTACAGAATTGACCTCTGCAGGTAACATGATTCTAACAGGATTCTTTTGCCACAAGCTCTCTACTGTTTTGCTCATCAGAACAGTATCATGGATATTTGTCTCCTTACCATGAACTATTTATGAACCAATGTTTGCAAACAGCAGAGATATCATAGCAGCCCCAAAATCATTAGTTCAGGTACTTAGGTTGTTCAGCATTACATAAGTAGGTACATAAATCAAAATCAAAGGTGTGTAAAATATTAGGCACTGTAAAAAGGCTGTTTCCCTCTGTGAATTATGTATGTGTGTGCATGAAAAAGAAACTGGCACTGAAGGGCTCAGAAATCTGATGATAGCAAACTTCAATTGAAATAAATTCTGGTTTTCATCAGCTACTTATTATTTCTGCTTGGTATTATAAAGTTTGTACATTATGATAATTTTCACTTAGCCTTGTTTCAGATGTGGGCTGAAACATATTTTGCTTCAATTCGAACTTCTAGCTGTTGATGCCTTTCCGTGCTGGGTCCTAAAGTCCTGGTCACAGTCTTAGATTGTTGCTCTGGCCCCTCTGTAATTTGCCGGCAAAGAGAGGGGCAAAGCAAGATGTGTTCCAACCCAAGACTGCGAGTTTCAAGGTCTTTAGGGTCCCTTCGTGGTCGCCAGCAACTGATGCCTTTTCCTGGTCTTAAAATCAAGAGACATACACGGTTAGAAGGGGAAAAGGGATTTTACCTTGGTATTTATTTTAAGGATCCTTAGGTGTACACGTCCAGGTCATGTGCATCGAGATGCACCCTGCCGAATCTCTGTGTCTGTGTCTTTCTTCCCCGTCCCCCCCCAACATTGGGTATAACATTATAGGCTTTACTAATTATCATATCTATCAAAGATTCCCCAATGAGAGGCTCAAGTGAGCCCCCCCTCCCCAAGGAACCTTCCCCTGGATGGTTCTATCTTGGTTTACAGAATGTGTTCTGGAGAGGACCTTGGGGTCTGGGGCACACTGATCCCTAGCTACGAAGCTTCTAAAATGTTTAGTCCCTTAGCTTAACAAACAAGTCCAAGAATGTAGGGAAAAAGCACTAGGAATAGAGAAAGGTAAAAAGGTATAACAGGGGTATAAAAGAAAAGGCAAAAAATCTTCATGGCATCACTGTAAGATGCAATAGAACAAATAAAAGTAATCACTGGCATCTAGAACAAAGAGTAGGCGTCATAGGAAAGAGCTATTGAGAATAGACTGATAAAAGAGGTGAAAAAGTCCTGGAAATAACTGTTTAAAACACGGACTTCAGAAATTACCTTGAAGCATCAAGGAAGTATTGCTTTTAGAAAGAATACACGGATATTTTATGGATATAAAGAAAAAATAGAATGTCTAATTCCAGTAAAAACTGTATCTGTTGTTTCGCCTTAAGAGATGAGTCCTCTTCATAGATTTCCCTGGAACAATACATGTAAGTTTCCTACACCATAAAACTGATGGTTTTAAACTTAAGCCCCATGCAATTCCTTTTGTATAAACCAGTTTTTAAACTTCTCAGCTTCTACCTTTATATCTTTAAAGCTTCAACGAGCACAAAAAAAGTGACAAAACTTTTGTGTACTTGTGTGCTGTAATGACATGTTGCTGCTCCCTGTTCTTTTTACTCCTCTCTAAAACTGTGTGCTTCCCAGAACTATGCAGATTAAAAAAAACCCAAACAATTAAAAAATCTCTCCAGCAATAACAAAACAGCAAGAGGCAACTGGAAAAGAACTCAGCCTGTCTACCACCTGAAAGATTTATCCTAAGCTGCCTAGATAGTTGGCAGAGTGACATAAATATTTCTATAGCATTAGCCATTTTGACTTTGTATGTCTGCTTTTGCGTGAAATGAAGTACCTCAGAAAATAATAACTCCTTAATGTAATACTGTGGACATCTAGATATGGTCACATTAATCCAGACATTTCCAGTTTTTTCTTTCAACAATACATATATTATTCCATTGCTCTAATATCCCTTCTACCATAACTCATTAAAATGTTACAAATGCTGGCCAAATAATCCCTCTTTCTGAAAAGAGTATGTAATGCTTTGATATGAACACTCTCTATATGTATGCAATACATAATGTATAATATGTAGCATGTCCTGATAATTTTTCTATCACAACCTAACATGTATATGGAAGATTGCTTCCATTGTAATAAGGAGGCTGCATAAACATCCTGGGCTCATCCCATCATTACTTGGACTAATGAGGGAAGTTCTACATCTAATTTTACAAAGAGATTCATTTCTACCTTCTAAGAAGCAGGAATTCTAGGAACCATTTGAATTCAACAATCTTGTCCTTCCCTTCCTGTTTTTATCTCAGCAACAACTCTATCTGCCATTCCTACTAGCTTGCCTTGCTGCTATACCTATATCCACTAATAGTTCTCATAAAATAATAAATCACTGTTAAAAAAAGTCTTATTAGGAAAGCACTAGGTATTTTCTGGCCCATAGTTTATGGCTGCAAATTATTTTATCTTGTTATTCTCTGCAATATTTATGTGCTGGTAGTTACACAGGTTTCACACTTTGTAAAAACTGTTAACTTTTATCTCCCATTTCATCATTAATTAAACTTGTTTTTCACCAGTCCTAGCCAGAGAGCTGATCTTGCACTCTAGTTGTATGCCGTCTCATAGTCTTCCTTGATTTTGAATACATTTTTTCAGTAATTTTTTTTTGTCTTGGAACACAATTGTTATCAGAAAGCTTCACTATTTTTACCAAACTGTCCTATCTTTCTTTTGGGTTGCCTCTACAAAATTAAGAGTTTTGTGCTTGCCATTATCTATAAGAGCATGGTCTAATGCCTATTGCTCTTTGGATCTTTTTCATGTAGACTTTTTGGGAAATTAACGAATAGTGGCCGAGGCTCAGCTACAAATACTTCAACATTCATTAAATTCTGTAGTTTTGCTTACATGTCCTGCCTTGCTCTTCTGTTACACTAAATTTTCATTTCTATTATTAAGATTAATTCTAAGGATGGAATTCTCCAATACTGGAAAAGCATGTTGAAAAATTAGGCAATAAAAATTCTGCTATTTGCCCTAAGTTGTTCATTTCCTCCTGTTTTCTTTGCATTTAGTGTGTAGCATTTAAGGAGATTCAATGCTGGCTGTATGATTAACAGCTCAAACCCCCATGTCATCATTTGCCTTGCTCAAACTCTTGCTTATCAATTACTGGCAAAGTATTTGAGAGCAGTTTTCTGTACACCTCTTGGGAAACTTGTTCTACATTAGTGATTCCAAAACTCGTTCTACAGTAGTGATTCCAAAGCTTTTGTAATAATGGCCCTCCCTACAACATTCTTGCAACTTTGAATATACCATCATGCAGTTATAGAGATCATAATTTTTTTAACTGTTTAAGCTGCTTGTGTGGACAATTTAAGTCATGGTCAAACACTGTTCCATGATCTATGATATGAGGGCCCAGTTTTGTTACACAAATATTATAATCTATCTCCTTGGAGGAAGAAAACCTCTGCATCTAGGGCAAACAGCTCAAGAGGAAGTTTTACATTAATGGTATTTATAGAATTTTAGAAGTCTTTATAGCAAAATCAGACAACTGTATTTCCCTAATGTACATACGAGAACAAAGATGCACAGTTTTGCTTCATACTACAACTAATCATGACTTCATTACCTTCCTACCAATTTGCTGGGGTAATTACGTCCTAACACCTTACATCAACTTTGATTCTGTCCAATTCATATTCTATCAGCTTTTGTCTTCTCTGACCTAGCCCATCTCCCTTTAGTCAGTGTATATTCTCTTTTTCTTCTAAATATGTACCACTGTCAGTAGTATAATTTATGGTCCTGTTGTACCAGATATGGTGTTCTAGAGGAAGTTGTTAGAATTTGGTAAGCACAGCTATATTTTGTGATTCCTGCTACACCAGACTCAAACTTTCTAATGACTGGACTGTTAGCTACTGGAAAGTTTAATCCACATGCCATTTACTACTAAGTCAAGTGTCTTGGAGTAATCTACCTATGTCAGTGTGATTGCCATTTGTGATCAGCTCTGTAATCCTGACAAGTTTATCAGGAGAAAAAGGGAGGAACATGCAAGACAAAAACAGATAAATAATGGAAAAGAAGACATCAGAGGAATTAGATTTCCTCAAACTGTTTTCAGCTAAAAGTCAGTAATTTTCTGTCTCTCCTTTTTTTGGCAAGAGTCCTGAATAAATGGTTACATTTTTCCTAGCATGAGTGATCAACTCACTTAATGAATTATGCCTTTTACCCCTTCACAATGCTGAATTTTCCACTTTCCAAGATTTGTTAGCAATGTATGTTACTGATTCACATAATTCCCTACTACTTCCCAGAAGATTCCTAGGCGGCAAACTTGAAGAATTCTTAAAAATTCTATCAAAGCTCCCTGAGAATCCTGGCTGCATGCTTTTTTGATTCTTTAGAAACTGTGCACAAAAATGTTTGGAAAAGACAATTTTTTCTGAGGAACATTAAGAGAAGACTTGAATTACATATCTCTCTATAGATTATTTCTGAAAATGGTTTCAAAAATCAATATCTTGTGTCAAAAGCTGTTTTTGAAAAACAGCATTTCTTAAAGATGCTTCAGTAAGCAACTTGCATACCTCCCCAGTGATGTTTGAGTTTTTTTACCTCAGCAGCTTTTGGTAACCTTTACCTTAACAGTAAAAAAACCTCAAGGTGTTATATACTCCTGATTCCTAGATATTATATCCATATCTTTGTAGTTTAGTAAATTAAAAATAATAGTATTGTCATGTAGCACTTGAAATTAATATATTTGCTATCCCTTGTCCCTAAGACACCCCTACTTTTATAGGCATAACAGTGAAGACTTCAAAATCCTGCTCCAATTCCAGTTTCAGTAATTGTACTCCCCTGCTAATTAAATTTTCGATATTTTCAGTGTAGTTGTTAATTATTTAATGTATTCTTCTATTCCTACGTGGAAGCGCGTAGCAATGTTCTGTACAGTTGAACTGTTGCTCCGTTCCACCTTAGCAGTTCCTGTACGTTGAGGGGGAGATTGTGTCTTTTAAGCCACGGCCCCAGGAAGCTGTCAGCACCTGTTGTGATTTGGCTTATTGTGCAAACGGGGAACAACCCACTCTATCCATTAGGCAAGGGAAGATTACTTCCCTGATGCACTAGGCCTTCCTGACAGCTCAGCAGGAAAAGAAACCATTTCCAACTTGCTCCAGTTTTTGTACTTTCAGCAGTTTGCATATATTTTTTTCTAAATCTGCCTGTTTTGTCAATTTAGTTTGTCTCTGCTGGCCAGGTGCATGTCTATCTCTATGTCATTGTAACAAATGACTCAGAAATACTAATTCTGAGTGCTGAATCTAAACCACCATAGATTTAATAAGTATTATCATATAAGAAATTAATAATAGGTAAACTGACAGCTATCTTTCCAGTCTTTTAACACAACTGATAGACCTGCTGCAATTCATGATGGTTTTATGTTCTTTGAAACATATTCTGTTCTACTTACATTAAAGGTAGCAATAAATTCAACATATATTTGTAACTTTTCTGCAGCACAACAGAAAATGGAAGAAATTAATTATTCCAGTTCTCACCTGTTTTGCAAATGCACATTGGATTTCCATCTACTTGTGCCAAGCAGGTTGAATTGTTTATACATGGATTGTAAGGCAGCTCACAGGGACTGAAGCGCTGGTGGCAGAAGTCACCAGTATAAAATGGAGGACAAATGCATACAAACTGCCCCGGCTTCACAGATTCAAAACAGGTGGCTCCATTCAAGCATGGTTCAGATTCACATTCATTTATATCTTCACTGCAGTCTGGCCCTGTCCACCCTGCTGTACATGTGCATCTGGAGGGGGGAAAAAAAAGAAAAAGAGCACTGATGTGGCAGAATAAAAATTAACAACTTAGCCCAATCACTTCCAATAATTTCTATTTAAAAAAATAAAAGAAAATTTAAAACCAAAATCAATATTATTTTTCTGTGAATAGCTTTTCTTTTCCTGGTAATTATATAAGAATGCATTATGAATAAAAGTTATATTCAGTTTCTTCTCCCACAATTTATTTGAGCAAAAGCAAAAATTCAAGTCCCAGTATCACTTGGAGAACCATCCGGTTTAAAAAATGCAGACAGAATTGTGTTTGGACTTTTTTTTAAGATGAAACAACAAAACAAATTATCAAATATGAAAAGTAAGTTTTCTAAATGTTAGGGATTAGAAGGACATCTTTTCATATGTGTGAAACTAGTAAGTACTTCAATGTTTGGGATGAAATGCAGCAGGTAGCATATCCAGTACACTTAAGAAAGCAGGTAGGAGGCATGAAGGATCCTAAATTCATTGTGTTCTTTCTCTTTTTTGTAAGCTTTTGTGAAGATCTGTTAGAGATAACACAAAAGACAAAACTTCAGCCAAAATCTAAATTACATCCGATTGTAAAGAACCTATCTTCATGAATTAGACAATCTATTTTTATTCACAATATAAATATGAGGTTCTGTAAATTCAAAGAAAACAATTTGCTAATGATTTCAAAGTTTGCAGAGCCAAATTTCTTAACTAGCTGCAAGAAAAGAGGCCTCTATGTACTTTAAAAGTCATACATTCCTGTTACTTTTACTGAAAATAAAATTGAATTCAATTTTATTTTTGCAACTATTTGGCAGGACAAGAGACAATATGAAAGATGAACTATACCAGCTCTTGTCCACTTTGATAAAGATTGATTTCAGGTATTAAACCATTCAAATATATCTTCATAGTTATAGTTTGGTAAGAGGAATTGTTCTTAAATAAGAAACAGGTCGTGTAATGCAGAATTTGTTATGTAGTTCTGTTCTGTAAGGCACCGGTATTGCTTGCCACATGAATCGAGGGAAATTTTGCCCCTTAAAAAACCAGTCTTTTCTTTCAAATTTTTAGTGTTCTGTGTTATTTATTTGTGGAATACAATTTCCATGTAACATGAAATGGAATGCATATTACAAAGGAACTTTCTAATTTTAAAGGCCTGAGTATTTTAGCATTATGGATTCAAAGAATCAGTTTACTGTATTTTTCTCATGTTAAAAACTAATAGCTATTACTATCAAAAAACATTCAGACATTCTGAAAATAACTGACAAAAATCACATTTCAGGCCTCATTAGTTATGATACTCAAAACATACTTTTGGAAATATGGCTAAAAATAAATTTGTTTTGTTATTCTGTGCTTATGCACAACAAACACACCTGCTTTTTCTATACATGGCAGAATACATTTATTGTCCAGAATCAACATCCACTGAATAACACTTCCCCCTCTAATCAGTGCTTTACTGAGTTTTCTCTTAAGTAGTCAATATATAAAAGCATCAGACTCTTACAAATTAAGCATCTCCAAATGTCTCACACTGAAATAGTAGAAGACTCTGACCATACAGATCAGAACATAGATGTTAATTGTTTTACAGCTGCTCATTTTCTTTCTTGACTTTTTTTTATGAAGCTCTGAATAAATTACTAGTGATGCACTACTACAAATTGGTATGTAGTAATTGGCTATGCTCCATTTTTAGCTTAGAAAGCTCATTAAATGGAGAGCCTTTCACTTTATATTAGGAGAACATGGTTGAGTTCTGACCTGCTTCGACTTTGTGGACATAACTGAGGTGCAAAAGAGCAAACATTAAACATGTTTCATTCCCTTTTTTTCTCCTAATGAGTTTCATAACTGCCTTTGAGTTATCAAAACTATTCTGTATGACTACAGGGAGCATTAGGTCACTAAAACACAGCAGCTATCTACACTACACAACTAGCCACTCCTACCCTGGCTTCATGCCACCTACCAGCTGAGATGCAAGAGTCAATATTAACACAAATGAGACAATTAATAACAGATTTTTGTACTCCTTTCTGGATTATTAAAAACAGTTACTGGAGTCCTCATTTAATGTGAAAAAAAAATACATGGAAGTGTCTATCCTGAGGCCTCGCTTTAAGAATCAAGACAAAATCTTGTCTTAATGAGAACTGTTATTTAAACAAGGTAAGGAGGTGTTAAGACTATTAAAAGTACATAATAAATTAAGCTACTATAGCTGGTATTCTTGGAAACTATCTGATCAAAAGGAAAAAATGTAAACGGACTTTTTCAAAATGACTAATTTTTTTTCACTCCATTAGAAAAATCAAGATAATTCCTAAAATTCTCAGGGAAAAAGAAAAGACTGTTATATGCTTTTAAGAGACCATATAAGGATAAGATAGTCAATGCTGAACTTCTTTCCATTGTTCTATCAACTTACCTACAAAAATATTTTCTTCCAATAACCAAATCCAAATATTCTCATTGATATTAGAAAACTGAATCATGACTCTTATGTAGACTATTCCTTTTCATAATATAAGCCCTACATACTGCTTTGTGACATGTAGAACTACTCCAACACATTTAAGTCAGCTTCCATAAGTATTATTTATTTACTTTCCATACACCTCTCCATAAATTGAAAAGCTTTCTTTACAAACACAAACAAAAGGAGAGGACAATGAAAATACACTAATTGTATTCATGGTTTTGTATTTTATCGCCCATTTTAACATTAAAGTCAAAATTTAAAATTGCAAGATATAGTCATGAATTGTATCCAGAAAAGTAATGTTGATAAGTTCCTCTGTCTCTGTGTGATAAGTATTAAATTGTTTGGTTCTTACCTTCTTGAAAACCGCCCTTCTACTTCTCACATTACAGTGATATATATAGGTATCACCTGTCTTATATTCTACCTTAAGATTTTAAGGAATTAAATAACAGGAAAGAGTCTTAAGAATACCTGAATTGTTGATTTTTAAAAAAAGTTTCTCAGGTTAATCTAGACTCCCCAGCTCAAAGCAGGTACAACTAGGTTTTTCTCAGGTCTGTTTCCAGCCTGGTTTTGAGTATCTTAAAATATGGAGGCTCGCACAACCTCTCTGGGCAATCTATTCCAGCACCTGACCAACCCCACATTAAAAAAAAAAGAGTATTTTTTTTTATTTTCATGTGGAATTTCATGTAGTTTACCTTCTGCCCGCTACATCTTTTCCTGTCACTGGATACCCCTGAGAAGAGTCTGCCTCCATTTTTCTCACTCCCTTTTATCAATTATTTGCACACATTTGCAAGAGCTTCTCTGAGTGAAAACCGTTTTTGCAGCATGCTTACTTGAGAGGCAGTCTCTCCTGAATCTTAAGAGTTCTAAAGTGGCTGTCTATCAACTAGAAAATCCTGTTGGTGGGTTTGTTCCAACTAAGCTCAGCTAGAAGCTCTGGAAAAATACCAAAGCTTAACAAAAGCACGTGGTGTGACTCTTGGGAATGGTCCTGTGCCGGGACAGGAGTTGGACACGATGATCCTTGGGGGTCCCTTCCAATTCAGCATATTTTGTGATAAGCAATAATGTAGATGAATATTCCAGAGCAGAATAAATTTCAGAAGAAGCCACTTTTTGCTTTTAGAGCTCTTCCTTCACAGCAGAAAAATACAAGAAACCGGTCTTTTTAGTCCTCTGTATGAAAAACATTTCAGAAAATATCAGTTAGAGCACTTACCTTTGCCACAGATACAGTTGGTTTTGCAGAAAAAATTGCCATATTTAAGAAGCAGCAGAGCTGCTTTTTCCTCAGTGGTTCAGTCAAAGCAACAGGAATCCTAAACTGAACCCTCAGCTACAGTGTGCCCATCATTCAACTGCCTCCCTTCTTGATGAGAAATGGCAAGACATGCAGTGAAGTTTAGGTCAGCCTGTTAGCCATACAATGCATGCAACAATGGGCCATTGTACAGTAAGGATTTATGTTGTTTAGTGCATTCAGTCAAATCAACTAACAGCCTGAGAAACTACAGTACTCAGTGACAAATTCATTCCTTGTAAGCTGGAGGCTATTGGATCAACTGAAGTAGTGAAATGAGAGCTTGTTTTCAATACATGCACAGCTTGAAATTTAGGGCACCAACACACACCACAAAGCTCCAAGGACATACACTTCCAGTCACTGCAAAGGCTTCAAATACTCATGTTTCTATCTCTTTCCTCCTATAAACAATTTTTTTTTTCTTTCATACCCGGAAAGTTTAATATGTTCTTTGTTCCACAGACAGTTACCTGACCTGTTTCACCATCTTCGACCTGCAAAAGCTGTCATGATTTTATCTCTGAAATTCTTCTGGTGCTTCTAGTTCTCTGCTCTCATATGCCACCCCTACATGGTCTCAAATTTTCACCTATGCCTGTCTTCCTCTCCCCTAAATTTATTTGAGCCTGCCTTTACTATCATTGCCATTATTCATTCCTTACTTTATTCCTAGAGCTCTCCATTTGTAACCAATCAAATGTCACACCAATTAACTAACTAGAAAAAGCATTAGCCTGGGCTGCAGTGCTTATGCCCTGATGGATTTAACAATCTTGAGAGATTTGGAACAGCATATGAGTAGTCAGGACTCTGAATTTTAGGAGAGGAAACGTTTAGCTGATTAGCAGTTTAGATTAGATTTCAGTCCCATTTCAGTCCATGGGATCCCCTAGGAAACTGCTTTCAGGGAAAACGGATCTCAACAAAGCTGGCAGCTCTTTTAAGACATTTATTTTATAGCGCAGAAGTTCTTGATTTCCCCACATAGGAAATCAGGTAAAGGAGACAGAAGACCAGCATGGCTTAGTAAGTATCTCGTGGGTAAACTGAAGTGTAAGAAGGAAATGCACATGCAAGGAACAAAGGACATTTATCCTGGGAAGAATACAGGATGTTGTCTGGATATGTATGAGTGGCATTAGGAAAGCTAAGGCCCATTTGGAGCTTAATTTGGCAAGAGCCAGAATAAGAAGGGATTTACAGGTATGTTGTCCACAAAAGTAAGATTAAAGAAAATGTACCTCTGCAATAAATAAGACAGGAGAACTGGCAACAACCAACAGAGAGAAGACTGAGATATTCAACTTTTTTTTTGCCTCAGTTTTCACTGTTAATCTTGCTTCCCACATCTCTGAAGCTCGTGTTAGGTACTGGGGGAATTAAGTCCTTCCTATCCTAGGAGAAGGTCAGGTTTGAGGAACCTGAATATACCTAAGTCCATGGAACTCCATGAGATCCACCCCAGGGGCCTGATGGGATTGGCTGATGTAGCTTTTCAGCCAGTCTCAACCACAGATGAGAAATGATGGCAGTAAGCAAGTATCTAGCGTGTGGAAGAAGAAAAATATCATGTGCATTTTTTAAAAAGGTAAAAAGGAGAACTGTAGGACCTACTGACTAGTCAGCCTCACCTCTGTGCTAGGGAAGACCAAATGGAGATCAGTAACAAGTGGGGTCCCTCAGGGTCTATATGGGGACCAATACTGTTTAGCATCTTCATCAATGACATAGACAGTGGTATTGAGTGCACTCAGCAAATTTGCAGGTGATTCCAAGCTGAGTGCTGCAGCTGATTCATTGAAGGGAAGGGATGCCATCCAGAGGGACTTTGGCAGGGTTGAGAAGTGGGTCCATGTAAACCTCATGAAGATCAACAAGTTCATGTACAAGGCCTTATTCCTGCATTAATACAATCACCAGCATCAATATAGACTGGGGGATGAATGGATTGAGAGCAGACCTATTGAAAAGGTGGTGGTGGATGAAAAATTGGATGTGAGCCAGCAATGCCCAATTGGACCACAGAAAGGCACCTGTATCCTGGGCTGCATGAAAGATAGTTAAGTTGAGGGAGGTGATTTTGCCCCTCTACAGTGCTCTTGTGGAACCTTCCTAGAGTACTGCACTGAGCTCTGGGCTTCCCAATACAACACAGACATGGACCAGTTGGAGCAAGTCCAGAAGATGGTCATAGGCTCCCTATAGGCTGAGGGAGTTGTAGTTGTTCAGCCTAGAGAAGAGAGGCTCTGAAGAGACTTTAATGGGTTTTTCAATATTTAAAGGGAGCTTATAGAAAAGACAGAGATAGTTTTTACCAGGATCTGTAGCGACAGGACAAGGGAAGAGTTTTAAACTGAAAGAAGGTAGATTCAGGTTTGAGATAAGAAAGAAATTTTTTACAATGAGGGTGGTAAGACATTGGAGCAGGTTGCCCAGAGAAGTTCTGGATGTACCATTCTTGGAAACATTCCAAATTTGGGTTGAACAGGGCTTTGAGCAACTTTATCAAGTTAAGGATCTCCCTGCCCCGTGGCAGATGGGTGAGTTGGACTAGGTGATCTCTAAAGGGCCCCTTCAACCCAAACCATTCTAGGACTCTGTGATTCTATGACTTTTGCCACTACTTGGATAAGGCCCCCAGCTGGATGCTGACCCAACAGTTTGGGGGCTTACCCTGAGCTGGGTGTCAGTTTAACCCCTGTGCTAAGGTCCAGTGACAGCTGCATCCTCTGCTCCAGCTTCAGCTCTGGTAATAGTCCCTCTAGGAAAGGCTGATGCCTCTGGTTCCTTCCTGCTCTCACTGCCTGAAAAACCATAGCCCTTTGTGTTGGGGGGGAGCTTTGGGGCCACGGTGCAGAAAGAAAGAAGTGGGCTGTGACAGGGAAATGGCCAAAACTGAGGATGAAACTAGCTGCTAAATCTGTTCTGTATTACAAAAGTAATATTATTTTTTATTGTAGTCTTTTTTTGTTGTTGTCTTTAATTGAGACATATATAGTAATCTTTATGAATAACAGTGATGGGATAGAATTTCTAAATGATTGAGGCAAATTCATAAGGATAATCATGACAGAGACGAAAATTCCTATTTCTTTAATTGCTGTAGTTAAGAAGGCAGGAACAATTAACTCCTGAAATAAAAATGCTGTGTTATAAACCTGCTTATTTATTGACCTTTTTTGAGGTGTGCCAGAAAACTTTTGATTACCATGAATAACAGGAAGATCTTTTCCACACCAGTGCTTTTTACTTCATGCTCCTGAACTGAATCATACAGTTCAGCTCAGGGATACAACCAATCCCCAAGGTCCCCCTGACTGTTGTAAGGAGTGCTGTCCACTGTGAAAGCACTGCAGTATTGGGGCATAGGGGGCCATATTTTTTTTTTTTAGGATTGGTATGTCTTGTTGCCTGAGAAACTCTTAAGTTATTAAGTTATAACTCTTAAGTTAAAATTAAATTCTTAATTAACTCAAGCAAAAATAATAGATTTCATTATAGTTTATATAAATTCCATCAATGATGGCATGTCCGGAGGTGAGGTATAAGACTTTCAGCTTTGCTTTTGAGAATTAATAGGACATCATTATTACAATTAATTTTGATTGGACTTGAGGATCTTAAAGGTCCTTTCCAACCTAAAGTGATTCTATGATTACAATATCATCCTTCATTATTACAATTACTACAAGAGTTATCAACAATTTTTTGTAAACTAAGTTACCAGCTTGAGCACAGAGACTGAACTATCCTCTCATCTTCTCAGTTTGATGCAAGAAAGTGCTATTAAACTATCACAGCTTTGGTTAGTCAATAAGGAAGTTCAGTTCCTTGGGCTGTCAATCTGACCATGGGAAGTGTGCTGGTTTGGCCAAATTTAGAAATATATCCTCTGAGAGAAGGCAGGCCACCACCTCTCCCCCACCAGGTTGGGGGAAAAAAAATTTTCCTCGAAGGAAAGAGATAAGAACTATTTATTTAACAAACACACGGGAAAAGGAAAATAATGCTAAATAATAAAATCTTTCACTGTGGAGGAAAAACCTGGGAAAGTGTTAGAGGCCTCCCTTTGGTCTCCTCGGGCTTGGCCCAGGGCCAGGCCCTCTGTGCTCGGTGGAAAGTCCTCCCAATGTGCTCTGATGTTGAAGCAGTCCAGCAGAAAAGGGAGGAAATCTGAAAATCCAGGGAAGGAAAAAAAGTTCAACTCTCAGTCTCTCTCCAGAGAAAGAACCTGAAAAAAAACTGGCCAAAAGCTGACTGGAAAAAAACAAGCCCGGGTGCTTCCTTGCTCTCCTGCTGCAGTTGAAAAAAAAAAAAGTCTCCATCTCTGTGTGACCTTGAACAAGCTGCAAACTGCTTTGAAAAAGTTTTGCTCGTTTTCCTCCCCCCTCTCAGGCTCAGTTTAAAGGCATAGAAAGGCACAAAATTAATTCCTGGGCATAGGGCAGCAGTATGGGATACACATCATAAAGTCACCCCAAGACAGGAAGTTTCTTTAGTAGTGAAATAAGCAATAGCTTGGTTTGATTTCAGTGAAGAAGTTCAGGGCAGAAAAAGATTAAACAAGGGAAAAAATAGCTAAAGAATCATGTGGTTTTGATTCCTCAATACACTAATGTCTGCCATGACCAAGTGATAAGTATCTGTCCAAACTCTGTACAGCAAGAGAATGGCCACATAGGAAGAAATATCTCATTTTACCCTCTCACCTCTCTCCAAAGGATTAATCAGTAAGTAAGCAAAGACCAATTTGTCCATCACAGAGTAAATTGGTAGGTAAACACATTGACAGGTGACTGCACAAATTACACTCAAAAGAAAGTCCACCTGCCTTTATCAGCTCTTAGAATGAGGATAGGAAGCTAAAATTAAGGAAAACAAAATTGCTATCTTTGTCATACACACACATACCATTTTTAAATTTAACCAAGATGTAGATACTGGCTTATGGGAAGTATATACACCACCTGCGGTCTACAAGTTGAATCTGAAGTGGTGGCTGAGAAAGCATATATAAAGTACTTGGGGAATGGTACCAGGTAATAGCAGACATGCACCCCAAACTGGAGAAAAATTATTTGGGAGGTATATTGCTGGGAAAAGAGATAAAAAGATTAAGTTTCTGCTATTTTAATAGTGTTTAACTGTGTCTTTTGCATGTTTGATGCAAACAGGAAACCTTCAGAGGGCTTACGTAGTTTTCATTCCCTTCCAGTTCACTTGCTTCAGACTTTTAATCTTTGTTCTTTTTCTCATTTTTAAGATATACTTTCTTTGTTCTGTATACTTTACTCCCATAATTCTCTGCTCATATTCTTCCCTTTGGTAACAGTATCTAAAATTTATTCCTGATATTCTGTGCATTCAGGAACATTACACTACAAAAAACCCCAAACAAACATATTTTAGAGGAACAGATAGAGAAAGCTGTATTTGTTTGTTTTCCATATATTTCTTCCTTAATCCTCTATTTGAAGCTATGAGTTCACACAATCACAGGGTAACATTCAGTTCAATGAGACAGCAAGCTATATTTCAGCTTTTATTTTGAGCTCTGTTTCAGCTGCAATGCACACATATCTGTTTCAGGGAACAGAATTTTACATCCTACAAAGGGTATTTATACTTTCAACTCCCAATTTTTTTTAATGCTGCTGTTTACTTTTTTCCATTTTCCTGAACCACAATATAAGATACATCTTATGTCAGGCTGGATGCAACTTTCGGACTACCGGACCCCAGAGATGAGGTACACGCTCATTTTCGTTTTAGATAAAATTATTTCCTTATTTACGTCAATAAGAATAACAGCAATTCATCCTATCTCTAAGGCCAAATAAAATTATATTGTTTTCCGTTCCAGTCAGTAAACATTAAAATAATTAAAAATCACTAGTAAAACTGTCTCATTAAAAGGAATGTTTGTGCTTTAAAAGCACAAGTACTGAATTCTTTGAATACCTTTGATTAAGAAAGACAATAAAATAAGTAAAAACTGTAATAAGTAAAACTGAAGATTATTGCTGTCATATGGCAGGATCACTTGGACCATATGGCTTGGAACCAGAAAATAAAACATGGTTTGGTATCAACAGTCTTGTTCATAGACCATGACCATGGGGAAAGCTGTTGCTGACGTTCCTTCCCATCAGTCTTGCCTCCTTAAATTCCTATTTTAGATGCAGCAGAATTTCAATAAAATACAAAAAGAAATACTCCTATGTTTTGGGAGCATTTTTTTTACTCCTGCTTTACAGTTTTGGTTATTATCTAAGCTGCTAGAAAAACTGTTTACCATGTTTAAGTTTTTTAAAACAAATTGTAACAATATTTAAAGACACTGAATCATCCCTTAAAATTTAAGAACTCCCATCTCCCAAACTTCCCAAGACATAGAAAAAGGGTATCATAGTCATATGAAAACTTTGGAATGCAGCTTAGCAAATTATCACAGAACACAAGGTGAAGAGAAAGAAAGGTCTGTTTAAATTTGTGTTCTGTGTGTCAAACGATTTTCTGAGTAGTAGCATTAATTTCTTGAATTACTGCAGATTCCCATAGAGAATGTATATGCATTTTGGCATGTGAAGCTGCTCTTTTGAGTAACATCCTCTATTAACTAAACCCACATTAGACTTTCTTCTGTTCCTGACAAAACACAAAGGGAAGAGAACATAAATTCCTTTTTATCTCACCATCTCTTGTCACTAACATCAAGAGTTGCATTCTTTGCCTATGTGCCCTTCATCCCTCACTTGAACAACAATCAGTACAGCAGCAGCAAGGTAACTCAAGATTTCACCATGCAATCTGAGAGAAAATATGTATTTTGCAGCCTTTTTAACAGGCATCATCTCTCCAAAGATTTGTCAAAGAGAAAATCCTTAATTTGTGAAAACAGAGCATCAGTGAATCAATGCTACAATCAACAGTAAGTAAATGATCTGCCTCCAGTACCTTAGGTGGTACTGATTGCCTTTGGTAGAGAAAAAAAGAAGTGTTATTTCATTGTTTCAAGAATCAGAGGGAATCAGTTGTCATGTGGTTTCCAAGAATTACAGCAAGTTAATCTGTTAGACTCAGATGTTGAATAGTTGAATAAATCAGCAATCTGGATGACTCCCTATCTTTCGAGGATTTTGAATAAAAGGCTTCCATCTCCCAAGTTGCCTGTTTGCTTGTGCTCCTCTCTCTTAATGTAATGCTGGTCTTTCATGACAGCTGGGTTTATTGCTGCACCTCTGGAAACTGGTACCTTCAGCATTATTTCCCCTTGGAAATCTCTTCCTCTGTGCAAGATTTCAGCTTAAAGAGCCTAGTTGTTATGGAAAGAAGCTCAATGCCTTTTCTCAGTTTTTATTGCTCTGATATTTTCTGAGAGTTACAGGTAACTCTTACATATTTTAGTATTGATTTTGAGACAAGTCCTCTTTGACCTGAGAAAACTGAAAGGAAGAAAAATGCTGCACTGAAAAAGCAGAAGCTATCGCCTGAATGCAGGTAACAGCCCCTCCAGGGGAAACATTTGTTAAATTTGGGAAGTTTAGCAATGCAGCACTGTCAATTGACCTCAAAGCTCTTCACCCCATATACAGAGATGGCACTGATTACAGAAAAGAAAAATGAACTCTTTGGGTAGAGTGCTCACAGTGCAAGGGACTTTTACTCTGCAGGAGTAAAGGAGATCTTTCCAGGTCTGTTCCTTCCACCACAGGCAATCAAAATAGGCCAAATAAAGGTAATTAAAATTGCAATCTTTATTAACAATAATTAGCATGGCGACATGAATTGCTAGATAGCATGCTCAAACTCTGAAGTTTTATGAAGTGCAAACAATACAAATCCAGCCCTGAAGATAGATTACCTTGACATTTGGAGAATTTGACATAAGAAACAATTGAACATAATACACACCAATTCAGAAGTCTGTGCAGATGACCTCTGCATAATGATTTGAATGGATGAGCAAAGAATTATTTGTCTCCCTCATATTTCAGACTGTTTTTGAACTCTGCAAGTCATTTAAGCAAGTTTATCAGTTTTGCAGGGCAGTGCGGAGGGTGTTTCCAATATTGTATGGAAAATTTTTCAGAATTGTTGATTGATTTTTACCTTGGGTCTACTCAAGCTCCAAGGAAGAGAATCACAGAAGAAACTGTGTGTCTATGGCTCAGGCTTACAACAAAGCACTATCTGATTCAAGAACAGAGGCAAGGGAATAAGAGAATGTATTTGAACAAATGGACAAATGTATTTTTTTTTTTTTATTCCAAACATAGAAGACATTGCATACTTTATGCCTAGAATCAATTAGATGCCTATAAAAAACTGATAACCAAGGGTAGATATAGGATTTAGTATGGCAGAATAGATCAGATCATCATGACATCACTTAACCATATAGTATTTATGTTTATATATTTGAAGAGAACTATTGGAACATTTTCAACACACAGAAGCAGTCATGCTAACTTCAACATTATAAATTCAGATTTTTAAAGGAGCCTATAAAAAATAAAACATTTGGAAAGGCTAGAGTGTTTCATAATTAATAGTGGCAATCTAGAAAATACTTTAGAAATAGATTAAGAAGCAGAGGTGTCTCTGTCTTTGTTATTAAAATAAGAGAAAGAAAAAAAAAGGATTTGTACAAACTGACCATCATTAATATGCCAAATTGTAATCTCTTACCATTCACCTAATAGTGTAAGAGGGTTTTAACCTCAAAAAAAAAAATAACAGAGGCAGTAACATTTCATCTTTCAAGACTAAATTTACCAAAGATAACCTAACACAGATCTTGATTAGGTTAGCCCAAGAATAATTATAGAAATAAACCCTTAAAATTTTTTTTCAAGGAATGTTTAGATTTCCAAATATGTAAATAGGAAAAAAAACCAAAATTAAGCATCTTCAAGTCAGACAGTATTTCTCAATGTTATAAACAGACAAGCAAACAAACAAATATATCTGCACTGCTCAAATGCTGCAATCACACATGCAGTAGCTATTTCTCTACTGCAGATTTTGTTAGAAAACCAAATTTGATTTGTCATGTCCTGCCAAACAACATTTCAAAAAATAGCTCTGTCCTTATAAAGATTATTGTTCTGATATAAGCTATAAAAGCAAACAACAAAAATTATTTTCAGTTGATCTGCAAGAGTCAGTTATGTCTTTATCTTCCTTTGATATCTACTGTAATAAAAACAATCCAACTTTCTTCTATGGGTGTCTCACTGAGTTATTTCAGTAGAGCAAACCTATGAAAATTTTATGACTGTCCCTTCCAGATAGGGAATGAACAAGTCCAAGAGACATACATATAACAATGCTTATGGATGCTCACAGAGAGCTGTGATTTTTGTATTTGTGGTCCCTTTTCTCCACCTGTGACCTTCAAAGATAAAGGCTCCCTTTTATAACTCTGATGGATTTTTTTCATATATCCAAACTGGCATTTGGTAGAAGAAAATGTGATGGTTACTGCATTAATCTGCTTGCTATTGCTGAAGAGTGAGCACTGGTTTATAGAGGAGCTCTAACAATGTACAATCTGCAATTGCAGTCCAAATAAACTTCTATAATGCTTCTATTGATCTAACAGAGCACACACAGTTTAAATCCCAGACAAATCCAAAAAGACTATTAATTAAAATTTTGTTACCTATAGAAACTAGTGATGGGGAAGCCAATGTTGATTTTCTAATTGTGTATAGTTTACTTATACTAGAACCATTTAATGTATAACTTGTACATGTGTACATATATTTCATATTGTAGTGTCATATATAAGCAATTATTTCAAAGATGCAACTGTTTTAACTGAATAACTCATACTTTTTCAAACTTGTTTTTTCTAAATATACAATAATGCCCTTCTCCAAAACCAGTTTTGTAGCTCCTATCCCATTCTAATTTTTTTTAAAGAAATTATGTTATGCTATAAAAATAATTCTCTACTTCAAAAGGAAATACCTCATAATTGAAGATGAAACCTTGCTATTGTTTTAGCTGTGAAGTTATTTCAAGACAAAATAAACACATGTAACATCTTAACATTTAAACTGACACAATTAATTCACAAAAATTTTGACCCTTGATCACTTTAGAATTACTTTAAGAACATAGGTAAAAGAAACAATATCTATGAAACCAATGAAATCTCTTCCAAGAAGTGAAACGTTGATTTTACTAATGACTTTTCAAATCAAAGGAAAAGGTACTTTTTTTATAGTAATGAGAATGGGATCTACACCCTGTCTTTTTATGTGCAACTCTTTATTACTGATTCTCCGTGGTTCAAAAGGATATAATGTCAGCAGCAATGCCCATAATCCTAGAAAAATTTTGTTCCTTTGTGCATGTATTACACACTGCTGATGCATGAAATATCTAATCTGTAGCTAACAAAGACAGATGGTTTTACCATTCATTTCTAATGAGCCATTTTTAAAGTGTCAACAGCATTTTTGTTTCTTTGCTTGTTTAAACTTCCCATTTTATTAAGGTTCCCCAAATTAAAAATGTGAATGTTCTTTTAGTGAGTGGTTAAATGAAGGGCAAAAGAACAAGCAGGAATGAGTCTATTATGAATCATCTACAACAGAAGCATTATAATGTTAGGACTAGAAATAATGCGTCAGTGAAATCTGTCTTGAAAACTTTTTTCAGACATTCTTTTTGTGCATTGTCTATCTTATTTCAATCCATTCTACTTTTAATTCTCACCATCCCACACATCATCACATCCCACCACATCCCACCCAAAAATACTTTGTGGTGGCAGCATTTTTGTTATTGACCAGAACTGTAGCTACAAAAGACAAGCCACTGAATTTCAGTTTTAATATCATTGCTATGTAACATGATGAGGGGATGAATTATGTTGAATATGGTCTTTGTGTCCAGAAATTCAGCGAGTTTTGTCTATGAAGATGCTATGGTAGTGTCTGAAGTCTTGCTAAGGTCAAGAGAAAAGAGCATCCACAGTCCTCTCATTAGCTGTCAAGCTAGTAATCTCATTGAATGCTATCATCAGGAATGCTTTCCCCTTTGTGGAACCATGCTCCTGGGCACCTTCTTTTCCATCATGTGTGTGGAAACAGTTTAAAGGGTTATTCATTCCATCACCTTCCCTGGGACCAGGGTAAGGCTAACTGGTCCACAGCTGCCCAGATCCTCCTTCTTGCCTTTCTTGAAAGTAGCAGCCACATTCTTCATTCCTAGCCTTCTTTTTTCCTGCCTTTTCCCATTCTGTTCTCTGACGTATTTCCATTTACTGTCTTTTTTCCAATACTTAGGAACCTCTTCTTGTCAGCAAGACCTTTTTGAGATAATCAAGAGTGGCATCAGAGGGACTTGAGCCATTTCCTTCAGGGCTCATGATATCTCCTATGAGGAGTCTGTAGCAGAGAGTCTCCCAGTGTTTGCCATCACTCATCCTTCCTTCTGGTGTTGCCTCATGACTCAGGTTTAGCTGATTTAGATGCTTCACTGGACAGAACTTCTAGTTTCTCCTCTGCTGTGGGTCACTGAGCCTACTCTGTAGTGGCAGAGCTCAGATAGGATAGGAGGCCTCATCCTGTTGTCAAGCTTACAAGCTTCTAGCCTTCATTGTAACTGGAGTCTCCATTTCCAAAGTCTTATGCAAAGACTCTTCCTGGTTCTCCTTCACTATGTCGGGGAGTTCAGGTTCCTGTATTTGTAGAGTCTTGGAGAGCATGATACTGTTCCCATCTCAGCTTCACAGTGTGCTGACTGCCTCTTGAAGCTCCTTTACTTGGCAACACAGATCCTCCTCCAGCTACAAGTGCTTCCTCCAGGCAGGGACACTATCATCTTCAGACTCAGCAATAGGTTCCAAACATTTCTGCAGCTCCAGGCCTACAGAACTGCATCCTCCCCAAGGAGCTCAGTCTGGTTTGAGGTCTCTAATGGGCTGCTCTAGTCACTCTGGTGGATGGTCAGGGAAAGTGCCCTGCCGTACTTCACTATCTAAGCACACAATATCCTCAGTGGAATTTTTGGCCTCTTCTACTATGTTGGCTGTGCTCTGGGCTTGGCAGTTACATACACTCTAGCACTTGTTGAAAGGATGCTTGGCTGTCCTTAATGTAGAGTCAGCTGGAAACAAAAAGTTTGAAGTCCCCATAAATAAAGAAAAGTTGGCAACAAAGCTTGTGGGACACTGAACAGCTTATTAGCAGTCACAGCCTTCTGTAGCTATCTCTTCTGGGGAGCACCAGGCACCCTGAAGCTCTTCAAAGGTTCACAGCAGTCCTCTAATGACCCCAGGAGTTCCCAGGAAACTTGAGCATATTCTAAGCCAGAGCCCATAAACTGCTGTGGAAACTGCTTTGTCTCTTAGCTCATGTATTAGCGCATTATTTGCAATGTAAGTGTTTAACTGCCCTACAGCAACAATGAATTTGGATAACTTATATTACATTTCAAACATTCTCAAAGCTATGCCTGAGGCGCCTTATTATTTTAGAAACTGGTTTACACTCCCTCCATTTAACCTGTGAGTTCATCAAATGATCATTTTATGTCCCTTTGGGTGTTTGTAAACAAAATACATTATAAAACATTTATTTAAAATATATCACTGAATGATTAAATATGCCAGGTGGAACGATGGTACTGTTCATGAAGAAAAAGTTGATGAGCTAATTTTGGAAGGGGAGAAGTATTTTCCAGGTACTTACTATGTTTGGTTTCAATTCTTAATGTTTTATTGAGATTTTGAATAAAAATGTCCTTGTCCTTTGAGAAGATTGTTGAATTATGGCTAAAATATGCCCTAAAGACTGCAGAATGTCAGTGACTTCTTGGTAGATGCTGCTGAGGTGGCACAGCAATATTTTCTTGTTTGCTAATGGCAGTAGAAACCCTAAAGCTCCTTTCAATGCATGATAACAAGAAGCACACTACACGTTTCCTGTTTTTGTTAGCAGTATTACCAGAGAGGAACTATAAAACCCTTACTAGGTGTGGAGGAAGCATTTGTTTGTGCCTTCACACATTTCTTTATCTAATTCCTTAGTAAATCCATATAAATCTTTTAAAGATGGTTTTGAGTAAGAAATGCATACATAACTTGGTACTAGGAGGAAGGAAAAAACCCATACAATTCTGGATAAAAGATAAGTCAGAAGTGCAACAGACAAATGTTTTGGGAAATGTCTCTGTAGCAAGAGAGAACGAGTTGGCCAAAGAACCCCGAAGAAATGCCAGATAAGAGTTGCTGCTTGCAATAAAATGTTTCGGCATTTGGTATCTGGGATCATTAAATACTGAGGTAATTCCCATCTATGGGAAAAGCTGCTTCTTGCTTCTGGGGAAAAAAAAAATTAAGGAAGAGTATAGCAGTAGTTAAAAGGAATGTCAGTAAAAACAGATGGCAGACCAAACACAGAATTAAATTATAATCATATAAGGACTTTAGAATTCCATGACTGTTTAAAACTCATTCATTTAAGGAGATGGGCATATCTTTAAAATACACTGTGTAAATAGGCATGCTTTTACTTACAGATCTTTCAGATGTTCACACATCCCTAACTTAGGAATCACCTGCTTCTACAACTCGGCACAGAACAATACATGCATGTTTCTGAGAAAATGTGGAGGCTGATTTTGACTTTGCTTTTCCAAATAAATCCTTTGCAGAAGGTGAAAAAAAGTGAAACAGTATGCTGATTTTCTGTAACAGTACTGCAATTAAAATATGCATGACAATGAATATATCCTAATGACATAAGACTGGTCTTTTTTATAAGAGCTTAGCACAGGTAGATGACAGTTACACTAATGAAAAACTATTTTATTATTCTGAAAAGATGTGGCTTCAAATGCAAGGGAGCAAAGAGGGAAGCAGTAGGGAAGATGTACTTGGAAATGTACTGAGAAAGTAACAAGAAAGAGGCAGGATAAGTCTAACTCTGGTTGACAGTATGGTTATCCAAATTGTCAGCTGGCATAAATCATTATCTAAGTAAAGACAAAGAAAGATGATCATGGCATGGTTACTAATTGAAGAAGTATTGTTAAGAAAGACTAGCACAGTTTGAGATGAGTTCTGAAATCACTCAAAATACTCTCGTCTACAAACACAAATCATTCTTTCAACTGGAGTGTAAAGGGAGGTGGGAAAACCATGGCCTCTTACAGGACAGGATAAAGGACAAAAGAGTTTAAATTAAGAACATTTAAATACAGAGAACATTTTTGCACATCAGCAATAATTTCTCAGAAGTGCTTAAGGAACTCTAGCCTCAAATTTTAGGGTGACATTGGCAGTTACCAACTTTCATCCTTGCAGAACTTAATGGGAAGGGGAGGTTTCAGCATTTTATAACACAGCCATGTTTATAATAGCTGTAACTGTGAAGGGGTAGATGGCGACCTGTGATATAGTTGCACAAACAGGGTGTGAGAAAACATGCCGGAACCAAAATATCAAGGATAAGAATGAGCAGGCAGGAAAAACCTCTGTCTCCAAAACAAAAAAACCCAAACAAATAAACTAAATAACAAGGGATCCTGATTGCAAAAGTAGTATGAAGGGGAGTTAAGACAGCATGAAGAACTGGACTTCAGTTTACACTGATATTATAAAAAGTTTTATTAGTGGATGGATTCAAGTGCTGACAAGGAAAACTTTTCTGTAGTCAATGGAAGCAAATACTGAACCTGTCATAAAACATAAAAGATAGATAAATGACATAAGAAAATATACTTAGGAAGGTCTAATTTTCTGTTTAGTATTGAGAAGTCTATTTGTACGTTATAAACAGAAAAGCAGCAGTAAGGCACCATTTTTATTCTTTATAAAAAACTCAACAAGAAGTATTGACAAAATGGTAAATAGCATGAATATCTGTGATTTCATGTGAATATACAGAAAGAACTGAGTACTTTGGAAAGACACTTGATTCATTCTCCAAGTTCTAATACCATAATGATTACAGCCAAGTTCCAAACTATTCTACATCACTAGAAACTCCATTTCATCCATAAAGTTATGTTGCCTTTTATTTGGCAAGAAAAGTTGAACAGATTTTCACTTAAATGTTGGTAACAGCAAAGGAGACACAGGGGCTTTAATTAGGTGTCATGGGTTAGCAAAGCATAGTCCCGGAAGTGATGTTCTTGCAAAGGGGTTCTTACAGCTCCTCTATGACCTGACAGAACCTATCAGCTGGCTAGTTTGAATATGGACAATTCTTTAAGCCACTTAAAATTGTGACCGCCTCTGTGATCCACACTTAAGAATAGACAAACCCCAGGCAGAGCTCTCTCTCGTTTCCAGTGCTGGGACAGGTGGCTGCGGGCTCCGTGTGGGGGCCAGCGGGCCTGGCCCAGGCCCTGCTCAGGTCAGGCCAGGCCGGGCCACGGCCATCCTGGAGCCGATGGTCCCTGTTCCACCCACGGAACAGCCCCACAGCTGGAGCAGCCCAGCTCCCCCTCTCCAGTGCGGCCAAGATTCAGCCGAAAGCTGCCCACCGCTGCCTGGCAAAGATCATGTGACCAACAGCGATAAGCGACATTCCAGCTGCAAGGCCCAGGTGAGATTAACCCTTTTAGTGCTGTGAAGAGCTGAAAACCTGAGGGAGGAAAAAGAGGAGATGCTTAAAGCTGAAATTCTGTTGTAAAGCTATGATGTATCAGAGTACCCATTGTAATTTCATGAAGGCATGGGGGTGGAGCGTTCAACTTGTACTTGTGAGCAAAAGCACCTGTGCCGAAATAGACGGATGCTGAAGCAGCTGTAATTAATGAGAAGTTTGAACAGGGAGAGATGGAAGCGATGAGGACTTTTGCTCCAAATGGAAAGGAGAAGACCTCAGTTCCTAGAGATGCTCCCAGAGATAGTCCTAGAGATGAAGATGATGAGGACCCTTTGCTCCCAGGGAAGGAGGAGGGCCTCTGTTCTTAGAGATGAAATGCTCCCAGAGATGGGTGAAGAGAACTTTTGTTTCTGAACGGCTCAACCTTAAAATGGTACCCCAGTGGCTCAAGATTGGACCCTCAAAAGCAGTTGTGGGAAAAGCTTCAAGTTGGGGGAAGGGACTCTCACATGATGCGAGCAGAGAACCAACCCGAGAGGCTGTCTTGTTGTGATAATTTCTCCACAACATGGTCAAGAGAGACTCCTCTTCCTAAATGAACTGAACAAAGTTATTATGGAAGTGGTAAACAGACTGAACATCTCAAGGGTTGTCTTCTTACATTGTCAGTGGGAGAAGGGAGAAAGGTGGGGGGAGGAGAAGTGTTCTGAAGGTGTGGCATGATTTTATTTTAAATTATTTTTTAAATTATATAATTTTTATTATATATTATATATTATTATATATTATTTTATTTTATTTTTCCTTTTTTTAGGTCTATTAATAAACTTTATATTCTTTCAAGTTTTGTGCCTGCTTTGCTTTTCTCCTAATTCTTATCTCACAGAAGGTAAACAGTAATGAGTATCTTGGACCAAACCACTACATTAGGGTTTGATGTTACTAGGGCTAAACCTCAGAATTATCAATACAATAGAGAAGAAATAAAGAATTCAGCTGATGATAGATGAATCAGTCTATAAATGTTCAGAGCCATAATTTGAGATTTCATGTTATCATGAGAATTAAAGTCACAGGTTCTGGAAATATATGCATGAAATATATGCATGAAATTTTTCTAAATTAATTTATTTGCCATGTGCCATGTGCCAAACTGAAAACTGAGAAGGAAGAAAAAGATGTTTCTCATTTTATCGGCTGAACATAAATTAACTCGAATGAAAGGGGGCTTATGTTAAAAACTATTCACATTCAACAATTCAAGCTTGACTACTGGTTCAGCACCTTTCTTACCTGATTTTTTAAAATAAAAATATGCTTCTGAGAATATTTGATTTTTTTTCCTGTTGGAACGTGATTTATTTTCCTATGATGGAATCCATAAAGAAAGATATTCATTTCTGGAAGTCTTGTTGATACTTCAGTTTTTCCAGATAGTTTTCACTTCAAGATTCAACAACTAATAACCCCAGATAAAGAAAATGAACTCAAAATTGAAGTTTTAAATTGTATTTATGGTTTGTATTATTATTGTGTTATCACAGATTTGAATTTGGCAGGAAAGTGTTTCATTTTGCATTATATTCACTTTTTTCCTATACAAAAATATATTTTTAAGCTGTTGCACAATAAATTACTTTTTTTTTTAAAGTAACTGATGTTTTCAGCTGGACTTGCAAATATTTAAGAGAAAGTAAACTAATGAGGACTACCAAAGCATAAAAGAAAGATAAATTTATCTGTTCTTTACATTAATTTAAGTTGGAAGTGGTATCAAGTACCAGCCATGGTGTGTCCAACTTCAAAGAAATTCAGAAAATTCTGAGTATTGCTGCCAGCACCTCAACTTATAGCAGGAAAATAAACAGTGCCAAAATGGCCACAGGCTAGAAAACTTTATTGCCTATCACTGTTGGATTCTCAGAGCAGTTGCTGGCCTGACTTTGGTCCAGACTAATGCCTGTCCGAAATAATGCGTGGGCACAGCTTGAGAACACCAATGATCTTTTCTGTTAGGCAACTATAATCCATTTATCCTGTTTAGAAAACTACATTTAGTTTTAAAGATATGGCTGGATGTCCTGAGGTTCAGGTACCAGTTACTGCCACTCCTTAGCTCCTGTAAGACAAATACTTTGTCTTGATGTAGCTTTTAAGAGAAAAGTATTTACAAACCAACACATTTTTTAAATTAAGAGTAATTATGGTCTTTTAGCATCTGTGTGTACAAACAAGGACAGGTCTAATGATTGAAATGAAATTGCTTTATATTATAAAAATAAAACACTCATTTTACTTGGTGTTGCCAAGTCTCAGAGTCACTAGGTATCTCTGAAGATGCTGTTTTGTTTGGTATATCATGCCCCTGTTATATGATGACTCAATGGTATGTCTGATTTTCCTGTCCTGTTATGTCAGCTAGGACAAATAGCTGAGAAAAAAATGTGTGTGTTGTTCATGGTTCAAACCAATTTTCTTGTAAACATTCTCTGTAACAGTTCAGTATTTGCCAAATCCAGAAAAAATACTTTTTGAGAATTCTAACTTTCAATAAAATATAGAGAGTCCTTGGATTTGTGCATCCAGCTATGAATAAAATCAGAAAAAGCCCTGTTACTTTCTGCAATATATATAATGCTTCTAGAGGCTGAAAAAATTGGCTAAGTGTAAGGACAGGTAAGCATTCATGCCTGCAAAATATCTGTCCACCTAAAATTGTCCTTGAGGGTGGCAGACTACTAAGAACTACAAGCATCAGAAAAATAAGAATCACAGAAATAAAAATATTTTAAAATTGTTTTATGTCCCAACAGACTTTAAAAAGTGAAAATAAAAAAGGCAATTAAAAAGATTTTAACAGGTTTTCTCAACATTGCTATACTTTCTGTTATTAGAATAAAAATATTTTATCAAACTAGGATGTTTAATACCACAAAAAAATACAGCTCTAGGACATCAAAACCATTTTTGGTTAAGTTCTTAACATAAATTAATTAAATAGAAATATTATATTATACATATTATGTTATTTAACTTAGCCGTGTTTGGCTATTTGGGGAATTATTTCCCCATTGTCAACTGTGGTAAGTTTCCTTTCTGATTATTGTCTATATTACCAGGAATATAATCACTGTACAACCACTAGCCTATGTACCATGTGCAATTATTACACCAATCTCTAGATGCAGACACATCTGTGTCTATTAAGAATTTACAGGACTCTTCTACTATTGGCATCATAATATAGACAAACCCTGGCTTGATGGAGCAGAAGCTGATTACTAGATTGTGTATGCTACTGAAATAAAATAATTTTTAAACCATAAATGCATGCATGAAGTAAAGATTGGGGTTTAAGTTAAAATTAATGTGGTTAGTGTCAAATCCTCATGCTTTGTCTGAGGGGATATAAATTTTAGTTAAATTACTATTTTGTTGGTATTTTAAGCCACAAGGTGGCAGCAATGATATGATCTCTTCATCCAACTGCCCACTACCACTACTTTTCCTCTTTAAAGCATCTCTTGTATTTATAGGGCAAATATGAAAGAAAGGGAGACTTTATTTCCTTTGACAAAGTACAGCTCCAAACTGTGCTACTTGCTAAATGTTTTTAAATCATGCTTTTCTCTTTTCCTTTTTTAAAAAAATTTACATGTACAGTTTATTATATCTGCTGGCTTGACATGAAAGTACAGTGAAACACTGTATCCATGACACAAAGTGTTTGCCCATTTGGATAATAACATTCCTTCCCAAGCTGAGAAACAAAACAATAGCTGGATGCACAAGCCTGGCCTTCCTGGAACATGACCGTATAGTGACAAAAGGGCAATGCTTACCGATAGCTGTTGAAAAGGTCCATGCAGGTGCCATTGTTTCTACAAGGCTCTGAATTACATTCATTTGATTCCTTTTCACAAAATTTTCCTTCCCATCCAGGCAAGCAATCACACTGGTATTTCTGTAATACATTAAGTAAAATAAACAATCTGTTACTCTTTGTATTTTAATGCAATTACAAAAGTATTATTACTAATTGTTGGAAAACATTAACAGTCAACAAAACAACTTTAGGAGTTTTTTTAAAAGCTGACTGCATAAATAAATTACCACAGGATGATAGTGAAATGTGTGATGTACCAGAACTGTGGCATCTACAGGTATTTAGAGTCTGCAAATAGCATTGCTGCATTTTAGGGTTTTTTGTTATTAAAATTTGGAAAGAGAGACAATTATGTTTCAAAGATATATGGGCTATGAGCTTCATATAAACAGCAAAGAGAAATTATTTAATTTCCTAATACACTTTAAAAATATAATAAATTAAGAGTCAGAACTCGGAAGGGAGTCCAGATTGAGCAGTTGACCCAGACCTTTCTGTAATGATACTCTTACCCTCTCCTGCCAAATTAAAAGCTTAGAATATTTTATTGTTGCAAAAATAACAACAAAGAAAGGAAGTTAGTAATTTGAAGTCACACTAAGTATGACTGTTCTGGAGTGTGAAACAGCTCCACTGATAGCAGTACATCAAATGAACTTATCTACATGTATATTCTACTATATCTGGTCAAATGAACATTTGCATCAACCAGCTTGTACATAGTGTATTTGTGATTTATATTTTCCCAACTGCATTCTGTTTGTTTTGTGCTCAGGTTGATGAACATCATTGCTACATTTGCTTGAGACACACCCATGATTTCTGTGACATAGATTTTCTAAATCCACTGGGAAAAACTTTAAAAGTCAGGAAATAAAATTGAAGGGTATCTTTCTGATTTAATATAGGGCATGGAATATGGGCAAATGGAACCAAGTTGAGTAGGAATGTTGGTCTGCTGGAGGGTAGGAAGACTCTTCAGAGGGATAATGGACAGGTTGGATCAATGGGCCAAGGCCAGTTGTGTGGGGTTCAACAAGGCCAAGTGTTGGTTCCTGACCTTAGGTCACAGCAACCCCAGGCAGTGCCACAGTCAGGGGGCAGAGTGGCTGGAAAGCTGCCCAGCTGAAAAGCCCTGGGTGTGCTGGTCGACAGCCAGCTAAACATGATCCAGTGTGTGTCCAGGTGGCCAAGAAGGCCAATGACATCCTGGTCTGGATAAGCAATAGTGTGGCCAGCAGGACCAGGGCAGTGATTGTCCCCCTGTACTCAGCACTGGTGAGGCCACACCTTGAGTGCTGTGCGCGGTTCTGGGCCCCTCACTACATGAAGGACATTGAGGGGCTGGACTGAGTCCAGAGAAGGACAACAAAGCTGGTGAAGGGTCTGGAAAACGAGTCCTAGAGGGAGTGGATGAAGGAGCAGGGGTTGTTTGGTCTGCAGGAAAGGAGGCTCAGGGGAGACCTTATGCATCTCTACAACTTCCTGAAAGGAGGTTGTAGCAAGATGGGGGTTGATCTCTTCTCTCAGGTAAGAAGTGACATGACAAGGAGAAATGGCCTCAAGTTGCACCAGTTTAGGTTGCATATTAGGAAAAATTTCTTCACTGAAAGAATAGTCAAGCTTTGGAACAGGGTGCTCAGGAAAGTGGTTGAGTCACCATTCTCGTAAGTGTTCAAAAAACATGTGGGTGTGTCACTTGAGGACATGATATGGTGATGCACATGGTGGTGCTATATTAACAGTTGGACTTGATGATCTTAGAGTCTTTTTCAAAATTAATAATTTTATGATTCTATAGGAGACAGAAAGATTTTGTTAAAATATTTTGTTCTTTTGATATGTAATACAGAGAGGCGAACTTGGAAAGAGAAAATAATTTTCTGTGATTTGTTTCAAAGAAGAAAAAGAAAATACATTTGAGACAAATTACATTGCTAGCCCACAGATTAGTGTTTCCTATTACATATTGACCCTGAGATTAGCTCAGTTAGTTACAGCATGGTGATAACACCAAGGTTCAATCCCCATATGGGCTATTCACTTTGGAGTTGGACTTGATGATCCTTGTGTGTCCCTTTCAACTCAGAATATTCTGTGATCTGTGATAATAGCCACACTCAAATATCTCAGTTCTCTGCATATTTATCAGTATCAAATGGGAAAAAATGAGCACTACTAATCCATACCCATAAATAAAAATCAGACACCTCTTAAAAACTGTTCTATCATCAGGTTAGGTTTTTGCATATACTAGGAATGCGAGATAACTTGTTTCCAAAAAACTGTTCAGGAAATGGATTACAAAATTAGAAGTGAAAGGAGGCTTGCCAATAGTTTTGTTTAAAAAGCAGCAGTATTTTTCTAGTCTCACTAAAATTATCTTCCAATCAAATGCTGAAATTCTGTTGTTTGCAGATTTTTCATTACATGAGGATTGTCACATCAAGCACAAAATATTACTCACATTTATGTATATCATGCACATGTGCAGAATAAACTACAAATTCTTACACATTATTTCTCCTCTGTGTAGTTTTACGGTAACTGAAAGTGCAATGTTGCAATAAACTATACACAAGTGTAAGCAGATAAAAAGGGTTTTGATAGATACAAGTCTTTACAGAGAAGAACCTGAGTCCTGGTGGACACCAGGTTGGACAAGAGTCAGCCATAGGCCCTTGTGGCCAAGAAGGCCAAGAGCATCCCGGGCTGCATTAGGAGGAATGCTGCCAGCAGGTTGAGGGACGTGATCCTTCCCCTCTACTCAGCCCTGGGGAGGCCACATCTGAAGTGCTGTGTCAATTCTGGGCTGCCCGGTACAAGAGAGATATGGAGCTATTGGAAAGTGTCCAGCCAGTAACATTATTAAGAGATTGACACATCTCTCAAATGAGGAAAGGCTGAGAGAGCTGGGTTTGTCAGTCAGGGCATACCGTACATGAACAACATAAATGACAAGAAGCTGCAGTAGAAAGCATGCAGTGGATCAAGCAAGAGACTGAAGGAACAGAGTTGGGCACCTATTTATATGTTGTTCCACTTTGTTTGTGCTATGTATTACTATCCACTGGAGACAGGTTAAAATAAATGGTACCTTTCAGTTCCTGCAAAATTTTTTTTGCTTGTCCTCTAAAGAACACAATAAATGCATAAATGACACTACAGTTACTCCTTGTACATAGCTTTCCCTTGTACAATATATAGCACAGTATGCTTAAGAAGAGTGGATTTTACCAGCTATAACAGGGTCAAAATTTCTGATGCCTTGTACACATACCCAGAACCACATATGTACATGAGCATGTCTTTATCCAAGTAACTGAGTATGTTGTAAGAAAGTGCCATTCAAGTGCATTTGCAAATTTTCCTTTCTCCAACACAGTAAATGAAGAATTAATCATTTCCTTAAGCCCTAGTCAATGCTACTTTACTAGGAAATGGCAGCTGAACACTTGTAAACAGAAACTACAATGAAAAATGTTCATCACACACAACAAAGATCTGAATTATGAACAAGGCAAATCTTCAAGCCTGTCCTTTGTATATATAGGTTGAGCAAAATTTTTATCATGCAGATATACACTCCAGACATGTTTTCCATGCCTAGAGAAAAAATGGAAGCAATTTAATTTTTAAAGATACCATGGGATTGGAGCATTTTTGGGGGCATCCTAAAGTTTTTAATTCACAGAAAGAACAAAAAATACCTCACCTGTAAACAGAAACACTCAAAAGGAAATGCAGAAGTTTGTTTGAAGTTCTTCTGCCAGACCAGTATTTCATGGGACACAACTCTTTTTCCATTAAGGCCAAAAAGGATGAACATATTGTAAGACTACTTATCATTGGCACATAATGTGAGATGTACTCCAGCCTCAATAGAAAGCTTCATCACAAAACCCTTGCCTGTTGGAAGCAGGGCTTTTTTTCCTACATAAAGACCTTCAAGCAACTTCATTTTGTTAGTGCTAAGAGCAGTTCATTTAACCTTGTGAAATAAATGTGACCATAAAAATGTAAGCATCTGCGAAATCATATTTACAATTGCTCTACACCATATTGAGATCCTAACATTATTTATGCACCCTTTTTTGTTAATTTGAGGGTCTTTTCTGAGTTGCTACTTTAGGGCTTTACTTTTAAGTTATTATTTATTTAACTATTTGCATAATCATACATATTCACTAACAAAATTAAATTCCCATTTGTCATTATAGCATTGTATTCATTGTTCAGGTCTGTTTGCACTTATATCCTAAATAAACAAGCTTGTTTAAAAACAAAACAAAATAAAGCAGAACAAAACAAAACCAGGATACCTGATCATTTTCATTCGGTTTAACACTTACTTTCAGTTTTACTATAGAATTCTGAGCTAAAACAAGACCTATGCAGAGTGAAGTCCCACAAAAACCACTACTTTTCTGTCCTCTGATAATGAATTATTTACCTGTTCTTCACAGGTTGTAGGAAGAGTGAATGTATTAACAGTGCTGCTCCGCAAATTAAGGAAATTTTACTTCTGACATGAAGAAAGTCTGCAATTAGCTCTGTAGTTGCTACTCTAAAAGACAGACATGGCTTGATCAAATATGAGTTAGTATCTCTGTAATGATTAGATTGCCTAAGTCACAGCAAAGGAACACCTTTGGGGCTGAGTGTCATGAGGTTTGCCATATGGTTATTAATACTGATGCTAATTGGAAGAACAATTATAAAAAGTGGCATAAAAGAATAAGGTGAAAAAAGTATGAAATATGGACTCAGAATTGTTGAAAAATAACAATTAAAAATCTAGTTTCTAAGCGGTACAGATTGGCTTTGATAAGACTACTATTTAAAAATCACCAAAATTAGTTACTGAATCTTATTAGAATCACTAACTGATGTATTCTTATATATTATTTTATTTAAAAAGTCTTTTTTCTCTTTTCCTGTGTAAGTTACAAAGCCTATGTGGGGTTTTTGTGTGTTAAGCACTTAAAAATGTAAAATACTAGGGTAAATACCTTAATATTAGGTACTAGTTATCTACAGAAATTGAGGTAGTGTTAGGTAAAGTTAGATACTTTTATTTATTTTATTTTAGATATTTTTTAGATATCTTTTCCTATATAGTTATATCCTAAAAATTCTGACCAGTATATTTATTTGTTCTTCCAAACCTACTTACATTCTTTTGTACCTTAAGTTATTATAAATTATATATCATCTGATGTAAAGGATAAACCAGAATTTTTTTTTAATTTAAATTTTAAGCGAGGCTTACAGGAGAAACAAAGAATATTTTCAATTTGCTTATCTCTCTAACATTTTAAATAATGTATAAGTTAAATTAATTTATATTTAAAACAGCTGCTACAAACAAAGTTTGGAGAGTTGTAATGAGTTTTGCGTTACATTGTAATAATTCTGTGTATATTGAAAGCATTTAATAAGTATATGCAAAAAAAGTAAGATTTTCATCATATTGAATAGCACACCAGTAGTAAAGAGAAACTTACGTTTTCATTCAGTGCAAGTTCCAGCTTAAAATATGGCTGGTATCTAGACATGCTGCATCTTTATAACTGTAAATGAACTGTACTGTAATTTGTAACTACAAAGAAAATTATCTTAAATGGGAACTCTTTATTTGCACTGCAGGTCTCTATACACAACCACTTCATAGAATGGTGCTTTGCTAAAAAATCATAATTATTGCTGCATTTGATATTGATAATTTTAAAGTGAGATTTTTTGTAAAAGTATATTTTGGTGAAAGTTTAGTTCTCTTAAAATTGAATCCCAATTAATGCTAGTAACAGGCTTCTCTTAAAATTATTTTAGATTTCATGTAACATTTAACGTGCAAATAAATTCTGGCCTATGCCTTCACAATTTAATCATTTATCTCCGTCACTGCTCAAACATGATGGTTCTCACAGTACAATGTAAATCTTGTTGGGCTTAGTTTTCTGTGTGGAGATTCATCCATAACATGCGGAGGCATGCAAACATGCAACATGGCTGTTACTAGTAGTAACACAGATATTCCATTTGAGCATGGCCAATATTAAACATTATGTATATATTATGTTTGCAGAAAAAAGGAAAAATATTCTATTAAAAATCCAAACCTCTGTGAATTTATATATTTTAGTACATTCAAAATTTTATTTTATGAGATGCTACAAGAACTGTGAACATTAGAAGACCCTAAGAGGTATTTAAGAACAAACATTTATATAAGTGAATGTTACAGTCAAAGTGTTTTAAAATTTGTTGATGTGAATAAGGGAAGATTTTTCTTAGGAAAGATAAAGGATTTATGGGAGAAAAATAGGATTTGATGCTGGCCCAGTCCAGCAATAATTTTATGACAACAAATCAAATTCAGTTTGAGACCTCTTACATAATTAATAATTGGTGATGGGTCTTTTTTTGTCTCTACTTCCTGACCTCTGCCATTTTTTCTGTTTATACCTTTCTTTTAGTCCTCTCGTAGAGAGCCTACTAGGAAGTGTGCCAATCAAATAATCTTCAACATGACAGGTGCTGAACAGTACTGGAAAACTAAGGAAAAACAACAACAGCCTTAAGTTGTTTGTGCAAAATAAACCAAATAATCCATCTAGTGACAGACATTTGAGTATCAGCCTTTGATGATGTATCTGGTTTGACGTTTAGCTCAATTGTTTAATGACTAGTGAAAGGTCATGAACACACTCCTGTTAAACCGAAGTACTGACAGGAACTTGACCCCCCTAAAAGCTTGTCCAAAGCCTTCAGTTTGCCCCTAGATCTCAGGTAAGAGGAGAACTGTGGGGAATTAACTGTGGTATTCCAAAGGAATAGTCTAGATACTGACAGTCAGAAATAACATCTTGCTTTTGAATTACAAACCTAGTGTTGCAGCCGGTAACTTTTTAAATAAAGTAAGAAAATGCAGAAGAACAACTACTGGTTTCCATAAAACAAAGCTATCTCCTGCCTTAACATAACAGCTCATTCAAATTTAGATCTTACGCATACAACTATTATCACATCAGTACACTTCAATCACCACAAAGTGGCATTTTCCCAACCTCAGGCTCAAAAATAGAGGAAAGTTAAAGAAACAGGCTGTTCCAAAAATACTTCAAACTAAATATCTTTAGAAGGACCCAGACATTCAAAATATTATTTCATGTCAAGTCTCCTCTTTTGAACTTTCACTCATCTCTGCTTTAAATTTATAGAACATTTCAGTATAATGAAGCACATTCCAGGAAAGTCATTTGGAAGAAATAGAACATGGATCTGCACTCACCTTTATTTGCAACTCTTGGGGCTTGACTGTACTCATTTTCAGAGATATGCCATCATTCTTCCCTTTTTAAGTTAGAACAATATGCACAAAACTTTAAAATATAGTAGAAACCTCCCCCGCGTAGTTAGCTCATACAGCTGGACAGTTGCTAATGCCCAGGAGAACTGGGCTACTTTGTGAAAAATTTCAGCATCTTTTCTGTCGAGAGTTTTGTCATTCTGAACCCAGTGTCACAGCTCCTGAAGGACGGTGTGTGCCTGAAACCAGGCAGGTTGGATTCCCCAAAACAGGAATTCCAGTGTCCCCAGATTCTGAGTCACTAAACCCAGCACAATTTTCTAGAATTTATCCCAAGACCAAAAAAAAAAAAAAAAAAAAAATTGCAGTGTTTCAGATGTTTGTGTTTAATACACCTCCTCTGTATTGGAAATTAAATCTCAGTGCTCTTTTCACCTTATCTTCAGTATGGCTTTCCATTACCAAAACTAACAGTATGCAATTGCTTCATAATGCATAACTGAAGTTGGTTCATACACTAAAAACTTGGATCAGTCTGTTTATCAGGGTCACGTAGGGATAGGTGCATCCACAAATGAAAAATTCATAGCAGCTTCTGATTACAAGAGAATTTCTGTAATACTTATGGTCTCAGAATGGCTTGTTATAAGAATCAATACTTTCTGGGAAAAGCACAAATTGTGTCCAACAGTCTAATTCACTTGTTGCATAACACAATTTAGAAATAAGTCACCAAAAGTCAAGTACAAGCACTCCTTTGAAATCCAAATTATTTAATTGAAAAATCAATGAGAGTTTACTTTTGAGGTTTTTTCTTAAAACTCTACATCACTTAAAAAATTAATAAAGAGGTCGTAGGACAAGAAATAAAGGAGATCAATTTTAATTTGCTAAGGGTTGCCATCATTTTAAAGATGCAGTTTACTAGAAGGAAGAGAGAGAGAAAGAAAAGGGAACTGTAAAAATGGAGACATCCCAGATAAATTGAGGGATAAGAGCATGTCCAGCCCTCCCCATTTTTATAAAATTATTCCAGTCTCAGGTTTTTCCTCTCTGCTTTTGAATGTCTTTGTCTTACTTTGTCTTGAGAATCAGATCATGATTTTAAGAGCAACAGTTCCAGATTTCTGTTTCTCCTTTTCCTGGAAAATGCAGGTTAGTTATAGATTTTTAAGCATACTAAAGGACTGTTGAGAGGGGATTTCCATTATGAAACATTTATACAGATAAGAGGAAAGGGAATAGTATTCTTAAAATAAAATCCTAACTTAACACTTCACATTCAAATGTTAAGAAGTGTCTTCCCCTCTTTCTCTCTTTTCCTAACACATAGTTAAAATGAGTTTTAGTATTATTTAGGATGAGGCAATAAAATATCAATCATTTGTGCTGTAAGTTGACTATACTGTGAGTTTAGGGAAGTAGTACTTTAAGAAATTACAACTTTGGATTTTATGGTTCTAGCTGTATTTGGTATGGTAGAGGTTAACCACTCTTTACCCATTAGCTCATATTTCATAAGAGAGAAAGAAAAGGCTTTTCTCTCCAATAGCAGGAAATTTAAAGACTTTCATTCTAATCTTGTAAGGCTGTAAAAATATTTAATCTTAGCTATAACTTTTTCTGTCTCATTTCCACTCCCTGGTAGAGCTTGATCTTATTAAGGGCAATCTTTAGCAATTTGCATTTTGCTGGCCTTCCTGCAGTTTGTCTCTTATTACTTTAATGAAGTTCTATTTCTGGATATTGAAGGTGCTTGCCTACAGGACTTCAGGAGGTTCACACCTTTTAATGGTATTGCAAACACTGTACCCACTAGTCCTATTTATTAAACCTATTACAATTTATGATGCTGGTGCGTTGTTAGGTCTTTTCTTCATGCTTTGGATTTCATCAGCATATTGATGAGACCAGCAACTCATCAATAAGCCACAATAAAAGATTATTTGTGACTGAAATTTTTGTGCAAGTGTGATAAATTATTTTTCTTTTCCTATTGGTGTGATTGCAATTGTGTCACTGACCCTCTCTTTCTTTTTCTCTCTTCATTCACTTCCCTCTTCTCTCTTCTCTGTCTCTTCTCCCTCCTTCTCTGCACCACTAAAGATGTAGCCTGTTCTTCTACTGATGGAATTCTATCCATGCCCTTGCAAGAATTGGATGAAGGGTTGGATTTGTGCAGCCATTGCAGCTAACAGGACGATTCTGAAGGATACTATAAGCCAATAGGAAAAAAACCCCAAAAATCTAACCTCAAATTTGAAGTGCAAACCTGATAGGAATGTGAGGAGACAGTGGTTGATCCTGGAGGGATCACCTAATCAGATAGATTTAAATAGGTGAAAGGATTAGAAAAATAGGATAGGCAAGACAAATAGGGAATTGAAGATTCAGAGCAACAGAAGCATGAAAGGACATAACCTCTGACTAAGCAATCTTTACTAGCATTTGTAGATCTTTATCAAATCTGATTTTGATCATCTTCTGTTAATGGGTTAAATTAAGAATTGAGGGATGCTGTGGAGAAATGTGTTTCCTGCAGACTGAAAGAAAAATACTTCAAGAGCCCTGTGAGAACTGGAAGTAGATCACCACAGTGTATTTTCCACCAGCCATCTCAGGCAGAAAAATATATGACCATGGTTTGTCAAGACACACATGCAAGATCCCTACTCTTCCTTTTTCACCTACAGTGTCTTTTTTCTTTTTGTTCTTCGTCCTGAGGTACAGCAATGTTAAATAATTTTAAAATGCTAATATCTGGAAAATCAAAACACATACACGTATTAAACTATTAGGGAGCGTCCAAAGGAGGGCAATGAAGATGGTGAAGGGCCTTGAGGTGAAGCCTTATGAGGAGTGACTGAGGTCACTTGGTCTGTTCAGCCTGGAAGAGAGGAGACTGAGGGGAGACCTCATTGCAGTTACAACTTCCTCGTGAGGGGAAGAGCAGGGACAGGCACTGATCTCTTCTCTGTAGTGACCAGTGACAGAACCCAAGGGAAGCTGTGTCAGGAGAGGTTGGGCTGGATATTAGAGAGAGGTTTTTCACACAGAGAGTGGCTGGGCACTGGAACAGGCTCCCCAGGGCAGTGGTCACAGCACCAAGCCTGGCAGAGCTCAGGAAGCATTTGGACAATGCTCTTGGGCACATGGTGCATCTCTTTGGGATGGTGCTCTGGAATGCCAGGAGTTGGACTTGATGACCCCTGTGGGTCCCTTTCAACTCATCATATTCTGTGATTCTGTGATGTACAACTCCATTTGGCTTAATAAGCAGGAAGTTAATTCTCTCAATGCAGTCTCAAATAGAAGTTATCCAAAGAATACATTGCTGTTAAATATTAGTCTCACAAGTTGCTTCTTTTTCAGGAATTCCCCAACATTTTCTGCTTCACCATTTGCAAACACAATAACCAATGCCAGGGTACTCTTTTTACAGAACTTTGGTATGCAGTGCTTGCTGAAACTCGTTCCACTTGTTTGCAGCTATATAGTTTCAAAATAATGTTTTAGACCAGAGGAAGAATGAGACAGAGAGGATCTTTTTTCATGTACAGCATAACTTTTCTTAAAATATTTTATTAAGGATATTGTGATACAAAAGAGCAAACCCTTAGCTGTCTTCTAAATAAATAACATTGCAAATTCTTTTTATTTTATATATATCTCATTAAATTATTGGTTTGCATATTTCACTTTGACCAGAAGAATGTAAAACTGCATATAGCATATAATGCAATAGCATATAATTTAATCTTGATATGAAATCAATCCTATTCTGGGTGTAGGTTTTTTTGTTTTTTTTTTTTTTCTTAACTTTCACTGAAAACTTTAGTATATCATTTTAAAAAGTGTAGTATCAGGGTTAACTTAGTGGGAAAAAAACCAGACCAGTTTCTTTGAATCAGATGTTTTAAAAAGGAAGTGTATAGTAGTACAATTGTTAAAATACAAATGTAAATAACTTATTTATCTCCAATTAAATGGCTGTTTCTGAAAAGTGTATGAAGAGCTAGAAAACATAATTGCTTTAAAACCCTGAACATTAAAAGTAACTTTAAAAATAAAAATTATTTCAAGGATTGTTCATCTCTTTTTAATTTGCATAATATGTGCATGTTTGAAAGATAATACAGCTGAAGAAAACACAGCAGAGTTCTGTAACATTCTGTACATCGAGAAGTCATGAGATAATTGATAAGAAGTGCACCAGAACATCTTGCTGTTTTGGTATTTCATTAAGCATGCATACTCTGAACCAGAATAAAGAGTATTTGTTTACTGATATATGAACTGATATTTACTGATATTTGTACTGATACGTATGGAAAAAAGCCTATATAAGCACTATTCTGGATTAGCTGCCACAATTGTACTCAATAATAGATGAAGAAGGAGGTTTCAATTTTCTAAGACAAACAGGATGGTGCTTATTTGGAATACAAACCCTTAATTCATAATGTATAGTCCATCTAAAACATGAAGATGAGAAGCAAACTGGTACTTTTACTTAAATTAAAAAAAAAAAAAAAAAAAAAGTAAGAAAATATTCAGAATGACCATTCCATTAGTAAGAAATTATAAAATAATAAAATACTTGAGTGATGAAGCTGGTGAAAGGTCTGGAGCACAAGTCTCATGAGGACTGGTTGTTTATCCTGGAGAAATGAAGGCTCGGGGGGACCTTATCACTCTCTGCAACTACCTGAAAGCAGGTAAAAAAATCAGGGAAAGGGTTATCAAGTACTGGAACAGGCTGTCCACGAAATAGTTAAGTCACCATCCCTGGAGGTATTTAGAAGTTGTGTAGATGTGGCAATGACTGACACAGTTTAGTCTCTCAGGACTTGGCACTGCTGGGTTAATAGTTGTACTTGAACTGTAGCTGATTCTATGATTCTAACCATGGCCTGGAGACATTCCCAATATACAATTTCTCAGCTATAACCATGTAAGCATTGCTGTGACTTTTATGTTTCTGGAGAATGACATTTCTGAAGTGTCCTAGTTTTGGATGGGATAGAGTTAATTTTCCTCCTAGTAAGTGGTACAGTGCTGTGTTTTGGATTTAAGATGACAATAATGTTGATGACTCACTGATGTTTTAGTTGTTGCTGAGCAGGGCTGACATTAAGTCAAGTACATTTCAGCTTCGCATGCTCTCCTGCTACTGAGTAGGCTGGGGGGCACAAGGCTGTAAGAGGACACAGCTGACCCCGATTAACCAAAGGGCAGTTGTGATGCTGTGCACAGCATATAAACTTGGGGAAAAACTGGCCAGGGGTCTACTGCTTGGGAACAGGCAGGGCAACAGTTGGTTGGTGCTGAGCAATTGGTTTCATTTACATCACTTGTCTTCCTTGGATTTAACATCTCTCTCTCTTTAATAATTTCATTTAAAGAATTAAACTTTTCTCAGCCCCCAGGTTTTCTAACTTTTAGCCTTCCAATTCTCTTCCCCCACCCCACCAGGGTGTGGAGTGAGCAAGCAGCTCTGTGGTGCTTAGTTGCTATTTGGGATTAAACAGAAATTAAGTCTGCAGTGCATTTTTCTCTCAGCTACAAGTTAGAGACAAAAAGAGATAACAAAGATATACCTTTGGTAAATAAAGACTGTGTTTGATGTGTGTTCTGCTTGACAGTTTAGAAACTGAAAGAAATTTTGGGATCGAAAATCAAGAGCATCATAAGAAAAAAATTATACATCTGACAATTGGAGTGAAATCATAGGGGCAATTCAAAAAAATAAGAGAAGATTTAGACAACTATTGTAAGGAGGAGATATATTCAGTAAAGACAGGTGAGGAAAGCCTAAGACTTTGTAAAAGTCTGGGTTTTCTTAGCATCCATGACATTCAGTACACTTCAACTGGATCAAAGCTAGTATTATATTGATGTCGTGAAGATTTTTTGCCTTTTCTTTTATACCCCTGTTATACCTTTTTACAGCTTCTGTATTCCTAGTGCTTTTTCCCTACATTCTTAGACTTGTTTTTCAAGCAGAGAGACTAAACATTTTAGAAGCTTCGTAGCTAGGGATCAGTGTGCCCCAGACCCCAAGGTCCTCTCCAGAACACATTCTGTAAACTAAGATAGAACCATCCAGGAGAAGGTTCCTTGGGGAGGGGGGCTCACTTGAGCCTCTCATTGGGGAATTTTGATAGATATGCTAATTAATAAAACCTATAATGTTACACCAGATCTTTTTGGGGGGGGAGGGGGGGCATTTCGGCAGGGTGCATCTCGATGCACGTGACCTGGATGTAGTACATGTAAGGATCCTTAAAATAAATACCAAGGTAAAATCTCTTTTCCCCTTCTAACCATGTATGACTCCTGATTTTAAGACCAGGAAAAGGCATCAATATCAAACAACTATTGTGTATTAGTTACCCAGTTTAAAAATAAATTTCTGAATATTTTTTCCTGATATGCATTTATTTGAGGGTTTTTTTGTCTAACCCCAAATTTAGTCTAAATTTGTATCATGCAAAGCAGTTGGGAATGAAGACTCCAGAAACTCCTCCTAAACTGGTGGTGGTTTCAGTACACTTCTTGATTCATTCTTCATAATGCTGAAAGCCGTGATTAGTATTACAATTTCTCCACAATCTATTTTTTTTTTTCTTTTGGAAAAGGGATGTTTTTATTACTAAAAGATCACACTAAAAAGCTTGTTTCATTCACACAGTTCCTTTCTGTCCATTTGGTCAGTTACAATCAGTGTTACATAGAACAAACCCAAGATTTTTTAATCTCTCTTAATGGATTGCATGCAGGTACTAATAGAAATAGTAAAGATTTTCTAATTGACAAAGGTTTAGTGGAGAAAAACTGACAGTCTGGAAGGTAGGAAAATAAACTGGGAATACAGCCAAAACCAACAGTGGTAATATAAAGCTGGGAACTTGGAAGCTACAAGTGTACATAATGGAGGCTGAGGAGAAATATCTGAGTTTCTACATGGTAGCAGGTACTGTGAGAAGGTGTACTTGGCCTCCTGTTCATAATTATAGTTATTAATGAAGTTGACATATTTAAAGCATGTAAAAAACAGTGTCTCAATTACTGTTCATTCCTCAAGCATGAAACAACTATCACAATATGACTAAAAAGCATATGTCCACAGCCAGAGGAGACTGGGAATGTTGCCTAGGTAATAAAATGAAAATGCCAGACTCTTTGATATGCCTTTTGTGTCTTTCCCCTGTGGGTACACATGCAGAATGTGCATTATTGTTTTCTATAGCACTGGGACTTTTGCTTGCAGATGCTTTTCAGTTTTGGACTTACTCAGAAATCATTTAGTGACAGTCATCCCAGATGTATAACTAACCAGCAAGTGGCAACAGAGTAAACCAAAAAGTGCATTGTGTTTTTCTCTGCTGTACAAAATGTAACATTGTTTCTCCTAACAAATGAAAAAAAAAAAAACAAAATTAAACCCCCCAAAAAACTAAATTAAACAAAAGAGACCAAGCACCCTCTCACACCTTTCCCTCCCCCTTCCCCCCCAAATCAGATCAATATTTGAAACTCAGTCTCTTACACTATATTTGTATTTTAGTAATAAGATAATTTTAAAAGGAAGTTTGATATTTCTGAGCTTAGTTTTAAAAAATACTGCATATATTTTATTAGAGTCTGCAAATATTAAAATCAGAAATCATAATAGTAATCTCACATGAGAAACTGCTAACAGTCTTGCAGATCCTAAAATTGTTCTACAAAGTTTGTAAAGTGCAGATACTTGTTTCAAAGGATATTTCAGATATAGCCTATGCACTCACAAACTGAAAGAAGCCAGACCAACTGAAAACTTTTGCAATCCCCACCAATGATCTTTTTCTTCCTTTCTTTTTTCTTCATTGTTTTCATATCTCAGTGGTTGTGTTTGAGCAAGGCTCTTGAATACTACTTAGCACCTGATGCATCAAGGAACACGTTTCAAGAAACAAAATATCTTTGTCCTTAGTACTCAGAATCAAGGAACTGAAAATAACTCCTTACTAGGTTTTTATTTCCTATCACTAACTGAGCTACATCAAGAGAGATGTTACACTGAGATATAAGTCAAGCTCGTCACACAGTGAAGCTACCTAAAGCATCTAGGCACTCACCTCTCAAAGAAAATGTACCTTCTATACTATCTGCCAGTGCAGTGCTAGCAATTAGCTGGTTCCCTCATGGTTCAGTGCAGAGCTAACAAATAGCTGGTTCCTTCATGGTTCATTTCAGTTCATAGTATACCTCTGCCAACAGGCAGATTGTCAGTAAGAACAGTCTAAATTTAGTTTCTGATGTCTTTTAGGGCTTGTGACAATATGCAGAATTTTTTTTAAGCACTAATGCTGAGTTTCATTGAAGTGGTATGATATGCACTGTTATGGACCAGTAAGAGTTAAACTATTTCAATCACTTGGCACATTTTGTCTAGCTCTGTTAAATGGATCACTGATTTTCTAGTGGGCACAAAACCAGACAAACATATGGACAACATTTATAGGCAATCAGTACATTTACCCTTAATTTGAGTATCTCAGACGACTAATGAGGGACAGACTTAAAGCCAGAGATTTCCAAGCTGTTGTCCATACTGAGATACCAAACTGCTGTTTCAGAAGACTTGGCCTTTATGAATCTGTTGCTCAAAGCAATTTAAAACCAACCATGTGTTCATATGTTTCTTGTTGTCATGGTTCTTATGGTTCAGACTCATTAGTGTTTTAGTTTAGCCCAAGACTAAGCTCTGGACATGAATTTCTCAGTCATCCTCACTTAATTGTGCTTTGCCTTACAGTGGTCTCAGTGCACATAAATCTGATAATTTTTGAAAGAAACTGAAACAGCAAATGTGCTAATGCTCTCCATAAGTCCATAAGACCTAGTGCTCTCCATACGTCTGAAAAATAGCAAGCCGCTCCCTCCAAACAAATGTATAGTTTGCAACCAAGTCTCAGTACACATTGTTTCACTCTAGGGTTATCTGTGTTGCTTGCTAATGTAGCATTACCCTTAGTTCAGCTGTGCTATAAAATATGAGTGAAAACGACAGAATTTTTCCTTTTTTAGTTTTGGAATCTGAAGTGGATTTGGATTTCTGAAATCTTGTGCTCTGATCAATGCATACTATATTTACATGAAATGTCCCCACTGTGACTACTTCGGACTTTCGGTGAGTACCTGCATAACTAAATTTACAGATCCCTTTACAGAACATTTTTTATTCAAGTAAGAAAAGCACAGAAATGTGACCTAAAGTCAAGTGTAATCTGTCACTAGTAACTAAAAGTCTGATTCTATCCTGGAGCAAGTCAATCTTAAATGTTTTTACTCCAAGATTGGATCAAAAGAACCTGAGCTTCCTATCCTTGTACACTCATTTGCACTCAAGTCAAATGAGTGTTAAATAAACTACTGACGCATTTTCTAATGGAGATATTTTAGTGTCACTTTCTGCTGATGTAATTTTCTCTACCTAAGTGATTTCAACAAGTGTGAACTACCTTTTTATCAATTTTCAATATTTCTGCAATGCAATTCTAGGGCTCTATTTTTGCTTTTTCTATACCTTTAAACCATTCCCGTAAAGATTTATATCACTGTAGTGAAAGGTACCTATTAAACTGTAGGTGTTTTGATCAGTTACAGGTATCGGTATTGCAAAATCATACATAAGTAGGCATTGGGAGGGATCTCTGGAGATTGGTTAGTTCCCCCTACCCTGTTTACAGCATGGTCAACTAACAGGCTGGTCAGAATCTCATCCAGTTGGGATTTTGATAAATCCAAGGATGGATACTTCATATACAGGCAACCTATTTCAGTCTTACCTTTAGAGTAAAAAAGATTTTCTTTACATTTTAATGGACTTGGCTTTATTTCAGTTTATGGCGCCTTTGCCTCTTTGATTGGGGTCCACTGTGTAGCGAGAAAAGTCTGGCTCTGTCTTTACTTGCCGGGGTGCAGCAGGGGTTAATGTGCTGGCACCTCAGATGGACACACAGTTGGATTAATTTCTCAGAAAAAGTATGATAGTTTTCTCCATGATTCTGCCCTCTTTACACCTCCTTATTTTTGTGTGTAGACTGAAGAGGACCCTCTGCAGCTCTAAAATATTTATCAGAAGGTCTCTCTAGTCTAAATCTGTTGCATCCCTTTGCTTGACAACTGAGTCTATCTCTTCTTCACTTGATTTTGGTTGGTCAATCTGTTGTCAAAGATACTTCTGTCCCTTTTGATCAAGTCAATCCCACATCTTCCTAGCCTCAATCCTGAGAGGGTCCCATGGTCCTGAAATATGAAATTCTGTTATCAATACCAGTTTTGTAAGCAGTTGTTGACCAGCAGGATTTATCCACACCCTTTCAAGCACTTTCTCTCATTGTCAGGATTGTAGAGAAAAACACTGGAGCACCCACGTCCTTTATCATGCTCCTGGAGACACAAAGTCACCTGTGGTGTGTTCCAGGTCTGCACTGGCCGTGTCACTGGTACCAACATGGAAGAGCAGCAAGAGATGACAGTCCCAGGGCTGGACAAGCCTTGGTAGTCTCACCATGTCAGCCCAAATCCAAGCCCTTGGAAAGCAGCAATCCTACTTAAACAACAGGTAGTACTGGCAGAAGGGGGCCTTCATCCTCAGCATGGAGTCCCCTGGTACTGTCACTTGCTGTTCTTTGTTGTGCTCCTGAGTGCCTCAGGCTCAGCTGGTTTGGACACTTTTTTGGCATAACTCCCAGTCCCTCATCTGCTAGAAGGACAGTGAACCTGTTCTACATTCATTAAATTAAAAAAATACTATAAGATTCATAAATTCTTTTCAAGTTTTGTTGCTTCTTGGTTTCACCTCAGGGGGAGTTCAGATGGAATTCTCTTATAGTTTTTTCTCGGTTTGTTTGTGTTTTTTTTTTTATTATTCCCACTACAGAAGGTCTAATAATTCCTGAATAAAACTTTTGGTATTATTTGGCATTTCCTCAATTAGAAAAAAAATAGGGCCATAAAAAAAAGAGGGACAAAACATAGGCGGAATGCAAAGAATTACTTCATGTCACCTCTGTATCTCAGTCATTCTTGTTCTCCAAACATTCAATGGTTCCACTGATCATGAGTGAATGAGTGAAAACCAAACATGAAATTCAGTATTTTTCCCAGGGAAATTGCAGTGGGATTTATACTTCAGACTACATTATATATATTTGTTAAGAAAGTGAGTCTACATTAATATGGTGAAGCTTGTATTTCAAATAATCTGCTTTGCCTATAAACAGACACATATTTCTATATGAGTTAACCTGAAAAGGAGTACTAGATAGAACTATGAGAGATAGTCTGGCTAGAACAGAATTACTCTGGATGGAAACACATTGCAACATTCAGGGAATTGCTGTCTGGTGTTAAAGCTGTACTGAAACAAACATAGTAATGCATTTATGCAATATATCCATTCCAAGTCGTAAATTATTAAAAATGTTAGTAGAGAACTCTAAATAAGCTTTCTTTTTGTATAACAGATTGTAGTGGGTTGAACCTGAGTTGATGGACAGTCTTTTAGACTAATGATGCTTCTCACAATTTATATATTTAAACCGTGTGGAAAGGCAGGAATTTCCTTTCGTTCCAGCTCGCCTGCCGGAAGGTGGGGGGGCCTCAGAGCCTCTGGGCCCCGCCGGGCTGGGCCAGGGTCCCGTCCCCTCCCACCTTTTCCCAACTCTGCAGCACGGAGCCTGGGTCACTGGGGGGGGAACTGTCCCAGAGCTGCAGGTGGCTAAAACCAGCCATGGACTGCCACACAGCTAAACCCAGCCATGGACTGCTCACAGCTAAACCAGCCAAGGACTGCCACACAGCTAAACCAGCCAAGGACTGCCACACAGCTAAACCAGCCATGGACTGCTCACAGCTAAACCAGCCAGGGACTGCCACACAGCTAAACCCAGCCAGGGACTGCCACACAGCTAAACCAGCCAAGGACTGCCACACAGCTAAACCAGCCATGGACTGCTCACAGCTAAACCCAGCCATGGACTGCCACACAGCTAAACCAGCCAGGGACTGCCACACAGCTAAACCCAGCCAAGGACTGCCACACAGCTAAACCCAGCCAGGGACTGCCACACAGCTAAACCAGCCAAGGACTGCCACACAGCTAAACCCAGCCATGGACTGCCACACAGCTAAACCCAGCCATGGACTGCCACACAGCTAAACCCAGCCATGGACTGCCACACAGCTAAACCGAGCCATGGACTGCCACACAGCTAAACCAGCCATGGACTGCCACACAGCTAAACCAGCCATGGACTGCCACACAGCTAAACCAGCCATGGACTGCCACACAGCTAAACCCAGCCATGGACTGCCACACAGCTAAACCAGCCAAGGACTGCCACACAGCTAAACCAGCCATGGACTGCTCACAGCTAAACCAGCCAAGGACTGCCACACAGCTAAACCCAGCCATGGACTGCCACACAGCTAAACCAGCCATGGACTGCCACACAGCTAAACCAGCCAGGGACTGCCACACAGCTAAACCAGCCAGGGACTGCCACACAGCTAAACCAGCCAGGGACTGCCACACAGCTAAACCCAGCCATGGACTGCCACACAGCTAAACCAGCCATGGACTGCCACACAGCTAAACCCAGCCATGGACTGCCACACAGCTAAACCAGCCAAGGACTGCCACACAGCTAAACCCAGCCATGGACTGCCACACAGCTAAACCCAGCCATGGACTGCTCACAGCTAAACCAGCCATGGACTGCCACACAGCTAAACCAGCCAAGGACTGCCACACAGCTAAACCCAGCCATGGACTGCCACACAGCTAAACCCAGCCATGGACTGCCACACAGCTAAACCAGCCAAGGACTGCCACACAGCTAAACCCAGCCATGGACTGCCACACAGCTAAACCAGCCAAGGACTGCCACACAGCTAAACCAGCCAAGGACTGCCACACAGCTAAACCCAGCCATGGACTGCCACACAGCTAAACCAGCCAAGGACTGCCACACAGCTAAACCCAGCCATGGACTGCCACACAGCTAAACCAGCCAAGGACTGCCACACAGCTAAACCAGCCAAGGACTGCCACACAGCTAAACCAGCCATGGACTGCTCACAGCTAAACCAGCCAAGGACTGCCACACAGCTAAACCCAGCCATGGACTGCCACACAGCTAAACCAGCCAGGGACTGCCACACAGCTAAACCAGCCATGGACTGCCACACAGCTAAACCAGCCAAGGACTGCCACACAGCTAAACCCAGCCATGGACTGCCACACAGCTAAACCAGCCAAGGACTGCCACACAGCTAAACCAGCCATGGACTGCTCACAGCTAAACCAGCCAAGGACTGCCACACAGCTAAACCCAGCCATGGACTGCCACACAGCTAAACCAGCCAGGGACTGCCACACAGCTAAACCAGCCATGGACTGCCACACAGCTAAACCAGCCAAGGACTGCCACACAGCTAAACCAGCCATGGACTGCCACACAGCTAAACCCAGCCATGGACTGCCACACAGCTAAACCAGCCATGGACTGCCACACAGCTAAACCCAGCCATGGACTGCTCACAGCTAAACCCAGCCAAGGACTGCCACACAGCTAAACCAGCCAAGGACTGCCACACAGCTAAACCCAGCCATGGACTGCTCACAGCTAAACCCAGCCAAGGACTGCCACACAGCTAAACCAGCCATGGACTGCCACACAGCTAAACCCAGCCAGGGACTGCCACACAGCTAAACCCAGCCATGGACTGCTCACAGCTAAACCAGCCAAGGACTGCCACACAGCTAAACCCAGCCATGGACTGGCACACAGCTAAACCCAGCCATGGACTGCTCACAGCTAAACCCAGCCAAGGACTGCCACACGGCTAAACCAGCCAGGGACTGCCACACAGCTAAACCCAGCCATGGACTGCCACACAGCTAAACCCAGCCATGGACTGCCACACAGCTAAACCAGCCATGGACTGCCACACAGCTAGACCCATCTGGTGCGGCTTCCTGGGACCGGCGGCTCCCTCTCCTCTCCACATGGGGCCAGCGGGAGCCAGCGTAGCCTCCTGTCTGCAGCCAGCACACCTCGTGCCAAACTGAAGAGGACACCACGCAGCCAGCAGCACAAAGGGAGCGAGGCTTTCTCCACCGTAAAGCCTGAACAGGGACACTCTTCAACATGGCGGCTTCAGAGTCAGAGAGGAAGAGAAGTGAGTCATGTGAGAAGCTGAAAATGGCAACGGGAGAAAAGAGGGCGGTGCCGCGATTCTCATGCATAGCTTAAAAAACTTCTTGCATGCCATGGTAAGAAACTGTGATATCACAAACTGTTTGTCTCTTTAATCCATTTGGAGTACATGGGGGATGGAAAATTCACGTGTGGCCTGTGAGGATTGTGAAGAGTGCCTATGCCAGGCTATGTAGAAGCAATAAGAGGCTTTTAGAGACTTGTGGTGAAGAAAGCCTTTGTGTTCAGGCCAAAATAACTCATCCTTAAAAAGATTAATAACCTCATGTGATGGGGCTCATGTTTTGCACTGTGAATGAACTGTGAGATTTTTCCATGGGAGAGATGTTTTACACCACAGCAGATTGTTTCTTTCTGGGCGGGTCTGCTGTTGGTGGCAGTTTGGGAACCATGTGAAGCAGAAGAAAACTTTTTTTTTCCTTAAGCATAAGAGAGAGACTTTTCAAGAGCTGCAACACTGACTAAAATCCCATGTTCTGTTATCCTTTGTGCGAGTTGGGTAAAAAGAGAGAAGTGCTGGAAGTGGGGGGGTTTGCTTTAATTTCTTGATATTTCTTTTTACTTTTAATTCTATTAGTAATAAAACTCTTTCTTTGTACTGCAACCGTTTAAGTTTGAACCTGTTTTGCTTTCTCCTAATTCTTATCTCACAGAAGGAAAATAAGTAAGTAATGGATATTTTGAACCAAACCACTACACAGATCCAAAAGAAGATGAAGATGCCTAACTACTTTTGAAGTCTTGGTATCGTTTCTCAAAGAAGCAAATGCATATATAATTACTGCTTCAGAACACTTCTGGTTAACCCCAGGTTCTGACGGGTGTATGTGCAAGTGTGTCCCTGCCTAGGGCTTCAACAGCCCTTACAAAACAAGTATGAAGGCGGGACTTGAAGTAATGTGGGAGAGTAATGAGGAAATAATCAAGGGCTATCATGATTATTTTGAAAGGAAATTTTGGTTAAGAGTTTGATTTCAATCAAACCCATATCTGGTATAATCTTGCATTTTCACAATTCTGTAATAGTCTTGCAGAAATCAATTAACATGATTACTCACTGAATGAATGAAACATTTTCCCAGTACTTTCAGAATCAATTCTTCTGTAAAAGGATAAGCTATTAGAATTAATCTTGAAAATTACTTTTTCTGGGAAATATCTCAGCATATTTCAGATTTTTATGTTATGCAAATAAAACAGATTCTATACTACCACAGTATATCTTTAATATAATTTGGTTTTTAATTTTTTTCTCTGAAAGAGGATAGCTAAGCAACAGAAATAAGAGCAACTGACTTTTACAACAAGTAACTCAGTGCCTAGCAGTATAGGACCTGGTAAATTGTCATGGGTGTTTTTCAGCTTCCTCTTTTCCATTGTCATGAACAAAATATGATAAGGGTCAAATGATAATGAACAAATAAATAAATAAAAATTGCTGCGAGATATGGACCCTGGGTAGGGTCACCTTCCAGTGGTTGTTTCCAGGGGTGGGGCATTCACAGCCTCTCTCAGCAACCCGTTGCTGTGATTCATCACACTCACAGTAAAAAGTTTTTAGTCAGAATTCTTTGAACAGAATTTTAAAATCGAAAGGAGGACAGATTGCAGAACTCTAAAGTTACTAAAAGAAATGGGATAAAAATTCTTTCCCTTCCAAGAGCTCTGTAATTTTCCCAGGCCTGAAGGTTTTAAGTAGAGGTTAGCAGCTAGAGAGACCTAGTGAAACTAGCAAATGACCTCCTAGCCTTTGGATGACCAACATTAATAGATAACTTACCACTTGCACACATTTTATGTGAATTATTTCACATTTTTTTAATACAAACAGAAAGAAGAGACTGTTCTTTATTCCTGCAGAACTTATTTTGTTTTGAAAGAGATAACATAGCGTAATTCATAATTGATGGAGTAGGAGTAAAATTCACATTTTCTCTAGAAAAGCAAACATTCAGGTGCAAAACTATTTCATATACTTTAAACAAAAGAAAATACCTTTCCTACTGTATGGAGAATTTATTCTATATTTAATTAATTCTTCCAATTAATTCTTGTGTGTTGTGTGGCAAGGACATATATGCAGCAAGCTTTCAGAGACTGATTGATGACCTATGAATTTCACCATTTAACTTATTTCAGAATAATTTCTTTGTGGACCCATACCTTTCCATGACCTTCTGCTCTATAAATCTGCTAAGTACATACAATTATATACTTCTCTGCAGCTAAATGTCCTTTTGTAGAATTCTCTTCCTTATGAAACATGCCATTTTTCGCATTTCCAAGTCTCTGTATTACCACTGCCAGTCTTTTAATGCCTTCAAAGGTACAAACTCTTCATTCCCCACTTCAAACATAATGTTAGTCTCCATATAGTGCACAAATCAAATTTAGGGTTATGCTTTCCACAAGTAGGCCATGGTTCTCCAGCTTCTTCCTTATGTTGTGAAGTTCTTCACTTCTTTTCCTGCTGTCACTGATTTTCTCCGTCCAGCCTCCTCACTGTGGGCAAAACTTAACGCACACCATCTGGGACTACCTTCCTGTATCTTTACCACATTGATTTGCCTTCTGTTCACAAGTCTCACTGAAAAGCCAATCTTTAACTTCCTCTTAATCTCCATTTCCTCCACTTTGTGATAGTTTTATTCAGTTCTATAGAGTATTTCAAATTCAGTTTATGAAAAAAAAATGGCTTTCACTCTTATGGTATTTACTGACATTGGTGGTTGAAGCTACAAATTTTTATATATGTCTGCACCTTCTTTCAAAAAAATCAAATTGAAGCATGTTAAAATAATGTCATAAATAAAACAAATAAATGGAAATATGATACTTGTTTGCCAAAATCAACTTTCAATTGGATGAGTAAGGCATAAGATTTCATAATCACTCTGTCCAAGTAATGTACAATATCACAGATCAATACTAAGGACATTATCCTAAGTCAGTAAATCAATAGTTAATTTTGTGTATTCCAATGTCTTTGACTCAATTGGACTTATTAGAGCATAAAGGAGTACACCCAATAATGACTACGTTTTCAGTCTTTTTACTGTTATAGTCACTGTAGTACAAAACAGAGGAGGGAGGCATTTCAATAAGTCTTAAAAAAAACCCCTTTTATTGAAGGACTATGAAGACTGTTCCTTTTTCTTTTTTTTAGTTAAATATAAGTGGAAGATGAAATATCTCAGGGATGGCAAGTCAAATCTTCAGGGCAGCACAGGGAGTTGTATTAGCAGCAAAACTTTGCAGAAGTACTGCTGCAGTTGTTAGTTTTTTAGGTGAACTACAGCTGCTGTATAGCTCTTTTCTGGGATGTGTAATTGGCAATATGAGACTTATTTGTCCAATGGCACATTCACAGTTTCACCACATAGTAGTTCAATGAAGTCAATGCATAAGTTTAACTCACATACAAGTCAGCTTGAATTTATTTGACCTGGGAACCATTGAGAGCTTATCATTTGTTATGTACGCTGTATGACATTCATGGTATGTGGTCTGACTTTTAGCTAAACTGAGGTTTCAGACCAACATCAGGGGCAGCACTTGGTTACTTTATTGAGAGCTAAGAGAATTTCCATTCCCATAGAAATCTAGAAACTTCGTTGATGCAGACCTATCTAGCCTTTTATTTCCTTGCGTCAGACCACCTGCTATCATCACCTAGGAAGAAGATCCTCCTGAAGCACCTTGAGTGCCTCTTGATGTTTTAAAATCAATTATAGGTTTGGGAGATCATTCTTTTTCTTTTCTCTATTTAGCATAAAGTACAGAAAATTCTGTTTTATGAGGAACTTAATTGTAGAGTACCAGTTTAGGAAATTGTTTTAGGTTAGTCCAAAGACCTGACTAATTTCTTTTTGGGTAACATAAGCTGTTAACAGTTAGCTACTATGTACTTTAGTCCTCAATGCCAGAGTTCCTTTCAAATCTTTTCACAATTTATGCAATGAGCTAACCTACTTGTGTGTTATGTTCTTGAAATTTAAACCATGGAATAGACCTCCTGTCTGTCAATTCTGTTTTTTTTGTTATAAATAAAAATTTAGTTATAGTCGCTCTCCATCCTTCACATAAACCTTCCCTACAACCCAGAATTTTAGTTACTAAAAGACCTGAATTACTGGATTTCACCTTGTTATAAGTACTCTTTTTGCCCCTACCAATTTAAAAACAGAAATCAACCAAGAAAATATTTCTTCTTCTAGTTCAAATTGGCATTACTGTCCGTTATTTTATTGGAGAGCTCATTTCCATAACATTAAATTTTATTGAAAGGGAAATAATTGTCCTTTAAATCAAGTAGGGATAAAGAGTTAACCATAAGGAGGACAAGCATTATCATACAACTGTAACTTTACCTACATTTTATATATTTTGTTTTACTATGTGGTAAGTACAGAGAAATAATAGCTTCCAGAAACAAAGCTCTGAGGGAAACATCTACTATCATTTTCTGCATGGATATCCACATGCACTAAAGTGACAGGATTTGCATTATAATTTGACATACAGAACAGCACCAGCAAAAACTGAAGTCAGAGCTATTGTGAAGCTATTATTACCTTTTCCTTTTTTTAAATGCAAACCCCAAAGTAATGTTTTATGTTATATAGACTATATACATGATCTGATCTCATATAAATCATTAGGGACAACATATCTTTGTGTATTGTCTCCCCAAAATACTTTGAATTAATTATTTTAACTTTTTAAAGAAAAATTTGCAAATTATTCTGATGAAACCCTACCATAAAGTAGCCATTATTCAAATGGCTGGGCATCAGTGTACACATGGAAGATGTGAGTGATTTCCTTTGAATCACATGATTTGTTTTATTCTTTCTTCCTCCCCTTTCCTTTGCTTGTTAAACTGTTTCAACCCACAAGTTTTCTTCCGTTTGCTCTTTTCTATTGTCTTCACCAATCCATGGAGAGGATAGAGTGAGTAAGTGTCTGTGTGGTCCTTAGCTGGCAGCTGGATCAACCCATCAGGAATGTCATTTCTTGTGCCTGTTCTTTCTGATGCATTCTAAAGATAACATTTTAATCTAATTTTAAGGCTCTATATTATACCATATTACCAACACAAAAGATGAAGGATGCATTTTGCAAGTGTCATTCTGACAATGGTAATTCACCCTTACCTAGAAAAATGCATCAAAGGTATTTGACCTGCTGGACTCCAGAATGGAGCTTTTACTAGCACAAGGGTAGCTGATTAATTATTCATGAGCCACCAGAGGGTCTAATATGACTGACAGTGGCTTGTACTGTCATATAATAACTCCCTGGTATGTAACTGTTGGGTAACTGGAATTTTCAGATGCAGTAGGAAATCAGAATCTCCTTATGCTGATGTAGTTGTGCCATTCAACTTTGTATTTCACCTATCCTGATCTTCCACCAGAGAAAATTTAGATTGGATATTAGGAAAAATATCTTCACTAAAACGGTGTCAAGAATTAGAACAGGCTGTTTAAGGAAGTGGTTCAGTCACTATCCTTCTAAGTGTTTAATAGGTGTGTACATGTGGCATTCGGGGACGTGGTTGAGTGGTGAACTTGGCAGCCTTAGGCTTGATGTTCGAGTCAATGATCTTAAAGATCTTTTTCAATGTAAATTATTCTGTGATTCATCCTACAGTTCAGTTGTTTAATGCCACCCACTGCCTGGAGAGCCAAGGTAAAGTCTGTGAAGTATATGTTGCAATTCGAGCATATCTTGGAATTCTTTCTCGCATTCAGATCTTTGGTCTTTGACTTGTATAATAAGGCTGCTGTAATATACCTTTGGAAGAAAATGGTATTTGATGCAGAAATTATGAAACTCCTGCAATCTCCATCTGTTTGTAAATCTCTCTTCATTATGCTTCAGTTGCTTCCTATCCTCTAGTTTTTCACCTTTTAGAGGAGGATGAAGACAGCCTGTATTGTTAAAAAGTAATTTTCTAGGGGATTGTTAATTCAGTATCTGTTCTTTTACAGCTGTTGTGGCTGAAGAAGAAGGAATGGGTCTTCTTTCATTTTTAGGAATATATGTTAATTCATTAATCCTCTTTGTTGATCACTGAGGAATCTTGATGTATAAAACAGATAATATGATGTGGAAAAATTTCAGTACTCTTTGATAATGAATACAATAAGAAGGGCATAGTATGTGGAATAACATAGTCACATATAAACTGAATAATGCAATCACTTAGTGAACAAGTCTTTCAGGTCCCTTTCTATGTTCAACTTAAAAGATGATCCACATGAGAGTTATTTCAGAAACTTATGTAACAAATGTTAGTTTAAGAAAATATACTCTGGAGAAGAACAGAGAAGGAGAAATGTAAATATTTAATAGAAATGCATTACTATTACTATAGCAAAATAATACAAGAAATTCCCTATTTCTTTTCAAAATAACTTTTCCACTTTTCAGAACACATTCTGGTTGGGGTATTTTTTAGCGAAATAGCAAAATTATGTTGCTCTCAAAAATGCCAAAGAACCATCTTGTAATGAAAAAAATACTGAAGATTTTTTATCTGTACATTAGCCAACATCAAAATTAATCCTTCCACATAAATGATTGCTGTAATGTTGAAAACATAGTTGAACAATTTTGAAAAGGCCTGAAAAGGATCCGAGTCTAATATGACACCTTGCCATTAAGTTTCTACAGTATTTTTTTACTGTAGATACTAACTATATCCTCACAGGTATTTTGAATGTAATTTCTCAGAAACAGTGAGTTTGTATGAATTTCACTGATTTGCTGTGCTGTCTTCCAAAATGGCATAGGTCGGTGACAAACAAGGTGAGAAATATGTTGGAACTACAGGACAAAAATAAACACAAATAAATCAAGAAAAAAAATGGATGAAAGATGTGAAGAAAAAACTAGTGTTTGAAGTTGCAATGAGCTACCATTCTTTGTCATGTTAAATTTTGCCCAAATTATTAAATCAATACTTCAACTCATTTGGTGAAGCATAGACAAAACTCTCAGGGGAACAATATATTCACTTTATTAAAAATCCATATTTTTCTCCATTTCTAATACCTTGTTTTTGGGGGAGAATGTTTTTTAAACTGCATGTACAACTCCATTTTGTCAGTCTCAATTAAAGGATCAGCTGCACTGTGTTGCATATGTTGTTGTAAGTTAGGTTACATGTTAGGTTATACAGGCAGTTAGGAATAGCACTTGCATTGTAGGCATGAAATTTATTTGTGGAATGCTCTGTAATCTGATTTTAAGATGGCAGTATGTGTCTAGTATGAGATTTTGAAATATTAATTGCAGTCTACTGGTTGAAAAATATGCATTTACGATAGCACCCAAAGCAGTAACAGAAGTGTCACAAACTCTGCAGTCTCCATATCAAGCATTTGATTTTGTCCAAGGTGTGGCTAGTTCTTGAAATATGTTAAAAGCCCCCCAAAATACTATACAATACAGAAAGTGTTCTAACTGTGAAAAAAAGAAACAACTCTGGAAATTAGAGTAGAGAATTTGAGAAAATTCTGTTGAAGCAGCTAAGTTTGGTTCAAGTTTAGGAAATAGTGACAATTGCAGTTTACCCTCTGGATTTGTCAGAAAGAAATACAATTTCTTTATGCATGTACTAAAAAAACAAGCAATCAAAACCAAACAAACAACTGCAAAAAAAGACAAATCAACCAAAGAAACCAACAAAGCAAACCCCTCAAAACCCACACCTCTCATACACTTCAGGGTTTCTGGAACTGCAAACACCTTCAGGAATAATGTAGCAGTCAGTGGTACCTACAGGGCTGTTCAGTTCTCCCAAAGTGGAGATTCAAATGATGGGCAGCTGAATTGTGGACTGTCCTGCCTACATCCTAAATGATCTTTGGTTGGTGCTTAGATGCTTAGCTCATACCATATAGAGACACTTACATTTAGGCTTTGTAATATAATTTGAATTCTACATTTATCAGTTTAGTATTCTCACAAATGTGCTGGTAGCAACTAGAATAAGAAAGAAAAAGCTGTCCTTTCTTCCACTTTTTTTTTAACTGATAATTTCTCTGACAGCCTGAATGTTTCTTAAGGAAAATATTCTTACTGTATGGTCTTAGTGTCTCCATTGAGTACATTGAAAACAAATTGCTCCCTGACAGATTCCTGGAAGGAGTGACAGAGAACATGGGCCACCCCTGGTGTTGAAGTTTACACAATGTCTGTCTTCTTTCTCTCATGGAGGGATCAGGTGATAGAATGATTTAATTTCTGAGAAGATGTAAGTTATTTTTAACACATTTCATATCTCAGGAACTAATATAGCTGAAGAATTTTGAAAATAAATGCTGAAGTACTTGAAGTAAATCAGTTTTTTTGGGTAAGATACTTTTTAAGTCCCTTTGAAGCCAGAGCAACTGGTGTAAATGAGTATTCCTGTCACTTATAATGAGGTAATAAACACACCTAGTAGAAAAATTTCTGTGCCTTTTGAATTCCCTCTATAACCACATTGACCCAATAACTGCTTTTAAATGATAAACATTCCTCTTTCCCACTGCCTGTAAAATTAAAAATAAACAAAAATACCAGTGACTGGAAAGCATGATTATAAAGCCCTTGATATGTGGATGTACGGATCAAGAGGAGGTTTAGAACTCAGAAAATATTGCCTTAGATTTTAGAAATAAAACTTAGCAATCATTTTAATTAAAAAAAATACTGCTACTTACCAGATGCAGATCAACACATGTAGAATTGTGTTCACAAGCATTGACTATGCAGTCATCAATGTCTTGCTCACATTTCAGTCCTGCATATCCTGGGTTGCACAAACAATAGAAGCCATCGACAACTGCAACAGAGATAATACTTCAGTACTAAGAGTCATAACAACCAATGTAGTAAAATTAGTAAGTTACAGTTATGAATACTATCTGGAAAATATTAGGACCAGCTTTACTTAAATGTGCAAACATGTTAAAAAATCGAAATAAATTAAATGTGATCTCAAAATATCTTTTAAATATGAAAGCAGATTCATGTACTGCATTTTACTTAAACAATGGAAATATTTTGATTCAAGAGTTTTAAATAAATGAGTTTAAAAAGTTGTGTAATTTTACAAGTAATGAGTAACTTTCCATCACAAAACTGTCCCAAAATATGTAAGATTCTATCTTTTAAATTATGTCAAAATGAGATGTGTCAGTTAAACGTTTGGTTTGTTGGTTGTATTTAATGCTGTTGTTGTTGGAAGGAATTCCTCTATATTATACCACTATATTAAGGGAAAACTTACTTGAGTTGAATTTTTTTATGATGTACTTCTTAACAAGATAATGATAGGAATCCTGTCTCTTTTTCATCATTAGTGATCCACATGGAGAGGAATCTTTGGAGTGCTCCATCCATATATGGAGTTCATGACAGCAGTAATTGCACTTCTTGCAGGCCTGCATTTATTTTAACCTCAAAGGGGTCCCTGGATTCTTCATTATCGCTGAGATTTACCATAGAATCTATTCTGCCATTGTGTCTGTACCCACAGCTGCTACTATATTCATTAAACACTTTAAGTCCTTCAGCACAGGAGCATTATTCATGTACTAAAAGCTTCCCAGCTTCCTTAGGATTCCAGCTTTCTGCAGTCAGTGCACATAGGGTAGAGGAACTAAATGTCTGCATGATAAAACTCAAGCCTGGGGCACCACAAAGACAAGCTGTTCCCCAAAAAATTGGCACTTTTTCAGCATGAAGAACTTTTAATACATCTCATCTAAATTCCAGTTCAAAAATATCTCTAAACCAATGTAGACCACATAGAAAACATCTGTAAATGTAGTAGGAAATAGTCTTTACTAGATAGAAGATGAAGTCACTCACCTTATTGCCAGATAAGGAAAGACAGTATTTTTAAGATATTTTACTGAACCAATTTTTATTTTTATTTTAACTAGGAGAGTTTTAGACAATGATGTATTTAGTAATTTGGGCTCAGTAAGTTGATTAGATCTTCTGCAAATTTTTCTAAAAAAATTGCATTTTATGGAAGTTCTTAAATCATCATTCTTTTTCTGAAAAAGGATGTGAGAAAACAGGAGAGAGATGTAGAAGAAGAAAAACACAGTTACTTAGTGCTTAACGTGTGGACCCTATGAGGAAAAGTTGGATCAACCAGACTTGCTTTGTATTAGACCTCAGAGAAGTGTTAATAGTGAGAGGGCTATATAACAATAACTTTAAGGACAGTTGCACAAATGACAAAACTGAAATCCTCTTAGTAGTACTAACAGGTATTATGAAGCACTGGTCAAAAGTTACAGCTCAGGACATTTGGATGGGATTGGAAGAGGGTGAGCATCGCCAGGGTAGTTAATCAGTGGAATAGGCTGTCCCAAAGAGTTTGAGAAGTCTCTGTCCCTCTTTGAAGGCTTTCAAAACTCAGCTAGAAAAATCCCTGACTGACCTGTTCTAGCACTGTTAATAGCGTAGCTTCATGCAGGGTTGATTACATGACCTCCAGATGTCTTTCAGCTTTCCAGTCAGCATTTTAAGATTCTCTGAAAATTACTACTTCTACTTTCCCTTTTTTTCTTTAACAAGTGTAGAAGGTGTCTGATATGTGGTAAGAGTCCCATAAAACTTTCAAGTAAGTACTCCATACCTAGATTGCTACTAAACTTAGCCTGCCAATCCAGTCAGAATATAGTAATCAATTGTTTCTAAAGTATATCTTCTAATGAAAGAGCAAGTTATGCAGGTATATAGCAGAAGGTACTTTATAGTAAACAGATACACCCTTTTACATTAGTTTGAAATTAAACAGAATTTCTTGACTTATTAGAATTATGACATATAATGCCTAAATGCTCCATGAGCTCCATTTCAGCACCTGAATATTCTCTCATCAAATGCACAATGTAAGATGTTTCTGGCTAATTTAGGTATCAAAGGAGACAGCACAAATCTCATTAAAATTTCTCATTAACTACAATTCTGGCCCCCTGAACACAAAAACCCTAGTGCCGGGAGTTGAGGCATTTTGGCAAAAATAATCCTTCTGGTACAGGCTGTGGAACTTCAGACAAACTAAATTTCAGTAAATTATCCACTGTTCTCCCCAGAGCATCTCAGCAGCTACAGATGCTTCAAGAGAAAGACTACTCTACATTAAAGTGAGTAACCAGACTGAACTCACTGTCATAGCAGTATCCATGGAGGCAAGGGTTAGAGCTGCACTCATTGACATTGATCTCACAGCGTGGACCTGCAAAGCCCTTCACACACTGGCAGTGGAATCCAAGGGGAAAAACGTCCAAATTCATTTCTTCTATGCACACAGCTCCATTCTCACAGGGATTACTGGCCTCACAAGGCCTAAACTCACAGTTCAAACCTGAAAAAGAAAACAGCAAAGCTGTCAGTGTTAAACTAATGAATATATCCCTGCAGCTGCTGACTATTATGGGCTTTATTTTCTTTATAACCCTGGTTAAAATCGAGTTGGAGAGTCTCAGAGGTACATATAAGTATATTGCCATGCAGAAACATTTATTTGCTTGACAAAATTAAAAAAAAAACAAAACAAAAAGGGACAATTTATGGGTTTTTTTTATATTGGTTTCTGTGATACAATATATTTTAAAATCTTAATAGCCATCTCATTGATTTTGATAGATAGGTATCTCTTATAGCTTTTGTCTTTACCCTTGTGCTTCAAATGGCATAAAAATGGAATTTTTAAAAATGTTTTTAAAAATGATTAATGTATTTTGATTGACTCTTCCTGCTATTTTATCTTGATAAGCTGTTTGCCACAACTACCATGTGAACTGTTCATACATTAACCCATAATACTGAATATGAATTAAATATATGTAACATTGTATAATTGTTCTGCTTACCATTAGTGACTGAAAACAAATTATTTTAGTGAAAATATGTACTTATTTAATCATGAGTGAATGCCTCCATTATTCATAAAAATTCCATAAAATAATTAGATAAAAAGAGATTTAAAAGCCCTATAGAGTGAGCCTTAATTTGTTAGAACATAACCTAGACTGTTTCATGTTTTCCAGTACTGAAACTGGAAATGAAGAGGACAGAGACAACTGAGATCAAATGGGTTTGGGTTTGTAAATCTGCCTGCCTTTTTCATTCAGTGTTGCTGGAGGCAACTCTGTTCTTTCAGGCTTAGCTTCAGACAGAGCTCAGTGGCTCTCAGGGCTGCAGCAAACAGTACACAAGCCCCTCTGAGCCTCTGTGAAGCCTTTCCATGACTGCTGAAGCTGGGCTGTGTCTATGCTATGCTTCCTGCTGGAGCTTCCCAGGGTTTGCTCTACTCCATGCCTTCTGCACCCTTCACCAGTGCCCTTGCCCCAGCCCTGGTTGCCCAGCCGTTCCTTTCTGCAGCAGTTTTTCCCTGTCCCAACAACCTTTCTGTTCTTCAAGGAGTCTGTAACCTTAACCCAGTGATGGGCAATGTGACACTACAAGATAAAACACCTGGGTAATCATGTGGAAAATATAATCCACACAGTTACACTACAGTGGGTTGACCTTGGAAGCTAACAGATGCCCATCCAGCCACTCTCTAACCCCTCCTCAACAGGCAGGTGAAAAAAAACAAGATAGAAAACCTTGTGGACCATGATAAAGATAGGGACATTATTTACTAATTACTGTCATGGAAAAAATAGAATCAACTTGAGGAAAACTGATTGAATTCATTGCCAATTAAAAATAGCATAGGATGGTAATAAAACCCCACGAAGCTAGAACCACCTTTCTCTACCCCTCTTTTCTTCCCAGACAACTTCATTCCTTCACCCCCAGACTCCTCTACCTCCTCCTCACCCATGAATAGCACAGGGAGATGGGGAATGGGAACTGTGGTCAGTCCATGACAGCTCTTCTCTGATCCTCACACTTTTGCCCTGCTTCAGTGCAGACCCCCCACAGGCCACAGCTCCTGCCAGGAGCCTTCACAATAATGAAACAAACACTGTCCAAAATGTCAGCAGGATTGTAGGTGAGTTGACTGCTTACTGTAAGACAGTCATCTAAGGGCTGAATTCTAAAGGCTTTTAATAACAAGAACAACAAGCAGGAACACAACTGAGGTTAAAAAAAATCCAACAACCCTTTGACCCCAGTAATGATGCAGACACGAGAGGAAAAAACAACACAAGTTGTTCCCTGTCTTTATGCTTATGATCTCTCTGATGCAGGATGATCAGCCAACACTCTCAGATCTGGAATTCATGAAATTGCACAGCAAAAGAAGCCATATGGCTCATTGAGATTTTGCCCTGAAGTTTTCATATTTATATCACAACAGCTTGACATGAGTGAAAACCCTGCTGATTCCTAAAGTGGAATAACACAAATAAGCTTAACACATGGCTCACAATCCTAAATGGAACTGTCAGATGATCCAGTAATGCAGTACTTAATTTTCTTTACCTGGAGAGGTAGTTTTACCTTCACATCTACCTTCTGTGCACTTCCTTTTCTTTTTACACTCACTCAGGAGTGCCCCATTTATCTGTTTTTCTGCCACACTTGCTTGAATTCATGCACATTGGAAAGAACTGCGCTTTGAGGAATCTGTCTTTTAAGATAAATCAGTGAGCTCAAGACAAATCCTTTTTCCCTTCTGTGCAATCTCTAATGGGAGCTTGCCAAACAGATTTCTGAGTGAATGAAAACTAGCTCACTGAAGTTTGGAATCATTATTACACTACTTGAATTTCTCATTTCTCTTAAGATTATGAACTCTATCATCTCACTGTCATTATTGCCAGAGTTTTTTTCACCTCTACATCCCAAACTTCCTCGTTTCTTCACAAATATAGAATACGGATAAGTACCTACCACTAGTTGTCTCACCCTGCAATTATTTAAAAAATTTGTCAACATGGCCAATTATTTGTGTCTTTCCATGTTGTCTTTCATGGTGTGGTAATATCTCAAGGAGAACTAATGTTCCTAAGTCTTTTCCCAGTTTCCTAAAGATGACTTCATAAACTTTTCTGAATCAAGCTATCTGTAGCAGACATCCACCACAACATAGCTTTAAATGGTTGCCGTTCCATTCTGCGTCATCTACTTGAGTGATGTATCAATAAACTCTTGCCTGTGACATTAATTACATAGTAACACCCAGGATGCTTCTCTTACTATCAGCAGCGCTGGGAAAGCTCTATCTGGGCTCCCCACAGCTTTTGCCCCTGCTGCTAGAGTCCCCTAGTCACCTTTGATATGCTCTGGGTTGCTGTTGGCATTGCCATTGGTGCTGTCATGGACGAGCAGCAAAAGTAAGCAAGCTCTGGTAATCACCCAAACTCTTTCCCACATTGAGATTTCTGACATGCAAATAAACCTCCTCTGAGATCAGGTCTGGTTGACTGGTACCACTCTCCCTCAGAGAAGTGTCTTATCTGTTGTCAACCATTGCTTTATTTCAGTGGTACTGATGAGGGAGGACAGCTTACTTGCCCTTCCAGATAAAACCTCTCATCCAAGTAATCAAAGGAATCATCTTCCAGCCTTCACAGTTGTAGAGTCTCTTTCTCCCCATGCCTGAGTGTATCCTCTACCTACCCTGATCTTCTCCTCCTATCCTGCTGTTGTGGATATCACACTTTCTCCCTTCAGGGTCTCTAAGAATTTCTTCATCTTCCATTTTGTTATCACTGAACCTGTGTAGCCTGTTCTTACTTGCTAGGTGCTTCCCCTGGCATGTGGAAACTAAACCAGGATGCATGGCAAGGAGCTCATGCACCTTCCTCCCATGGAGTTCTGCAAACAGGAACATGATTCTTGCTCAAGCACCCCATAAGGCTATGAATTACAGTGAATTTTGTGTAGATGTGAAATTACACCAAAATTATTTCCGGAAAAAATAGATTTTCCCTCTTTTTAAGGAATTAGGGAAAACAAATTACTTCTTTCATTCTAACTATAGTAAAGTGAAATGGCACAAAGAAAAAAAAAATTAAATTATCCTGAGATTTATAAAGAATGACAAATTAAAATATGGACATAAAGTAGTTTACCAAAGGAGGCTAAACCACGTGGAATGATGTTAGTTGCTATTAATATTATAATAATTTTCAGTGCCTTATTTCAAACAATATTCAACACTCTTTAATTAGATAGTCAGTGCCTTTTTCCTCCCACCCAGTTTTCATGCATATCATTGCATGAAAAATCTTTTCTTCTGCTGCTGTCAGAAATGGCAAAGGTTTCATTCCTATTCTTACTGGAGGATTGGTAAAACAAAAGGTAATGAAATAATAAGACTGTGTCCATCCCACTCAGTCCCTTCCCCTGAATCAATTAATTTTTAACTCTCAGTGTTAAGAATTAATAAGTAAAAAGACTATTCCCTTACTCAGAAAATCACAACTGTTTGTACCATTTTAACACATTTCTGAAAATCTTTCACTGATAATTAATTAATTCTTAATGCTAATCAATACAAAGAGCAAGAAAGTAAGAAAATTGGATGAGTTAATATAGAATTTTTTTTAAATTCTAACATAATAACAACATTCTAGCACATCCACACAAAGGTTAAGGTTGGATAGTAGTAGGCACTGGTGGTTACACATTTGCAAAACAAGTTCACTTGCTACTGTTGCTCTTACACCAGCATTTTTTACAAAGCTGTAAAAAAGATGTATGACTAAGGATAAGTCAAGTAGCAAACAGGTTATAGTTGAAATTTTTTCTATAAAAGTAACTTAATCAGAAAACAGTTATTATGTTTTCAGCATTTTCTGTCTCTTCTAAATATTTGTTGAAGAATTTCTGTACAAACATTTTTGTACAAATGTTTTACTGTTGCTGATTGATTTCAATACGTCTATTTTGTACTAAACATATGAAGCTTCTCACTTGATCTGAAAAGTTTCTGAAATAGCAAGTCTGTGATTGTTGACAAAAAGGAGTGCTGTGCAAGGAAAAGTTTATAAACTGTCTTCTCTCACTGACTTATCAGAAATTTTAAATTGGCCATCACAAATTAAAAAGGTAATGTTCACTACACAGCTAACAAAAAAGAGAATGCCCAACAGACGAAATGTGAAAGAATCCAGCCCAGAAATTAATTAATTAATTAAGTTCAGATGGTCTTTACAACTATGCTTATTTCCATTAGACAGATTTAACCTTTTTGCTTGTTTGATTCTTAGCTACAATTTATTAATTACAATAATAGATTGTCTTTAATAGGCAACTAAAGGCCTATTAGAATAAACCTGAACAAACCCCAAAAGTATACGCCAAAATGATTAAATTAAACAGTCAGCTGAAGGACAATTTCCTTTACAGTTGCACAATATATTGCATTAAGTATTATATTTCTTTATCTACGTATAAGCATACACTCATAGCATATAGTATGCTTCTCTGTTAGCATAAGATATATCAAATAATGAATATTTATTTGGAAACCACTTTTTTTTTAAGGAGCAAGAAGCATATTGCATATTCAGAAATTTCATTCTGCTGATATTAATGAGTTTCCTTTTCTACTGTATTTGCTTATAATACTTCTAGGGTAGAATTTCTAAATACCATAAATGAACACTAAAAATAGATTCTACTTTGCTGAAAAGGACTGTCCTTTTTAGGCTATTGCTAAAGGTCAAAAGCCTAATTTATAAAAATGGCATGGAAAATAAATTGCCTGAGATAAATTTCCATTTCTTTATGTGAAACTATTGATATTTGTTTGTTTCATTTGCTCAGCATAAATATGTACATGAAATGTTTTGATGTATAGTACTGAATGCTCTTATAATCAGAAGTGACATCTCTTCAATGTTGCTATCTTTTAGGAAAATAATTTAATAAATAAAACATTTGCTACTAACATTTTAAGGAAAGAAATCTGACAACAGTTTTCAAATTCAGTATTTAGCTGTAAAAGTATGGACTGCAAAATATATCTCATTGCAGACTGCTGGCACAATTATGAAAATATAGTGAAAATAAAATATCTACCAGAAAGACAAAAGTGTGTCATTTGGATGGCAATTTCCTAAATTACAACAAGTAGTCTGGTAATGGTGTTAAATATGCACTCATGAGGACAAGAAACTTTCAAGAACTACCAAGCAGGTAGCAGCACCAGCACTGTGATTCTGTGATCATAACACCACTGCAACAGCATTGTTTCAATCTTTTATAACTTACTTTTTATCAACAGAGCTAAAATGCGCTTCTAATGTTGAAATGAATCACTACCATTTTCCAAGATAAATTAAGTAAATTGAATACTTTACAATAAAAATTAAAATGCATTTAGTTATGGGAGATAACCCAGTGTGCAAAGGCACTATAAAGCTATATAAAGACATGCCTCCCCACGCCCCCCAAACTCTGCCCCCAATCTATATGCAACTTACTGTTTTTCCCAAGATAATCCTTTTGAAATGAATGGATACAACAATTTTAATTCAAAAGTTATTTGATCACTTTAGAGAAATATGTGGGGTTTTTTTCATCAACTTAACACGGCTCAGTAGCTCTTACCCCCAAAGACTTTCATAGACTTAGCATAAAATCACAGGAACACTAATGAGCAAGAAGTTAAATACCTAAAATTTGAGTTCCTTGCAACTGTAAATATTAAATGTCTTAATGCTAAAGATAAAATTGTCTCTATTAAAAGTTCAAAAACTTGAGAAGCTTAGATGTACCTCTAAGCTTGCCATTATTTTAAAAACTCCCTGCGTATCTTGGTCTGCTATGGGACATAAAAAAAGAAAAGATCTCCAGAAATGAGATGATTAAAGACTAATAAAAGTAAATAAAAAACCAGAAGTACCCTGGATGTGGGTAGGAAATAGAAAAATAACTGAAGTACGCATATTTTCATATTACTTGAAATTAAGCTGAGTATTATAATAACAGTTTAAAAACATAACAAGTATTTTCTTACACTTCAAATTTATAGAAAATCCATTCTTTTCTTTGGAATCCAAATTCTAATTTCCATTAAAGGAATTGCTTTGAGATTCTGTATATAAGCAGTGGAAAGGCATTTTCTCTGATATCCATACTTGAAAATTGAAAATCATATACTTTGGGGTTTTTTTAATGGAAGGATATTTGAAAAACAATACTTAGCATTTTTCAAGTAAAAATATATTTCCTTCATTATATATGATAATGCAGAGCATGCAAGAGTGTTGAAATAGAGTATGAGAAAGACCCACATCACAAATTTTAAAAGGAAGATCACACAGAGATGTATATACTTCTCCATACCTGTATAAATTTCTGTAAAAATATAAAAAAGAAGAAGTTGAATATATTATTGAGGTGCATTTTTTTTCTTCAAAATACACAAGTTTGTAATGAATAAACAATGAAGATATATCTGTATCCACATCTGTGAATTTCACATTTCAACATGAAAACATGCTTCACTCTTTCTCAGAAACCAAAAGAAGAATTCCACTAAGGAAAACAACAAAAATTTATTTCTACTGAAATATATGGTAATGCTTGTGTTTTCGTTCTTGATTTTATCTGCATCAGCATTCAATTTAAATTAATAGTATGTGTGGCAAACTGACAGAAAGCTTGTATCAAGCTTAGGTTTTCCTTATGGCCTAGAACTTGTGGGTGTCAATTTGAGTTGCAGTAATGGCTACCTTTAGTTCTGGTGGTCAAACTCTTCTGAGTTCTGAGATCACACTTTCATTTTCTTAAAATTGGAGTGATTTGACAGATATTATTTATAGTAATTGATACCAAGATTATAATTCTATTACTTTTATTTTTTCATATTGGCAGACGACCCTATGCCAGAAGTAGGCTCACTATATAGAAAAATAAAGCTAAAAACATTTGCATCAGTAGTCAAAAAAACCCCTCTGAAATTTGATAAACTTTTCTTTGAGCAGCAGCAATGCCTTCATGATTTGCAGGGCAGCCCTGGAAAAGGTAACCGTGATTTAAGTCTTTAAAAATGGTAGTTTGCACATGCTTTCTGGAAAACTAAGGGCCAGATTTCCATTTGCAATGAAGATAACTTGTATCATCTCCATAACTTAAATATGCTTCCTGAATAGAGGATCTTGTATGCCATTCCCACAGAATAACTGATGAAATTCAAACCCCTTATCAGCTGTAGGTGACTGGATTTACATATGAAGTATTCCCAGATTACTCATGGCTGCAAAAGCTTAGAAAATTCTTCTTGTGGATCAAGATGTGTCCCAAGGTGCAAACTGAAAGCAGAGTTGAATCTACAGCACTTACCTCACTGAATTTATATGGACAGAGTTAAGCAAACATGGCTTTTAGAAATGCCTTTGTGTTCTCAGTGCTGTTCTGGAAGGCCACAGCTCTGCTACAGACCTTGTCATATCTGCCAGACCCTTGTGGATATCTAACATAACCAAAAGCACCTAAATAGACACTAGAAATGTCTAGGAAAAAGCCTTTCTCTCTGAATTCTTTCATTTTGGAGACAGAAGCAGCTGAATTTATTCATCTAGTTGTCAGCTTTTAGGAACAATACAAAACCCAATAGAAATATCAGAAAAAATTCCAAAGTCCTGCAGTGACTTTGTATATGAGCCAACAGCAGGTCTCAGCTCATACTGATTTCCATTTAGGCATTAGATATCCTTCATCGTTCAAAGGCAGTGCATGTTTTCTAGGTGATTTAACCCAAACATGGACACTCTGCTTCTCTTCCCTCAAAAAGCTCCTATGTGATGCAGAGTGCCTTTCATATATCTATGCATCAGTTTCATTTTTCCCCTAAATAAAATTTTATTTGGCTGTTCAATGTCAAGAGGGTTGCAAAACAAGATAAAACCTGATGTTGAACAGAATATAGTGGTTTATGGTCTAACACAGAGATATGCTAGAAAGAGCCACAAGTCTTGCAAACCTGCCTTTTCACATGGGGCTTGGCACAGGAAAGACTGAGGTTTGGCCTATGAGCACTGGAAAAGTAATTGCTCCATTATCTCTACTCTAGCTTTTTGCCTTCATGAGCACTTATATTTCTTACTTATTATCTGTTTTGTAATTAGCTGTTCCCATAATAGAGTGTCCTGTGATGAAAACTCCATTATTACTCTTGTTTTCCAACAGACTTAAGCATTTTTTTTCTGCTGAGTTGCCTTTCTTACTAGTTTACTTTCTTTTGCAACGTGTTTGATGGTCAATTACCATTTTTGCTTTAATCTTAATTGGAACACATTTGGAGACATGTGTCATTAAGGCTGCAAGATATAAGTAGACATTTCCTCAGAACTGAATTTCGATTTTCCTCTGCAATTGCATATATTTGATTTAAAAGGACATACCTATTTAGCAACATCTAGACAAAATACATACAGTGCATTTTTTGAAAAGAGTAATGTAAATAATTTGGATCAAAGGATAAAAATCTTTGCTCCATTCATTAAAAACAAGTTACTAAACAACTGGTGGTTTTTTTCCTTTATTTTTTAAGGAAAAAAAAATCATGTTAACTCTCATAGGACTATCATATATCCAATATAAAGTCTTTAATTGAAACAGGATTTTTAATGCTTCCTTCCTGAGCTTTCTTTGGAAACAGCAGATTACTGGCTCAGTCCATGTGTCACAGAAATGTTAGTTTCATCTTTGCCTCAAATACCAGTGTAGAAAATGGGGAAAATTTGCAGTTCTGGTGTGGGAGTGCAAGATCTGTTCTTAGCTATCAATAGTACCAAATAAGAAGAAAAGCAGCCTTATAAGTCTTACTTTATCTTCTGTAAAAATGAGCTGGTCTAGAAATTGTAGTGAGAACGTTCACCTTTTGCATGCTAAGAATTCTGAAAAGCAGCTTGCCTGATACAGGGACAAACTCTCTCTGCTACATTCTCAGCAGTGACTGCTCTCTATTAGTTGTGAGTAGCTTCATTGATGTGGCTATGGGATACATTAAAATGTTGGCATTTCAAAGCTGTCAACAGCAAGGTTCCATTTATTGCTATGAACTTGATTGTTAAAAGAATATTTATTATACCTCAATGCTCTTTAGTACAAAACACTAAAACCACCAATACAAACAGCATGGATATACATCTAGATGTTATAACATTTACTAATTGCAGTGCTTTTGAATATGTTTGAATTTTTAATGGGACAACACAGTATTTTCTGATAGAACCATGGGAGCTTTCATTCCACCTTTCGTGAAGCCATTAGGACCCCTAAATGAGATACTGCCTCACCATATGTTTCTCACTCGTTTTGCTCTCTGCCAAAGGACTTAACATCAATTCTGTAATAACTGTGATTCTATTATAGAAAGGCTTCAATTTTAGAATCAATATCATAATAGAAAGGTTATTACAATAATTTCTCATCTAGGGTACTATAACGGAATCAAAGTCTTGATAATATTAAGAATATTAAAATACTTGATTTGTCTTGCACTCAAAACACATTTATCTTCCTTCCTTCTCCCAGTTCCAGTTGCTTTGTCAGCAGGGAATACAACAGCTTCTCTCTTCTCTGTTTCTGAAGAACTTCAGAATGTCCACTGATACAAAATGTCCCATATACATGACTATCACTGTTGTACCTCAGTTAGGATAGAAAACAGGTGAAAGTGGAGACATTTCTAAAATGCATATTTGCAGGTACAAATATATTACAACCAAGCAGAAGCAACTGTACCAGACATACTAAGGTTAAATACTATATGTAAAGAACATCACACTGCAGTATATGTAAGTGGCAGCATGACCATTTCAGCTTTAAAGCACGAGGTGTGATAATGACTTGTACCATACAGGTTAGTGGCAGAACACTGCTGAAAACCAACAGAAACAGAGAACTGGACTTTTATAACTGGGTTGTCATGTTTGATTAATTAGAACATATTCACAAACACATACGGTACTTCTGGAATGGATAACTATTATAAATGGAAAAGCATATTATACAGACCTAGATGCTATTTTTTTCTCTGTTTAGGCTTAGTCACAGCACAGGCTCAGTGGGTCTCAGTAACTTCTAGGATTACTGTGGGTTTACACAGGAATCTCTTTCTCTAACCAGATTAATAACACAATATGGTGTAGATTTTCTTCCATTAATCAAGTCTTGAGCTTCTCCAAACCAAGGTCAAAGGAGTTATGGTATAAAAGTATAGGGACTTTGAAGTTCATTATTTTGTACCTTTTTGGGACTACAAGTAAAACTCAATGATTTTGGAAAACAGAAAATCAATTTTCAACTCCACAAGGACAAGGAACTTGGCCAAAATAGGATGGAAATACTTCAGCTATCATATTTATTAATTAGAACATTATTAGATGTTGACAAGGATGTTGTTTTATAGCCGAAAGTCTTATAAGTTTATTCCATTTTCTCTTGAATTACACATAGGTGGACTGCTAGTATACTCAAGCTGTTTGTCTGAACATTTGGGAAAAGTCAAAGGTAGTAATTTCAGTGGCCAAAATTCCAATGAAACACTAGAATTTCTAGAAAGACCATGATCTGCACTATATGTGGGGAAATCTACTCTCAGAAGAACACTGATGGAGAGGAATGCATTAGTTTTACTAAGGTTACACCAGCAGCATCAGAAGATAAAATTCTCCAGTGCTCTCTATCCACTTACTTTACGAAAACTGGATTTTCTAAAAAAGACTTGGTGCCCCCAGGAGAAGTAAAACTTCATTCACCTATCAGACTTGTAGAGTTAATTTTCACAACCTGGACTAGAGACATTTGAAGAAAAATCTAGGTATACGTCACTGTCCAAGCATCATTGTTCTTAAAAGGCTTTGATGTCTTCTATTATTCTATGAAAGCCAATGGAAAGAATTAAAACATTTTTTCTAAGTAGACAAATCTGTGCTTTAAAAAACCCAAAAAAACAAACAAACAAGCCCACTGCGCCTTCCAAGAAAAATACAGGAAACTATGAGTACAGAATAATACTTTAATTAAATTTCTGATGACTTTTCATATTTATATACAACTAATAAAAAAGTTTTTAAATATAAAAAAGTACCCCTTCAGGATATTATAAAAAAATGAAAATGAATAGCATCTTTACTTGCTCCCAGAAGTCTTGAAATGTGAAGAAAGCAAAAATTTGCTTTTTCCTTTTTAAAAAAACATGAGAAAATGAGGAGAAGAGAAAAGGAAAAATTAAAACTTTCTGGTCATAATCTTCCTTAGTCTCCTTGTCAAAATAAACAAAAATAGTCAAGGAAATAAACAGAAAAGCAAGATAAACATATGTAAACCAGTTTCTATATATAGAATCAGTTTCTAGCTTAATCTGACAGGCTATCTTTTGTATGAATGCACCTGAATGTCCAAATCATGCTCTGAATTCCTTATTTCCACAGTCTGTATAGTAGAGGTCTGCTGTACATCTGATCTGCTGGTGCATGTTCCTGATATATATGTTCCTAGCAGTAGTGCATGCCCTTCAAGTCAGATATTGTGATGGAACAATCAATTCATTGCAATATACTATGGAAATACAACTTCATATTGCTTTCCAGGTAAATGACAGCATTCATCATACAGCATTTATGGTTTTCCACTGAAAATATCAGAAGCAAGAAAATCTGTGAAAATACTCAAAACCAAAACAGGTGTTCCTATATAATTTTTACCATTAACATAATGTTTGTACTTTCTTAACTAAGTAATTCTGTAATCTTTAATTAGTGCACACAAAGCTGTTCATTAAAATAACCTGAATATAGCCACACAATTAGAAAACATAGTTTAACTAACCATTATGTAGGCTTACAGTGGATCTGTTAAAGGCTACATTTACAGAAGTTTAATACTAAATAAACAGATGGTGTGAGACAGAGTAGAGTTTCCATATGAAACTAAGTCTACTTTTATTTATACCCATATAAATCTAGGTAAAATTAGTATAAGAATTTGATTTTGGAAGGTGTTGAATAAAGCTGTGAAGAAGTAAACAACCTCAGACATCCTGTATGAAAAATATTATCATAGAATAGAATAGAATCATTGAATCATTAGGTTGGAAAAGACCTCCAAGGTCATCGAGTCCAACCACTAAACCACAGCACTAAGTGCCAGTCTTTTCTTGAACACCTCCTGGGATGGCGGCACTGGTACTTCCCTGGATAGCCCATTCCAATGGTTAATCACCCTTTCAGTGAAGAAATTCTTCCTGATGTTCAACCTGAACCTTCCCTGGTTCAGCTAAAGGCCATGCCCTCTTGTCCTGTTTCTTGGTGCCTGGGAGAAGAGAACAGCCCCCACCTTGCTTTAATCTCCTTTCAGGAAGTTGTAGAGACTAATAAGGTCTCCCCTGGGCCTCCTCCTCTACAGGCTAAGCAACCCCAGCTCCCTCAGCCACTCCTGATATGACTTACACTCCAGAACCCTCACCTGCTCGGTTGCCCTTATATGCACATCCTCCAGCACATCAGTGTCTTTCTTGCAGTGAGGGGCCCAGAACTGGACACAGGACTTGAGGTGGGGCCTCACCAGTGCTGAGTACAGGGGGACAATCACTGCCCTGGTCCTGCTGGCCACACTATCGCTGATTCAGGCCAGGATTCCATTGGATTGCTTGGCCACCTGGGCACACTCTGGCTCATGTTCAACCGCTGTCAACCCCAGGTCCTTTTCTGCTGGGCAGCTTTCCAGCCACTTTGCCCCCAGCCTGTAGGGATGAATAGGGTTTCTGTGACCAAAGTGTAGGACCCTTCACTTCGAACCTCATACCATTGACCTTGGCCCACTGAATCAGCCTGTCCAGATTCCTCTGCAGAGCCTTTCTAACTTACAACAGATCAACAATCCTGCTCAGCTTGGTGTCATCTGCAAGCTGATTGAGGGTGCACTTGGGCCCTTTATCCAGATCATTGACAAAGACATTAAACAGGACTAGCTCCACTACTGAGCCCTGGGGAACCCCACTAGTCACTGGCCATCACATGGATGTGAGTCCATTCACCACCACTCTCTGGGCCTGGCCATCCAGACAGTTCTTAACCCTGTGCAGAGTGCAACTGTCAGCCATAGATTACCAGCTTCTCCAGGAGTATGCTCTTGGAGACAGTATCAAAGGCTTTGATGAAGTCCAGGTAGACAACATCCACGCCCTTCCCATCATCCACCAGGTGGGTCACCTGGTTATAAAAGGAGATGAGGTTGGTCAAGCAGGACCTGTCTATCCTAAACCCATGCTGGCTGGGTCTGATCCCCTGGTTGTCCTGTTGGTGTTATGTGATCACACTCAAGATAATCTGTTCCATACCCTTGCCAGGTGCCGAGGCCAGGCTGACAAGCCTGTAGTTCCCTGAATCCTACTTCCAACCCTTCCTGAGAATGGGCATCACACTCCAGTCAACCTGCAGTCATCTGGGACCTCCCCAGTTAGCCAGAAGTGGTGACAAATGATGGGGAGTGTCTTGGTGAGCTCTTCTGGCAGTTCCTTAGTACCCTCAGGTGGATCCCATCTGGGCCCATAGACTTGTGAGTGTCTAAGTGGCACAGCAGGACACTAACTACTTCCTCCTATAATGTTCTCGGAGGATCTCAGTTATATTTTATGAGTCTTGCCAGCAGGGCTTACCTTTTCCATTGAGCATATGAGACACTTCTAGTCTCTTGAAAGATGGCTATAGAAAGGTTGATTTTTTGAATTTTTAATTAGTTGCTTAAATATCTAAATGAATACCAAAGTCTTCTGGAAATCTGGCTCCTTTTGTAAGATGTACTCAAGAGACTAGTATTTCTAAACATGTACTGAAAATTATTTTATGTCTTCCTGCACAGAGGCAACTCTGATACTGCAATAGTCATTTACTTGTTATTGTACTGGATTTTATTCAGTAGAACATAAATTAAAACTAATAAAAATGACAAACTAAATTTTGACCATTAATTAACATAATAAGAACAAACATGAGTGTTTGTTCATGAGCTCATGAATAATGAATTTTATTCAACCATCTTCCCTAAAGGGGAAAAGTCCTGCTGTCTCACCATACCAGGAAAATTGCTTTTTAATGATTATTCTGGAATCCTAAGTAAGTATCATTATATTGAACTGCTGGAGGAAAAATGCGTTTATATTTAATTTATAAATCAATAGGTGCTTTTAATTGAGACTATCACTTGAACTAGATTTGTTCAAGAACATCACACAATTTGTTACTTTAAATTATTTTAGCAGTAAATGTTTAAAATTTAACCCCAAAATTTCTATGAAAAAGGTCACAATAACCCTTGAAATTTAAATGTATTTCCTTTAAAAGCATCAAGACAAATAATCACGCACATTTTCTGGATCCAAGATAGCTATAAATTGTTTTCTAAAAATGATAAAATAATTTAGAGAATGCCATGACCAATAAAATTAGAGACAAAACTGTTTAGAAAATCAACCAATCTTTGTGATGGGAGCTTAATGGGTATATACCTCTTATTTTGTAAGCAATTGTATTCTGTTAACAAACTGATGTTAAAGTATCAATTTTGTTTAACAAAGAAACACACCCAGCAGATGTATAAACAATATCCCCTTCACTTTATTTGCATCCTAAGGCATATATGGATGGTCACTTTGAAAGCTTTGCTTGAGAAAGTGAAGGACTATTAATGTTGTAGGAAGAGTGAAATGCATTTCGACAACTGACAGAAATGCCTTCTAAAGTTAATTATGTTTTCTTTCCCATCTCCCTTGGTGTTCATTACCTTTAAACGGAGCCACACATTGGCAGAAATAATTACCAGGTTGGTCAATGCAGGTGGCTCCATTCTTGCAGGGAAATGAAGCACACTCATCTATATCTGTTTCACATCTTGCACCTTTGAAAAGATGAAAGATTTGAATACTTACTAAAAAAATCCGGTGCCAATTTCTAATTCATTTGCACCACAAAAATCTGAGGTAACTTGTGCAAATAGGCTAACATACATCAGCAGATAAACAGCCACATTACTAATACCAGCATTCATTTAGTTCTTATCAGCACAAATACATACCAACTTATTTCTGAGTTCCTAAATGGTAACTAGTCTTCCTTGTGTGTGTAAGCTTTGAAGGCCCTTTTATATGCAGACTAATTTATCTTGTGCTATGTAGTTCACAGACACAGTCAGTGTTCCAGTTTGTTGGAATGCAAATTAAACATTACACCAGGGCAGATAAAGAGAAATGAGAATAAAACACAAGCAAATTAGTCAATAATGTCTTAATGGATGCTTTGTGGACTATCTGGCTGTGGAGAACAAGGCTTGCTATGAAAACAACTCACCGGTAAAACCAGGTAGACAGATGCATTTATATTCACCAATAAGGTCTGCACATGATGCATTATGAAGACATGGAGAGGAGTGACATTCATTTATATTTGCTTCACAAGTTGTACCTATGAATATAGAATCAGGGAAAGGGGAAAGAAGTTATTCCATGGCACATTTAGGTAAATACCAACATTTATTTTAACTGAATATAATTCACATATCAGAATCTATTTGTAATCCTTTTTATATTCAAATCTGGGTGTCTGTGACAGATGTTCGTCTTCTTAATGTTTAAGTTGTTCACTAATTTTTCAAATACATTAAAAGTACAGTAATCAAATATTTTACTAAGGCTTAAAGCAGAAAATTTTCTTATTATAGAAATACAGAAGAACAGAAACCAAATGACATTAAGTATAATAGACTGCACTGCAGTGGTGTGACAGGAAATATTTCTTGTGTTCATGATAAGGCAAAAGATGTATTCCCAAAAAACTGTGAAAAAGAAATCTGTTATAGACAAGAAGAAAATTTATTCCAATCTAGACTATAAAAACTCCACATAACTACTCAAAGTATAAAAATACTTTATTGCTAATATTTTTCACTGAACCTAATTTCTTATCATTTGAAGAATAAATGAAAAATTACATCAATTGCATGATTTGGGAAGTTAAAAGCATTTAAAGAAATATTTAAATTTAAAAATGCAAGTGATAATTGTTCTGAATAAATGAGTGGTAGAATTGTAATATTTTGCACTGGGACATTTGAATTATGGATTTATTTGTATTTTAATGATTAAATATACATGATGTTTAAAACAGGGCTTTGAAAAGAAAATGGATACACTTTAAATTCCTGATCTAAGCTGAAAACATAGCTGCAGCTATTAATTCATCCATTTATCAAAGCCATGAAATTTTTTATATAAATATTCCAAATATGCCAAGAACAAAACCTTTACCACACAGCTGTTTTATCCCCTCAATTCAGTGATATTAAAGCTTCCAAATATTAAAAAACTTGCAGAAAACAGTATTTCCTATTTTCAGAATTTCACTGAACCCCACAGATCCATTTTCAACAGCCAAGACACCAATTAGCAGAAAACACCTAGTTCCATGCTGTCATGAAAACAGAACATGTAATTTAGTCAAGATACACTTTTCTAACTGACATGTTTATGACTTCAGATGACACCCTTATGTGAATACATGCATCTCAGCTGATATGTTAAAAAAAATTGGTGTAAAACTCTGAGTAAGTTTCCAAACTTATCGTTCTGTGGATTTTTTTATACCTTCAAATCCATCCTGACAGATGCAACTGAAGGCATTCAGGCGATCAACACAAGTAGCTCCATTGTGACAAGGGTCACTAAGACACTCATCCACTTCAATCTCACAGTTATGACCTGGAGGCAAGGGAAGGATTCATTTCATTAGGAACACACCATTGGTGAATCATCAGCGCAGGCAGCAAAAACAAAATGAAATAACTGAACTTAAGTACAGGGAGCTCTTGCCAATGAGCCATAAATTGTCTTTGGGGAACTCATTTCTTGGTGATTAAAGGAAAAATCAGAATATAATGTTCGTCAAAGATTTTACAGATTCTTTTACAGATGTACTCAAAAAGTTGCATATTTTCACATTTTAAGGGCAATAAAATCTTGAGTTTTCCTAAAACATCACAAAAGCGTAAATATGGTTTCTAAGAAAAAAATATTAAAATAGCACAATTTTCTCTGTAATATTATTTTTTCATTAATTTATCAATTAATGGGTTTTTTTTAAAAGATCTCTATGGGACATATTGGGAAATATTTTCGTTATGGACAAATATTTTTCATATTTTTAAAAAATGAATTATCGGAAAGTTAGATACTGACTTGTATTTGTAAATGTGCAAGGGAAAAATATTGATGCTGATTTCTAGTTGTGAACGATGTAGCTAATATTTTTTTCTGGCATCAAATTCATTATTATTGATTCTTAAAGATAGATAAAGTTCCTGACTGCTTCTGAAGGATTTTGAGGGTTTCAATTGACTAGAGAAAAACTATAAAAATACTAATCTAGTGTTATGTAGATATGAATATAAGAATTTAAACAAACATTTCAATTTAAAAAAGATCTCACCAAGGATTATCACAAGTAAAATCATACAATTTTACTTTATATTTTTATAATATTACTAAAATAAACCAACCATAGAAACAAGATATTGAATTTCATTGCATTAAAGACAAAAATACTACAGCTATTAAATTACAGATTATTTCATCTAAATGGATGCCTCTGTAAGGATGCAGAACAGCAAGTTAAGAGGTATGCAGTCTTCTCAAGATTTCAGTTCCTCTGGTTGTCTCTGTCGTCCTTGACTATTGAGGGAGATTTTAGTGTATTCTTATTCCTGCTTTAGGAGCCCTGTGAAAGTCCCTGGAGTTAGACAGGATGGATCTGGGTAGCAGAGCTGATCTGCCACTCAGGGAATTCCTACTGCCCTTGATTATTTCATCACAGAGTTGATCAAAAATACCTGCATATGTATCTAGAAAGATTTTTTTTTTACACTGTAGTTTGAAACACCATGTCAGTATGCTGACATAGCCAAACTAGTTTTAATCTAGTCAGTCTAATGACAATGGACTGAAGGGTAGATGCAAACATGAGTAGTTAAACCTGCCTAGGCTCTTGGATGCATGTTTGGCAGTTGAGGCCCTTGTTACTGCAGCCTTATTATTACAGAGAGCACAAAGGAGATAAATTAAGGCCGACTTGCATATGGCTGGGAGTTCAAATCACATCAGTATAAGACAGACACCATGTCTAAAATAGTATAAAGTGTAATTGGAGTGGAAACATTGTAGTCAGTATTTTGTACAGCTGAATGCTCTTACTCAGCCAAGTACTTTTGTGTGCCAGGAAACAAAATTTGTTTCTGCCTGAATCTGAGGCACACTGCTAAATTATCTATTGCTGGTTTTGAACAAACTTCTTTTCTCTGCTTTAGGACTGACAGAAACATGTTAAACAACACTTCTATGAACTCACCTATAAAGCCAGGTGCACAGAAACAGAGATAGCCACCCACTATGTCTTTACAGATGCTGGAGGCTCCACATGGTTGTGATAGGCAGGCAGCAACATCTGTTTCACATAACTCACCAGTAAAGCCTGGTGAAAAATACAGTAACAGAAGACTTAAGAAATGTATTACATTTAATGTGAGAAAACAGACAAGTGATAGACAAATTTAACATATACTTTTCTTATGTTTTAAAATCTTATTTAGGATAGGGTAAAATATTCCAGTTTCCTTGAACATTTCAGTTTCACATACAAAGCCACTCTAAATGGAACAAAGTAATAATGATAAAGTCAGTGATAAAGATGTACTTGCAATTATAATAAAAACCATTCAAAATACAGTGGGTCTTCAAAAAAATCGATAGAATATCAAATTCTTTGGGTGATTTTATGGAAATATTCCTGTTTCTATTGATAGATATAACAATAAGCTCACTGTTGATACAAGCCTTCTCATTTTTAATATGATGTTCTGTAACCACACTAAGAAAGCATCCTCTGTTTCTAAACAAACAAGGATTGTCCAATACATTCTGCTATAAAGCAGGTATTACAAGGACAGGTTTGGCAGCATATTGGTATTGAGTTTTTGAACCAGTTCACTTACAGTTAATAAGAAATCTAATCTTGTGAAAATTAAGCATCTCTTTCCTATTGAGTGGTACATATGCACAAAATTTAAAAAATAAATTTCAAAGATAAAATATTAACCTACATTTTACATTTTAGGTTTATTGGCCATGACATAGTTTCTTAGGATACCATGCGTCAAGGAAATCATAGTTTTCATTGATGACAGCACTTTTATTATTGAACATACACAATATATCGTTGCAAGTAAATATTCTTTGTTTGACTGACTTGTTTTTAGAAATCTAAGTGATATAAAGAAGTTGAAAAATCAATCCATGTGTGGGGAGCTCATACCTAAATGTTGAATGTAAACGCAAAGTTTCAAATTTTAGAGATTTTTGTTTGGTCATAAAAACTTAGTGAGCTAAGGTACAAGAAGTATGGTTTTCTGGTCTCCTATCAGCTGAGCATTTAAAATTTTTCTAAGTATTTTTAGTCCAACTAAGATCAAAATAGACTGGACCAATTTATTATAATTTAACAAGTGCAGCATGAAAAGCCACTAAAGACTTAAACCAGAAATTTGGTTCAGTGAATTAAATATAATTAATTCCAGTGTCTTACAAACTTAAATACCAAGTCTGGCTGAAGATCTGAAATTCACATTTAATTTAAAAATATATTTATAAAGTAATGCCATCCTTCAGCAGCACAGGTACTGTCACGGCAGATTCCAGTGTGCCATTGAGCTGCCCCATATCTGACATTGTGTTAGTCAATTTTTAGATGAAAAGGAAGACTCTTTGGCCAAAGATGTTCAAGTAAATCTGTATTTCTACAGTATACTGTGATAGTTTTAAAAACTAAACATAACCTAGTTTTAATAGTTTATAAAGTGCAGATTAAGTATAATAAATAATTACAAAATTTCAAAAGCTCAGTCCTCCTTGGACATAGTCTTCAAACTGAAGGAAATGTAAACCATATTCTTAAGGCATGACTGAAGAGCTCCTGATCTGGAAGATTTTTTAACTTTTGTACATCTTGTTACATGAGGGTAAACAGCAACTTCTGACCATCAGGGTAAATTGCTGGAACACGCTGCACCTTAGAAATTCTGGCTTGTTGAGCAACCCTTTGAGGCATAAATACAAGGCAATGCATATTAAAACTGCCCTACACATGCAGTCATTTTCATTTCTAAATCAGTAGATGCAGAAGGGTGTCTTTAAGCTATGTTTCAATTCCATCCTAAACACCAGCTGTGCAACATTCGTGCGCAGCTGAAGTTTTCTTCCTTGTTGATTGCCATTAAAAATTTAAGTCTCTCATTTTTGCCTTTGTAAACAGCTCTTAACGTCTGTATAATGAAGTACTACATAAAACTAACATAAAAAATTATGATAAAGAAATAAAATTGAAACATTGATCAATGATGGTAACAGCTATGCACAGATATATGTGTAGCTGTTGCATGTGGTTATATGACTGTCATCTAAGTACAGATAATGAATATAGAAAAGCCAACACATTTTTTTCCTTGATGAAATAAGAATTATTATTCATAATAACTTCATAGATTTGAAATCTATGAAGAATTAAAATCCTTTTATTTCTGTGTTTTAATTAATTATCAGAGTATTACAGCATGGATTATTGGGCTTTGAGCAATCTGATCTATTTCAAGAAGTCACTATACTAAGTTGAAGAGCAAAAGGTACTGGATTCAGGACTCAATTTTAATATTAAACATCTAGTTATGTGTAAGGCTTCTCATCAAAACAGATTCAGTTGCAGTACTTAAGAATATGGTATTTCCTACAAAAAGAAATGAGCAAGTTTTGATTTTTTTTTTTTTGTTACAGATATCCAAAAGTACTTCATATGTTTAGATAAGGAAAATTTAGCAATAGAATATTTAAATTTTTTTTTAAATGTCCCATTTAGATTCTTGAGACATTTCTTTTTGACAAATCCAAATGCCTCATGACAAAAGTGATTTTTACTAGTCAGACTATGGCACTTAAACTCTCCAGGGAGATCACTGATTTGTGATCCATTCTGACATAGTCCAGCCACACAGTGATTTATGGCAATTTCACTACATGGCTCCTTATATTCTGGATGGCAGGTACATCTGAAACTATTAACTGAAACCTCACATTAAGGGTTATTGTCAGAGCCAGCAGGATTCGATGTGCATTCATTCACTTATTGAACAAATACTATTTCTGGGGGAAAAGTTACATGGTTCCTGTAAAAATTACATCTGAGAAAAGCTTAAACAGACTGAAAGAAAGAAATCCAGAATGTAATAAATTCATTTGAAACCTGGAGAATATTTTCATTGTCATTAGGGTTCTTACATAATAATGAGTTGTCAATTTCTCCTTATTTGTATTGGATGTGATAATAATTTTATAAAAACCATTTCATTAATTTGATTTTTTGGATAGAGTGTTTGCAATGCTTTTTGTCATTCAACACCTATGATAATGAAATTCTGCTTTTGCTTGGGTCCTCTGGAATTTCAAATGCAAAAATTGTACTTTTTGCAGAAATGATACAAAATGTAAAAATTGTAAAAACATGCAATTAATAATAGCAGTGTTGAACAAAATGGAGGAAGAGTAATAAGGAGGAAAAATCATCATCTTTGCATGTGTATTAGGTTTGCTTGGCCAGGTTTTGGTAGCAGGGTAGGGGCTGCAGGGGTGGCTTCTCTGAGAAGCTGCCAGAAGCTTCCCCCATATCTGACAGATTCAATGCCATTTGCCTTCAGGATGGACCCACTGCTGGCCAAGGCCAAGCCCTTCAGCAATGGCAGTAATCCTTCTGTGATAATATTTAAGGAGGAAAAAAGTGATTTCATGGATGTCATTGTCGCCAGGGAAAAGCGGGGTGAGAACATGTGAGAGGAACAGCTCTGCAGACACCAAGGTCAGTGCAGAAGGATGGGCAGGAGGTGCTCCAGGTGCCAGAGCTGAGATTCCCCTGCAGCCCATGGTGCAGACCATGGTGAGGCAGCTGTGCCCCTGCAGCCCATGGGTCTCCTCCACGCTGGAGCAAGGTGGATGCCTGATAGAAGGCTGTGAACTCATGGGAAACCCATGGTGGAGCAGGCTGCTGGCAAGGAGTGGCAGACCTGTGGACAGAGGAGCCCACTGTGGAGCAGGTTTCCTGGTAGGACTGGTGACCCAATGGGGGAAATCACACTGGTGCAGGCTGTCCCTGAAGGGCTGCATTCCATGGAAAGGGACCCAAGTTTGAGCAGTTCATGAAGAACTGCACCCCGTAGATAGGGCTCATGCTGGAGTTCACAGAGAAGTCTTCCATGGGAGGGACCCCGCACTGGAGCAGGTGAAGGACTCCTTTCCCTGAGAAGCAGCAGAAACAACCTGGGCCATAACCCCCATTCTGGTCTTCCTGCACCACTGGGAGTAGCAGGTAGAGCATGGGAGGGAGGAAAGGGTGGGGTGAAGGTGTTTGTAAGATTTTGTTTTACTTCCTCTTTTCCTGTACTGGGTTGGATTAATAGTAAATTCAGTTAATTTTTCCAAGTCAGGTCTGTTTTGCTTGTGACAGTAATGTGACAGTGATCTCTCCCAGACCTTATTTGAACTCAAGAGACTTACCTTATATTTTAACCCCCCTGTATTGTTGCCAAGGAGAGATATAAAGTGTCTTTAACAGGTACCTGGCATCCAGCCAGGGTCAGCCCACCACAATACAAAAGGCAGGGAGGAAAATAATGCTCTTGTCTCAGACAATACAAGAGGAAAGTGTTTTATTCTGACCATCTCCTCTAATAAATAGATGTGATAGCTGTACTGAAGTAACCAGTCATAACTATAAAAGACACAGCAGAAGATGCAATTTTCTCTGTTGTATCCTTCTTACATATATGGTTTCTGCAACTCAGATAACAAAACCCAGTAATTCTCGGTAAAGACAATTCAAACTTCAGCAATTAGATTAGTATAACAGTTGCCCTCTGAAAGTTTTAAAACTTCATGTTCCAAAAGGTAAGAGACTGAGAAATCATGGCAATTCAACTTTAAGAAAGTCTTTGTGTTTTCTGAAGACTGCTCATTTTCACAAGCAGACTTTCTGATCTAACAACAGCAGCAAATTGAAAAATTCAGATTGTTCTGTTCTTGCAAAAAAATCAGCTGTTTTATTTCTCAGTTGAGCTTGGGGACAAGTCAAAAGTTGTGTTTATGTACACATAGTCTGAAAGAAAGTTAACAAGTTATAAGAATGTACTTTTATTAGTACTGAGGGTGTTTGTACATTAGCTTTTTTCCTACAGAGTCAGTTGCGCAAAAGAATTTCAAGATTTGCAATTCAATTTTCTGTCAATCAGGTTTGAAGTATTTCAAGAGTTTATATATTTTGCAAAGTTTTTTCAGCTAAGTAATAAGTGAAAGAAATAAATCTTCTAGGCCAAAAGTCTGTTTTTATCCCATAATGTCAGCAGTTTCTGATAAATAATGTTTCATTGGATATTCCTCAAAAAGCTCTACTGGAAGCTGAAAAGTAATTATTACAAGTTGGTTTGAATTTTGTATTACGATTTTCTGATCAGAAGACTGAAAAAGTATTTTTTCAGAAAAAACTTCTGTGCATCATTTAATCTTAATTCAGCCTGGAGAGGAATTTAAAAGAGCAGTCAGTCCCCCTTCTGCTTACCACTAACTCAATTTGGTATCAACAAAGACATGTACATTTTAAAATATTCTGGATATCCCAGAAGTTCTGCCTCAGCCATATTAGGTTGTTTACTGTAACAACTAATATGACAATGATGGCAAGCCAATGTACCTGACACAGGCAACAAAAGGTGATTTCCTATAAGCTACCAAAGGATTTGCTCTAGGATCAATTCTGATTCCAACAGTTCCCAGGGAACAGACCTCACAGGCAGAACTTACAAAGCCAGAAGCATATCTTGTGTGGGCCTGAACCCACACCCCTTTCTGGCCCTCTTCTGGGCTTTTACTAAACAGTTACTGTTAGCCAATTTGTCCTAGTCACCTCTGTGCTAAAGCAGAAATTCTTGGCACAGGCACATTAATTTCCCTTCACTGATATATTTGCAGGGTCTGCTCAACCCTGGAGATTAATTTTTAGCTTCAGTTATGCTCCAACACAGGAGAGTTAAAGGGCATTGTTATTTCCATTTCAGAATGCAGTCCATCATGGAATCACTGTGTACCCAAATATAAGTTATCTGACATATTTAAAAATTTACAAATTGTCAGATTAAATTGAATTCTTTAGAGGTGAGAGGCAAGCTGTTCTCTAACAGTTTGGTCACTACTTATTGAACACCAGTGTTTTTCTGATAATAATTGTCATTCACCAATAAACTCTAGCAATATGGATAATAACAACATTTTTTTGAGATATGTCATGATCATACCTACAGCTCCAGATAGAGGCACAAATCTTTTGGAAAAATAAATATTAGTAGCCTTTGTGAGATAGGTAATGGTTACCAACACAATCATAACCTGTGCTGACTCTGTATGCAGAGTATATGTCTTCATACCATATTTTAAAGTACTGTGTTCAGATAGCTTTAATTTAATAAATTTAATCAAATTTTATTATTCATACAGATCATATGACAGCAAAGTATGCAGGGCACAACTCACTGACAAGCAATACAGTCCCTCAGCACCCAAATGAGAAAAGCTGAGCAGGTCCATTGCTGATAACCAGCTCTAGCACAGCACAGTGATGACCTGCAGTGGCAAAGAAGGTTTGAGAAGAAGCCTGGAAGTCAAAGTCAGCAAGGCAAGGTCAGATTGGCAGCAGCCTGATGGTATACTCTGGCATACGACAGGGAACTACATCACTTCTTGCACAAGCAGAACTCTTGGACAAATATCTCAGGGTGGAGATTTCTTTGTCCAGGGCACAACAGCAGTACATGGCTCAATCCCATTCAGCCTGAAATTTCAGGATGAGTTTTTGCAAATTGCTGCCCAGTTGTTTCCGATTTTCTATGAATTTGTTTATGATGTCCAAAGTGGTTTCATCTTTGCTTGGCTGAACCTCCTTTCTTTTCCAGAACACTGCTAGAGTTTTTTGCCTGTGTCTCTCCCAGTTTGGTGCCATCTGCACATTCAGGCACAATATTCCTAATTCAATCATCCAGATCATTGATAAGCAACATTAATGAAGAGTATTTAGTGGACTCAAAATACTTCCACTGATGTTCTTTTCTACACTGAATCACTATCAGTTTTTAGTACTTTTTTCCAGTGGAGTTACATGTCGTTCAGTGGTAGTTTCACTGAGACACTGTTCCTTTGGCTTCCTTATAAGAATGATGATGCATTCAAGATATATAGAACCTTTTTCCTTATCCCAAAAGTTTATTACCACCTCACAACAGAAATTGCAATGGCTTCACACATTTTGCTCTTGAGAAATTCATGTTACCTAGTGACTGTCATATTTTTGTTGGCTTCAGATGCTTATAAATAGTTCATCTCCACATTTTCTCTGGTATTTTTTCAAGAATTCAAGTTAGACCTCACAGTTCTATACTTCACTTCTGCTCTTTTCTACCTTTCTGTTTCTTGGCCTAACCACAGGTCTACAGCTCTGAATCCTTTCTAAATGCCACAGCTGAAGTTGTAGCCAAACAAAAAGATTTTACAGTATGCCTTTTCATTTGAGCATTCTAGGCTCTTCTCTGACTGATAAAATCTTGAAGAATATTATTCTGGGAGTTATAGAAAAACACCTGAAAAAAACATCAGGAAAAACAGGATCCTTCTGGACAGGATGTACGGGACACATCTGGATAAACACATCATGTAATGAGTGAGCAACTGGCTCACAGGTTGGATGCAAAGGGCAAGAGTGAATGGGGTAGCATCAGAGTGGTGACCTGTCATTGGTGGGGCTACACAAGGCTTCATCCTCAGTACTGTGCTCTTCAAAATACTCAGAAATTACTTGGACACCAGACTTAAAGGAATACTATGTAAGTTTGTCAATAATACTAAACTGGGAGGAATTTTTGACTCCCTCAAAGGCAGAGAGACCCTGCAGGGAGACTTAGACAATTTAGAGGGCTGGGCAATCACTGACCACATGAAGTTGAGCCAGGGAAAGTGCCAGATTCTGCACCTGGTCCAGAGCAACTCTGGATGAATGTACAGACTGGGGAATGAGATGCTGGAAAGCAGCACTGCGGAAAGGGATTTTGGGTTCTGGTTGACAGAAAGTTGAACATGAGTCAGCAGTGCCCTGGCCAACCGTGTCCTTGGGGGCATCAGACACAGCATCACCAGCTGGGCAAGGGAGGGGATTGTCCTGCTCTCCTCTGCGCTGGGGTGGCCTCACCTCAAGTTCTGTATGCAGTTTTGGGTGACACAATACGAGACTAATATTAAAAAGTATCCAAAGGAGGGCAACAAAATGGTGAAGGGCCTTGATGGGAAGCCGTATGAGGAGTGACTGAAGTCACTGAGTCTGTTCAGCCTTTTGCTTTTTAAGGGTTCTTCTCTTCTTGAATATAGACCAAAACAGCAGGACAGAAGTTCTGATCTACAAAGTTCTTTTAAAAGGAGTGAATCTGACCTTTCTGTAACTTTTTCTGTTCATTTCCCGCCATCTAGAATTTCTTTCTGCTACTGAGGGCTAATGAGTGCACCTCATCTCTTTTAGCTACTTGACTTCAATAACCATTTCTATTGCTTTGGACAAGGTGGACCTTAAGCCATACAATTTAATGAGAAGATGTAGGAGAACTATTGCCCTGCAGTGTTTTTTCCCAAAAAACCCCCTTAAACCTAGGCAAAGGGCCACAATGGCTAGATAAATCTTCCAATACCATAAGAACATTGTTGTCAGTTCAGCTAAAAGATGGGTTAGAACTAGAGAAAAAGGATTAAGGAAAAACAGACACATACTCTATACACCTTACAGAAATACACCAGAAGACTTACAGCTATTAAAACAGAAGTTTGATTACTGTACCACAGCAGGCAGAATCTCTATTATTTACATAAAGAAGACACAGAAGAAGTTTTTATTCTGACTGTGTTTACTGGCTTGAAATGTGTCAGGCTATCTTATAATTTTGTGGTACGATGGATTAAAACAGCTCCTAATGCTGTTTTACAACTGCAGAATAAAATAGCCACAAGGGTAGAAAAAAAAAAAGCCTTATGAAATAATATCTGTTATCCATTTTCATTTTCCCCTGAGGAGTACAAAGTTGTTAGTGCTTGCTGCTTCTTTTGGGGTGATGTCAAGATCTCTGAGAAGGTGATATGTATCTTATAACATAACTTGATTGTTACTAGGAAAAGGTAATTTATTACCCTTTCCTATATAACATCTTCCTGTAATTGATATGCAAATCCTGTGGCATTTATAAATTCCTTTATGGATAATGAAAAATGAGAGTGAGCAGTTGCTTAATTGAAATAGTTTACCCCAGTCAGATCTGGGGTAAAATCATTGCTGCTAGCAGATCAGTAGGAAAAAAAAACCCCAATAAACAAAAACAATGACAAAAACATAAGCAACAATATCAATAATTATTATGAATTACCTAACTTCTGAATTACACATATTTTCAGCTCAATATCTCTGAAAAAAAAGAGCAGTGAAATACGAAGCTCCCAGTAAAATCAGCGCAAGCAATGGGGCAATGTTGCTATTGTTCCTCAGTTACATCTTGCAGGTATTGCATGATTTGAGATTTCATGTGTCAAGAATAAGGAGATAAGAGGATGAGCTGCTCCCCATTGTGCAATACAATACTGGATTAAATAAAGAGCTCTTAAGTTTAATATTCTTATTTTAGGGATGAATTAATTTTTTACAGAAACTAAGTTCGATGACTTTATTAAGAAGAGAATGGTTTCTGAAGTGCCACATAAATTCAGGCCTGCATTTCCTCAGGAGTGTAAGGGTTTCTTAAGCAGAATTTAGGAAGACAAATATGAAAATAAAAATGAACATACTTTATCTTGCTGTTCATGTCTGTTATGGTATTAAGATTGGCAGGGAGTACACAAGCAAAATATTGGGGTGAACTATTTCTTAGAATTTGCTGATAAGCAATCTGTTGGACAGAGAGAAAGTACATAGACATTCCCTGTCATACATCATATATTTTCTAGTCTTTTTGTAAATTCTAAAGATAATATGAGATATAAATATGATCCTTCATTTCTCATCTGATTAGAACTCCATATGCTAACAGAAAAATTTGGGTGGGGGGGAAAGTATTTTTTCTAGAAACAGGTAAGTAAAGGGGAAAAAAATGGTGATTAAACCACATAAAGCAACAGCAACAGACTGCTGAAGATCTGGTAAGGCAATTCTCTTGCCTGTCAGGAATTTTATACAATATTTTTACTCCTTACTAATGCAAGTAGAGCGATAGAAAATGAAAACTGAAATTAATTATTTTTTCGTACATTGGAGGACCAGAAGATTAGTTGGAAAGTGAGTTGTCAAAGAAGGAAGTTATTTTAGAGGAGGGTAGAAAAGCATAAAGACAGAACAAAAACATAGATGAAGAATTAAATGAGTGGAAATTTCAAGGAAAAAGACAAGCATATAAAAATTATGTTTAGTAGACACAGCATACAGAAAAGGCCGTAGCTTGATTATCACTTTAAATTTTCAACAAAAAGTATGATTTTAATCTTATTGACCAAACTTTTAGGTGTCTATAGCAGTTTTCTGGAATGTGGTGTCTGAAAACAAATGTTATTTGCATTTCTAATGTCAGAAATGGAAAAAGATAGCGAGGAGCCAGAGATTACATCATTGTAAATCTTATTAGTTTCTTATTAAATGGGAATGGGCTCATTCTATAACCAAGAGGCACTTAATCATGGGAACATATTCCAATAATGTATCAGAAAATAAAAAAAAATAGAGATATCAAACATAAGAAGCAGAAAATTAAAAATTAGTCAGAATTGTCAAATTATATCCTTTATAAAAGAATATAACTTTGGTAAGTTGTGAAATACAGCTATGATGGTTTTAACAGGTCTTTAAAACAGCTGTTTAGTATCGACTAATCATTCCTTTCCATCCTGTTACTGCCATTACAGTACTTTTAGAAATTAATAGACTCAAGCTAAAGGTTGTCATAGAGATATTTCCTCACCTGGGGGATTTCTAATGGGTTATTGCAGTATTCCTTAAGACATCACTCTTTTGTGTCTGCTTTTGGTAACAGTAACTTAATGTCTTATTAGACACTTTGAAACAAATAGTGTTGTTTCTATTAAAAAAATGTCAAATTTGTAAGTCATCTGCTAGGGTTGGTGGATTGAATTGACATTACAAATGAGCTATTAATCTTTTTTTTTGCCTGTATTTTAGCCTTATAAATGACAGCACATAATGAGAGAAAGTCAGCAATTTTTTTCTTGTTCTATTGCAGGAAAATTTCATTTACCGCTGGCATGAAGCACTGTACTGGTAAAAATAGGAACACAGGTAAAAATTGGAATTAAAAAAAATAAAGTAACTTAATTAAGTTATTATACCTAATAAGGTATCTTTTCACAATAGGAAGAAATTTGCCATGTGGTCTCTTCACCATGTTTACTTTTTGTTCATCACAGCCTGCCTAAACAGCAAAGTCTTGTAAGAGACTTTTTGATGAACTTTGCAAAGTGTGTTGCTCTTCTCATTTGTCCTTTCCTGTTTTCTATTTTCACATTATATTTTTGGATTCCACCTTTTCCTTCTACTACATTTGGTTGCAAGTATATATACATAGTATGTGTTGATGTATAATGAATGGTTTTCAGTGCCATCCAGTGAATTTTCTTCTTCCTTCTTCATTTACTTCTTTTCACTTGCTAAAACTGTAGTTAAAAGGTATATCTATTTCAAGACTTTTTAAAATCATTGTCTTGTTTTACATCTTCTTAATTTATCAATATTCTATATATTTCAGTCTTTCAGTGCAAAAGCTCACTAAATGTTTATTGCTATGAGAATAATATGAAATCTCACTGAAGTAGAAACGGCAGAGTTTTATTTGCTCTTAATACCTATATGTCCAATTTTTAACAGATAATAAAGATTAGGTTTAAAAGTTTAAATCTTACTGTTCTTCTGGGAACATTTTGAACAAATAGAAGGTATAGATGCCAGTGTATTACAGAATACAAAGTTGTATATTACATCATAGTGAACACTTTGAATAAACAATGTCTGAGCAATTACATGCCACTGGAAGAATGACTTATTATGCACTTTTTCAGCAGCATTTTTATTTACATAAATCTCAAAGACTTTTGTTTGCATGAAACATGTATATTAAGGTTAGCATTACAACTTAAAACATGTATGACAACTTAATCCAAAAGTATGATAAAGTATGACAAGTGAGGAAACTTAAAACTTCTCTGCCCTGTCATCTTGATTTTCTAGTGAAAAACATGGAAGTAGAAAGAGGTATGTATATCTCGAAATTTGATTTACATAGAAAATTGGAAAGGCAAATTTGAGGAAACTGGTGAGTCATGATATGGACAAATTAGTGAGTTATAAAAAAACTGCAAAAACCCTACCAAGTAATGCAAAGGCAGTCACTCTTCACCTCCCCCTAATGGCCATATGGTCTCTGAGCAAAAGCTACTTTAGAAAACTCTTTCCATGCTTTTATTGCTACTATATTATTGCATATGGAAGATAATTTCTCTTTGGTCCATTGGGGTCAGCTGTCCCAGCTTTGTACACTCTCAGCTTTTTGTCCACTCCAGCCTACTCACTGTCAGGGCAAAAGAGAAACAGAGATGGGCATGATGCTGTGCAAGCACTGCTCAGCAGCAGCCAAAACATTCCTGAGTTATCAACACAGCTTTCGTCACAAATCTAAAACACAGCACTGTAACAACTTCTATGAAGAGAATTAGTTCTATCTCAAACAGACCCAGTACACAGATCCAATCAATTCTTTGTTTGGGGGGAATACCCATTAGAGATTCATTTTCTTGTGTATTTTCCTGTCTTTCTCTGCTGATAATGACAAGGTTAGGGGCTTTTTTCCATTGTAAAAAAGAATGGCCCTGGAAGATTATTTTTTCTGCTTCATAATGTTGAAAATACTGTAGAATACTTCTGAATTCTTTTTCTTTATGAAAGAGGGCTCTCAACTTGTGCCAATTTTAGAATTCCTGCCTTTTTCTGCTATGTCATTTATGACTAAACTGTTACACATAATGTAAAAGACAGTTGAAGTTTAACTAATATTATAAAGGGCTCCATGAAAAAATGTAGCAAACAATCAGACCTTCAGTGGTAACAAATGACTGGACATGATCAGGAACATCTTTATTAGAAAAATATCTTAATACACTAAGATTCTCAAAACGACAGAAGAATTACTGGGGTGACTCAAAATATATTTAATGTTTCACAAATATCAGAGACAAGATCTAGTGTATGGATGAGCTATAAATGTAAGGAAAAACTCTTGGTAAGGACCCCTAATAATGTTCCCTGTCACTCATTCTTTCCAGATACTGCTTTTGCAAGGGTCAGTAAAAGTGGCAGGTCCTGGAGACCCATCCGCATTAACCTCTGCTTCTCCAACATCTCTGACTTTACATGGACTCAGCCGTCATCCTGGATTAAGAGCCAACACGTGTCATGGATGTGACTGCCTACACTGATGCCATGATGATTTTTTGCCTTTTCTTTTATACCCCTTTATACCTTTTTACAACTTCTGTATTCTTAGTGCTTTTTGCCTACATTCTTGGACTTGTTTGTTCAGCTAGGAGATTAAACATTTTAAAAGCTTTGCAGGTAGGGATCAGTGTGCCCCAGACCCCATGGTCCTCTCCAGAACACATTCTGTAAACTAAGATAGAACCATCCAGGGCAAGGCTCCTTGTAGGGGGGGCTCATTCAAGCCTCTCACTGGGGAAATTTTGATAGATATGCTAATTAGTAAGACCTATAATGTTTTACCACATCTTTGGGGGTGTGCATTGCAGTGTGCATTCAGGTGCATTCAACCTGGACGTAGTGCACCTAAGGATCCTTAAAATAAATACCAAGGTAAAATCCCTGTTTCCCTTCCAACCGTGTATGACTCTTGATTTTAAGACCAGGAAAAGGCATCAACAGAAGTCTCAGTATTAAGATTTTTCAAATGTATTGACCTCTATTTCCCTAAAATATTGAGTCCACTAGCTACTGCTACAAGCCATTCTGTAATCTTTTGCTATATGAATACTCAAAGTATCTTCTGTTTTAGTCTGCAGAACAACATTTCTACAGCTGATTAGGTGGACTTGTTTAGAAAGAATGCTATCCCAGTACCAGTCAGGATGTTAGGTAGAAGAAACACATGACTTACAAATTGTGTAAGTGAATTGTGACTTGAAGCAAGAAATCAGTAATTGGAATGTTAGGCTACACATCAGGTAGTCTTTTTGGCAAGCAGAACAACAGCTTCATGTTAAAAATGCTGCACTTTCTTATTAGGCAGCTTTGAAATCAAAGCAAAAAATATCATTACCAATTCTATGTTAAGCATCATTGTGCAGCAGCAGTGTGAAGAACTGAACGATTTTGTAAACTTTTTCCATCTGTTATCTTGATGATTCACTTTGTTTTTTGAATCACAGCATGCAACTGTTTTTCTAAGGTCTCTCCCTGGAGTAAAAACTTTCATGTATAAGCATCTACTTCATAACAAGGGTTGCCAGAAAGGTTTGAAAGAAAGTACAGTCTTATTTCATGGTACACTAAACTTTAATAACAGCAACACCTTCCAAAAAGGAAGAATTTGATTTACAATTTCTCTGTGTGCGTGTTTACTCTTAATCAGAAGTACTGCTCCTTTGATTCAGTGTATTAAGTTGAACAAAAATTGATTTTAGGTTGAATCCATCAACTGATAGGATTTTCTGCTTCAAAATCAGTCTCCTTTAGCAATCATGCTAATCATCCAGTAATCCCATCAAAAAAAGAAGTATTTATGTATTCAGTTAAGTGTAGCTGGGATAATACATCACTGAGGCACAAACAGGGATGGGAAAGAAGGTGTGCAGTAGATGTAATGTTTTATAAAAGAGAAAAATTGTGCACCCAGCCTAGAACTGTCTGAGAGCAGAAAAAGAGACTATTTAGGGAGAGATTATTAGTATAGCAACTTCCAGCAATCTGCTCCCTTTGAAGCCTTCAAGCATTAAGGGGTATTAAAGAAGTCAAAGGATTCTTTAGTATTGACTTACAGACTTTTTGGTTGTGAATTTGTCTAATCCTTTACCAAACCTTCCAAATAAATTCTCTAGTTATATCACATTCTGTGGTAAAAGATAGAGAAATGCAATGTCATCTGTTAAAAGTTATGTTTCTAAGCTTCCCTCATGCTTGTCTTCTACAAACTTAAAGGGTCCTCACTTTTCCATAAGGAACTCACTACATTTCATTGAGCAAATTTGATGCCTTTCTGAATATATTGAAAAAATCCAGCATCTTGTAGATTAAAATTTCCTTAAATATCACACAAATATTGCCTGTGGTCAAGTTATAAATTTTAGAAAGAGATTCCTCCCTCTTCCTCAAACTGTGCTTCCCTACTTGACCATTTCAAGGAATGATTTCCAGATGACAGACTACTGTTGTAGTAAACTATAGCTCTTTTTGTTAATTTTGTTTGCCCCCTTTTCAAAATTCAATATGCATAGGTAACCATTTTCTAGTGGAAGAATAAATTAATACCCATGAAAAAAATGATAGTTGATAAATTCTTGAATATTCATAAAAAGTTTGGCTTTGAAAAAACATTGCATATAAACAAACACTTATTCTTTTCAGCCACAAACTTGATAAAATTTAACACTGTAATTAAGATTATGCAGAACTTTTTTAGATCCGGTCAAAATGCCTACAGTCTTAAAGACTTTGTGTAGGTACAGGTAGTTCAATTCAAAGTCACCTTAAAGTATTATATTGATACAGTAAAACTGGGCAAATATTTCTTATTTAATAATAGAATCACAGGACAGCTTAAGTTGGAAATGATGTCTTGAGGCCATCTAGTCTAGTAGTCACTCATAGTAACACCAGCTAGATCAGGTAGCTAAGGGAACTGTCCTGTCAATTTTCGAATATGATTCCGTGGATGGGGATACCACAAGCTTTCCAGGAAATAAGTTCCAATAGTTAACCACCTTCATAGTGCAGCTGGTTTGGGGTTTTTTTTCACCTTAATGTTGAATTTTCCTTTATTCTGACTTGTGTCCATTGACTCTTGCCCTGACAGAATTCTGACCTTTAAGAAAAACCTTGTTCTGTCTTCCCTGTATCCTCCCAGGAGGTAGTAGTAAACCCCAATAAAATCTCTTAGCCTTTTCTTCAGGATGAAGAGGTACAATTACTTCAGTATCTCCATTTTCGTGGTGTGGATACAAATACACTGCTAGCAAGATTTTTTCTTGCTTCTTTCCAGTCCCATGAGATACTTTTCTCTCTCACAGAAGATATTAGCAGAGTTCTATAAGCTATGAACATCTGTGGCCTTGCAAAGCCTTGTTTATAGTACAGTAGAAAAATATTTTGACTATGGATGTTTTAGGATTTTAGCCAATCACCCCAAGGGATGGCTGATCCTTTGACCAATTAGACTATGAAAAAAAAGGTCTATAAAAGAGTTGTAAAATAATTAAATAAATCAATCTTGCTGCACAATTCCTGCTGTTGGATCTCTCTTCTCCTCCCTACCACTGCGGGATACCGTGATATCATGGCACTTTGCTAGATTTGCCCCAGTAAGGCAATGTCCTTTTAGCAGAGAATGCAAAAGTGATACAGTACTTCCTACGCAGTTTCACAAGTCTGTAGCAGGGCATCTCACCCCCCACAAGAATTTATCTGTTGTTTGTTAACTGGTCAGATAACTCAAGCAAGACAAGCTGTCTTGTAGTGAGTTATTTTGGCACTATGGGGTTAATGCTGGTCTGGCATCTCCCAGCTGCCAATGAACATCTTGCTGTTGAAGTGAGATCTGGGAAGATAAGCCAGATTTTTGACTGACCTTTTGGTACCTCCCTTTATGACTGCAAAAGCAACACCAAATTTTCACAAAGCAGAAACCTGTATATTTTCCTGGAACTGTGTGGAGTTTCTCCCCTGAGTAGGGACACTTCACAGTTACTCCCCAGGTGTTAAGTGGAAGAATCTGTGCACATTATTGTCATTCCAGTGATAAGTTACATTTGACTCCTAATCAATACTGGTTTTTTTGCTATCTTTAATGTTTGTCCCTTGATATGGTGCACTGTTTTTTGTTATGCTGTAATCTGCTAGTACTTCTTTAGTTTTATAC